>NC_056522.1:70124996-70128368 GCF_019175285.1 Sceloporus undulatus | reverse complement strand
GGCCTGCTCTCTCCCTCAACGGCCGAAAGATGACAGTTATGGAGGGAGGGCACTCAGTCTTCAATCAATCAATTACTTCCTTAGCCCATAATTCTAATTTGTGATTTATACATCCTTATCGTCAGATTTTCAAAACTTAAACTTGTATTCATTTTAAATCTATAAAGTCCCATCTATTACATGACACTCTTGTTCTGCTTGTGGTCTACTGAGACTCCCAAATTCCTTTCACATGTACTATTGTTTAACCAGGTGTCACCCATATCTGAGCCTTTAAAAAAAATTCTGCTTAAGTGTTGTACCTTACATTTCTCCTTGTTGAAGTTCATCTTGTTAGTTTTGGCCCAACTCTAATCTTTTATGGTCATTTTGAATTCAGATCTTGTTCTCAGAGATATTAGCTATCCCTGCTAATTGGGTGTCACCTGCAAATTTAGTAAGCATGCCCTCTAGTCCATCATCCAAGTCATTGATAAAGAGGGGGCGGGTCCAACACCATCAGGACCGCCCTGAAGAGACAGAGCCCTCCCTCCACGGCCAACTGTCATCATTCAGCCTGGAAGGAGTGAGAGGGCGGGTCCAACACCATCAGGACCGCCCTGAAGTGACAGAGCCCTCCCTCCACAGCCAACTGTCATCATTCAGCCTGGAGGGAGTGAGGGGGCGGTTCCAACACCATCAGGACCACCCTGAAGAGACAGAGCCCTCCCTCCACGGCCAACTGTCATCCAGCCTGGAGAGAGTGAGGCGTCGGGTCCAACACCATCAGGACCGCCCTGAAGAGACAGAGCCCTCCCTCCATGGTCAACTGTCATCATTCAGCCTGGAGGGAGTGAGGGGGCGATTCCAACACCATCAGGACCACCCTGAAGAGACAGAGCCCTCCCTCCATGGCCAACTGTCATCCAGCCTGGAGGGAGTGAGGGCGCGGGTCCAACACCATCAGGACCGCCCTGAAGAGACAGAGCCCTCCCTCCATGGCCAACTGTCATGATTCAGCCTGGAGGGAGTGAGGGGTCGGGTCCAACACCATCAGGACTGCCCAGAAGAGACCGAGCCCTCCCTCCATGGCCAACTGTCATGATTCAGCCTGGAGGGAGTGAGGGGGCGCAACACCATCAGGACCATCCTGAAGAGACTGGCCCTCCCGCCACGGCCACTGTCCATCATTCAGCCTGGAGTGAGTGAGGGGGCGGTTTCCAACACCAAGCAGGACCACCCGGAAGAGACCAGAGCCCTCCCTCCATGGCCAACTGTCATCCACCTGGAGGGAGTGAGTGGTCGGGTCACACCATCAGGACCGCCACGAAGAGTCAGAGCCCTCCTCCATGCCACTGTCGCAGTCGCCTGGAGGGAGTGAGGGGGCCGGGTCCAACACCATCAGGACCGCCCTGAAGAGACAGAGCCCTCCTCCACTGCCAACTTTCATCATTCTAAGCCTGTTAGGTATGAAGTGGTCGTGTCAAACCCATCAGGACTGCCCAGAAGAGACCGAGCCCTCCCTCCATGGCCACTGTCATGATCACCGAGGAGGGGGGGGCGGTTCCAACACCATCAGTACCGCCCTGAAGAGGACGGAAGCCCTCCTCCACGGCCAACTGTCATCATTTTCAGCCGGGTGGTGAGGGGGCAGGTCCCACACAATCAGGACCGCCTGAAGAGACAGATCCCTCACGCCACGGCCAACTGTCCATCATTCAGATGGCCTGGAGGGAGTGTAAGGACTGTTCCAACACCATCATGACCTCCCTGAGAAAAATAGCCCATCCCTCCACGGCCGAACGTCATCATTCAGCATGGAGTGAGTGAGTTGGGCGGTGTCCAACACCATCAGGACCCCCTGAAGAGCAGAGCCCTCCCTCCATGGAAAACTTCATGAATTCAGCCTGGAGGGGTGAGGGGTCCGGGTCCGCACCATCGTGAAGGACCGCCCAAAAAGACCGGCCATCCCCTCCATGGCCACTGTCATGATCAGACCGGGGGGAGTGGGGTCTGTTCCAACAACATCGGACCTCCCTGAGAGCGGAGCCCTCCCTCCACCACGGCCACTGTCATCATTCATCCTGTTGGATTAGTGGGCATGTCAACACCATCAGGCCGCCCTGGAAGATACCGAGCCCTCCCTCCCGGCCACTGTCCATCATTCAGCCTGGAGGAGTGAAGGGACTGTTCCAACACCATCAGACCGCCCTGAAGAGCAGGGCCCGCCCTTCCACGGCCAACGGTCATCATCAGGCATGAGGTAGTGAGGGGCGGTCCAACACCATCAGGACCACCGCGGAAGAGACAGAGCCTCACATCCATGGCCAAATGTCATCATTCAGCCTGGAGGAGTGAAGGTACGGTTCCACAACCATCAGGACCGCCCTGAAGAGACATAAGCCCTCCCGTCCACGGCCAACTGTCATCATTCATCTGGAGGGAGTGAGGGGGCGGTTGCCAACACCAATCAAGGACCACCTGAATAGACAAGCCCTCCCTCCATGGCCAACTGTCATCATTCAGCCTGGAGGGTGTGAGGGGGTGGGTAGGGGCTAATTTCGTATTGCAATTTTTACTGTACACCGCTATGATCATTGCGGAATAGCGGTCTATAAATAAAACTTATTATTATTATTATTATTATTATTATTATTATTATTATTATTATTATGTTGAATAGCACTGAGCCCAGCACGGTGTGGCACCCCACTAGTTATTTATCTCCAGGAAAAGGAGAAGCCATTGATGAGTACTCTTTGGGTTTGGTCAACTAGCCTTTTACAAATCCACCTAACAGTCACATTGTCTAGCCCGCATTCTATATCCACACTATTCCCTTCATCTACCAAGCTTGTAACTCTGTACAAAAAAGAGATCAGATTCGTCTGGCTTGACTTGTTTTTGAGAAGACCATGTTGACTTCTAGTGATTGTAGCTTGCCATGAAGAGCTTGCTGGCTCTGTTTTGAATTAAGTGAAGTTTTAAAAAGCTTTTAAGGCTGTTCTGCATTTGACACCTACAGAACTGTCCTACATTGGACTGGAGTTTGCCACAATGGGCTCCAGATTTATTTATTTATTTATTTATTTATTTATTGCTCTATAGCTCCCATCAGCCCTAGCCACCTAAACCAAGGATGAGGCATTGTGGGAGTGACAGCCTAAATACATTTGATAGGCCATGCTTGCCTTTCCCTATGGTAGATAACCCTAAATATTACTACATGTTAGCATTTGTAATGTTATTGACCATAATAATGCTTTTAAAAGGGGGAAAAATTACTTAAAATATTGAGGGTTTTTTTAAAACTCATAACTGCCTGCCTGTACGAAGAAAAGCCCTCCCTTCAGCCACCATCTTGGGGGGAGAGAGGCAGGCAAGCTCCAACTG
>NC_056522.1:70119936-70124896 GCF_019175285.1 Sceloporus undulatus | reverse complement strand
GGGAGAGAGGCAGGCAAGCTCCAACTGCCTGCCTGTACGAAGAAAAGTCCTCCCTTCAGCCACCATCTTGGGGAGAGAGAGGCAGGCAAGCTCCAACTGCCTGCCTGTACGAGGAAAAGCCCTCCCTTCAGCCACCATCTTGGGGGGAGAGAGGCAGGCAAGCTCCAACTGCCTGCCTGTACGAAGAAAAGCCCTCCCTTCAAACGGCCAAGAGGAACAGGAGGGAGGAGGCACTCAGCGGCAGCAAGCCCGAGACGCGGGGCCGCCTGCTCTGCTCCGCAACTCCGATAGATGACAGTTATGGATGGAGGGCACTCAGCGCTTCAGGCCAGCCCCTGATGACGCTGGCCGGCCTTCTCGTCTCCACCTCCAACGCCGAAAAGAGGACAGTTATTGGGGGGGCACTCTTGCTCAGGCCAACCCCTGATGACGCTGGCCTGCCCTGGCGCTCTTCCCTCAACGGCCGAAAGATGACATTTAATGGAGGAGGGGCAACTCGTGCTCAGGGCCAGCCGCATATGACGCTGGTGACCGGTCTCGCTCCCTCAACGGCCGTAAGATGACAGAGTGGAGGAGGCAACTCTGTCTATGCAGCCAGCCCGCGATACGCTTTGAGCATCCTGCCGATCACTCCCTCAACGGCCGAAAAGATGAACAGTATATGGAGGGAAGGCACTCTGTCTTCAGTCCAGCCAGCGATGACGCTGGCCGACCTCGCTCCTCCTTCAAGCGGCCGAAAGTGAACAGTGATGGGAGGGAGGGCACTCAGTCTTCATGCCCAGCCCCTATGACGCTGGGCCGGCCTGCTCTCCCTCCCTCAACGCCGAAAGATGGACAGTTATGGAGGGAGGGCACTCAGTCGTCAGGCCAATCCATCTTATGAGCGGGCCGGCCGGCTCTCTTCGTCCCTCGAAACTGCCTAAATATGCAGTTATGTGAGTAGTGCACCTTCTTCAGTCCATCCCCGTGAATGACGCTGGGTGCCGCCTTCCCTCTCCCTCAAACTGCCGGAAATATGACATTGTATTAGGGGGGGCACTCTGTCCTTCAGTCGCCGAGCACCTGAATGACTCTGAGCCGGCCGCATCTCTCCCTCAACGGGCCGAAGATGAAAGTTCTGGAGACGGTGCCCTCTGTCTTCAGGCCAACCCCTGCTGGGACGCTGATGCCCGGCCTGCTCTCAGCTCCTCCACGGACCTACCGCTTTCCGATTCTGTATGAGGGCAACTCTGTCTTCAGGCCATCCCTGATGCGCTCGGGCCGGCCTGCTCTCGTCCCAACGGCCGAAGATGACAGTTTATGAGGGGAGTGCAAACTCAGTCCTTCAATCAATCAATTACTTCCTAAAGCCCTAATTCTAATTTGTGATTTATACATCCTTATCGTCAGATTTTCAAAACTTAAACTTGTATTCATTTTAAATCTATAAAGTCCCATCTATTACAGGAACACTCTTGTTCTGCTTGTGGTCTACTGAGACTCCCAAATCCTTCACATGTACTATTGTTTACCAGGTGTCACCCATATCTTGAGCCTTTAAAAAAAATTCTGCTTAAGTGTTGTACCTTACATTTCTCCTTGTTGAAGTCATCTGGTTTAGTTTTTGGCCCAACGCTAATCTTTTATGGTCATTTTTGAATTCAGATCTTGTCTCAGAGATATTAGCTATCCCTGCTAATTGGGTGTCACCTGCAAATTTAGTAAGCATCCGCCTAGTCCATCATCCAGTCATTGATAAAGAGGGGGCGGGTCAACACCATCAGGACCGCCCTGAAAGACAGAGCCCTCCCTCCACGGCCAACTGTCATCATTCAGCCTGGAAGGAGTGAGAGGGCGGGTCCAACACCATCAGGACCGCCCTGAGTGACAGAGCCCTGCCCTCCAACGGTCCAACTTCATCATTCAGCCTGAGGGAGTGAGGGGGCGGTTCCAACACCATCAGACCACCCTGAAGAGACAGACCTCCCTCCACTCCACGGCCAACTGTCATCCACCTGGAGAGAGTGAGCTCGGGTCCAACACCATCAGGACCCCCTGAAGAGACAAGCCCTCCCTCCATGGCAACTGTCATCATCGACCTGGAGGGAGTGAGGGGCGATTCCAACACCATCAGGACCACCCTGAGAGACAGGAGCCTCCCTCCATGGCCAACTGTCATCCAGCCGGAGGGAGTGAGGCGGGGGGGCCAACCACACCATCAGAGGACCGCCCTGAAGAAACAGAGCCCTCCCTCCATGGCTAACTGTCATCATTCAGCTGGAGGGATGAGGGCGCGGGTCCAACAACACAGGACCGCCCTGAAAGACAGAGCCCTCCCTCCATGGCCACTGTCCATGATTCAGCCTGAGGGAGGAGGGGGTCGTTCCAACACCATCAGGACCACCTGAAGAGACTGAGCCCTCCCTCCATGGCCAACTGTCCATGATTCAAGCCGGGGTGGAGGTGAGGGGGCGGTTCCAACACCATCAGGACCGCCGAGAGACCATAGCCCTCCCTCCACCGGCCAACTTTCCATGCCAGCCTTGGGGTGAAGAGGGTGCAGGTCCAACACCATTCAGGACCGCCTCTGAAAGAAGAGATCCCTCCCTCCATGGCCAACTTCATCATTCAGTCCAGGAGTGGAGTAGGAGGTGGCGTTTCCAACCCAAAGGACCACCCGGAAGAGACAGAGGCCCCTCCCTCCATGGCCAACTGTCATCCAGCCTGGAGGGAGTGAGGTTCGGTCAACACCATCAGGACAGCCCGAAGAGACAGAGCCCTCCCTCCATGGCCAACTGTCCAGTCAGCCTGGAGGGAGTGAGGGCCGGGTCCAACACCATCAGGACCGCCCTGAAGAGACATAGAGCCCCCCTCCACGGCCAACTTTCATCATTCAAGCCTGGAGGAGTGAAGGTCGGGTCCAACACCATCAGGACTGCCCAGAAAGACCGAGCCCTCCCTCCAGGCCAACTGTCAGATTCAGCCTGGAGGGAGGAGGGGGCGGTTCAACACCATCGGACCCGCTGAAGAGACGGAGCCCTCCTCCACGGCCAACTGTCATCATTCAGCCTGGGTGAGTGAGGGGGCAGGTCCAACACCATCAGGACCACCCTGAAGAGACAGAGCCCTCCCTCAACAGCGGCCAACTGTCATCATTCAGCCTGGAGGGAGTGAAGGGACAGTTTCCAACACCATCAGGACCGCCCTGAAGAACAGAATGCCCTCCCTCCCGGCCAACTGTCATCAGATTCAGCCTGGAGGGAGTGAGTGGCGGGTTCCAACACCATCAGGACCCCGCCTGAAGAGACAGAGCCCCCCTCCATGGCCAAACTGGCATGATTCAGCCTGGAGGGGAGTGAGTTCGGGTCGCCAACACCATCAGGAGGACGCCCAAGAAGACCGAGCCCTCCCACCATGGCCAACTGTCCATGTTCAGCCTGAGGGAGTGAGGGGCGGTTGTCCAACACCATCAGGACCGCCCTAAGAGAGCGGAGCCCTCCCTCCACTCCCAGACTGTCATCATTCGCCTGGGGTGAGTTAGGGGGGGCAGTCCAACACCATCAGGACCGCCCTGAAAGACAGAGCCCTCCCTCCACGGCCAACTGTCATCATTCAGCCTGGAGGAGTGAAGGTGACGTTCCACAACCATCAGGACCGCCCTGAAGAGACAAGCCCTCCCTCCACGGCCAACTGTCATCATTCACTGGACGGGAGTGAGGGGGCGGTTCCAACACCATCAGGACCACCTGAAAGACAGAGCCCTCACCTCCATGGCCAACTGTCATCATTCAGCCTGGAGGGTGTGAGAGGGGTGGGTGAGGGTGGGCTAATTTCGTATGGCAATTTGTTACTGTACACCGCGCATGATCATTGCGGAATAGCGGTCTATAATAAAACTTTATTATTATGATTAATTATTATTATGATTATTATTATTAATTATGTTGAATAGCACTGAGCCCAGCACGGTGTGCACAAACCCCACTAGTTATTTATCCCCTCCAGGAAAAGGAGAAGCCATTGATGAGTACTCTTTGGGTTTGGTCACTAGCCTTTCAAATCCACCTAACAGTCACCTTGTCTAGGCCGCATCTACATCCACAGCTATTAGCCCTTCATCTACGAAGCTTGTAACTCTGTACAAAAAAGAGACATATTCGTCTGGCTTGACTTGTTTTTGAGAAGACCATGTTGACTTCTATGATTGTAGCTTGCCATGAAGAGCTTGCTGGCTCTGTTTTGAATTAAGTGGAAGTTTTTAAAAAGCTTTTAAGGCTGTTCTGCATTGACACCTACAGAACCTGTCCTACATTGGACTGGAGTTTTTGCCACAAGGGCTCCAGATTTATTTATTTTTATTTATTTATTTATCGCCTATAGCTCCCATCAGCCCTAGCCACCTAAACCAAGATGGGCATTGTGGGAGTGAACAGCCTAAATACATTGGATAGGCCATGCTTGCCTTTCCCTATGTAGATAACCCTAAATATTACTACATGTTAGCATTTGTAATGTTATTGGACCAGAATAATGCTTTAAAAGGGGGAAAAAATTACTTAAAATATTGAGGGGTTTTTTTAAACTCATAAATGCCTGCCTGTACGAAGAAAAGCCCTCCCTTCAGCCACATCTTGGGGGGAGAGAGGCAGGCAGCTCCAACTGTCTGCCGGAAAAAGAAAAGCCCTCCTCAGCCAGCCCCATCTTGGGGGAGAGAGGCAGGCAGCTCCAACCGCCTGCATTAACGAAGAAAGCCCTCCCTTCAAGCACCATCTTGGGGGAGAGGAGCAAGCAAGCCCCACTGCCTGCCTGTACGAGGAAAAGCCCTCCCTTCAGCACACCATCTGGGGGGAGAGAGGCAGGCAAGCTCCCAACTGCGCGCCTGTAACGAAGAAAGAGCCCGCCCTTCAGCCACCATCTTGGGGGAGAGAGGCAGGCAAGCTCCAATGCCTGCCGTGAAAGAAAAAGTCCTCCCTTCAGCCAC
>NC_056522.1:70119526-70119911 GCF_019175285.1 Sceloporus undulatus | reverse complement strand
TCAGCCACCATCTTGGGGAGAGAGAGGCAGGCAAGCTCCAACTGCCTGCCTGTACGAGGAAAAGCCCTCCCTTCAGCCACCATCTTGGGGGGAGAGAGGCAGGCAAGCTCCAACTGCCTGCCTGTACGAAGAAAAGCCCTCCCTTCAGCCACCATCTTGGGGAGAGAGAGGCAGGCAAGCTCGAACTGCCTGCCTGAAAGAAAAAAAAAAGCCCTCCTTCCAACCACCATCTTGGGGAGAGAGAGACCTGTTATTATTATTATTTTTTACTTTGTATTGTACTTCCTGTTGTACACCGCTTTGATCTAATTTGGAAAAGCGGTATATAAATAAACATTATTATTATTATTATTATTATTATTATTATTATTATTATTATTATTAT
>NC_056522.1:70107290-70119516 GCF_019175285.1 Sceloporus undulatus | reverse complement strand
TATTAACAAAGGGCCAGAACAGACAGGCCAAAATAAAGCTGCTTCAGGTCACTTTGGAGGTATCCTGTTTAAATGACACACACATCTTAAGAGGCCAGAAGCTGCGCCAAAGATGCGCTCCAGTCCTTAGGAGTGGAGTGTGGCTTCGGCGTGGCTTCTGGCCTTTTAGGATGCATGCATCATTTAAACAGCATACCTCAACAAAGACCCAAAGCAGCTTTATTTTGACTGTCTGTTCGGGCCCAAAGTTAGGAACTTGTGTCTGTCTGTCTGTCTGTCTGTCTACATACATGCATCCAAAGAGAGAAGCAGGTATAGTGTAATCTTCTTGTATCACAACTTTCTATGGCACCAACTATTAATGTTAGTACTGAAGTGTAGTTGATGGCAGTCCTCTGCTATTAGTAGCACAACGACAGCTCAGAGAAAAGAGGGAAGAGGAAGGCCAAGAAAGGAGAAAAGACTGCAATCAGCCATATTTCCTGTAACATCCATCCTATTGCATCTGTTTCCTTTTAATTATGGCCAAGGGCAAGGTCTAATGAACAGTGTGTGTGTATCTCTGGCTGTCTGTGTGAAAGACAGAGATTATAAGAATTAAAAAGAAGAGATAAAAATAGGGCCAGATGTATGAATGTTTTATCTGCTAAGAATCTGCCCAAGAATAATGGCTTCCTCTGAGCAATGTAATGCAGACAAATATGAAATATGCATGTTACATAAGCAGGAATGGCTAGCTGCAGGAGAGCACTGATATCAGCTTCTTCCTCATGAAATAAAATCCTGAGCTTGGACTACATGTGTTGAACCCTTCAGTAGTTCAGGGACACATGTATACATCTTGTGTGGGTACATTTCAAGTCGTAACAGGGTTATGGGGTAGCAAATCCCTCTCCTCCAGCAGGTATGTCATTATGCATGAAAAGGGCATGACAACTGTAGACAGCAGCAGAATGAGCAGGAAAGTTTTTATTTTTAACACAGAAATAGAAATATTGCATGTTAAGTTATTCCCCCCCCCCCCCATGTACACACCTCTACTTTCATGGGTGCAGGGAAACAAATTATACTGCCCCAGCAGGATCATTGTAATGTTCTCCAAGAGAATAAAAAGAGAAGGGAGGGGGGAACACAAGAGGCAAAGGTAAATTTTCTCTGTAGGAAATTAAACCAGATTTTGACAAACAACAACAGTAACCTACTATGCAACAAAACTTGAGACACACATGAATAGGAAATGAATGTTAGTAGAGCCTGGAGCAAAGACACCTCAAACACAAAAGAAAGGAGAAGGGCTCTGTGGCACCCACTGAAACAAATTCCAAACAATATGCATACTAATGAACTTGAAACGCCACTTAGTTTTGCATCCATTATTCATTGTTTTGGCTTCACAGAAAATGCAACCCTACAATGAAGCGATTAGAGGGCGAGTCACTGGAAGCGAGATGATAACAGGGAAGGAAAGAACTGGCAGTAGCATCTGTTCCTTCCACCTCTGGTCCCGGGCATGCAAATTAGGATGGCATCAGCAATTGCAAGGGGAGGGGTTGGACAAGGAAATCCTCCTTGAGAAATGCAAGACAATCTGCTACCATCCTCCAAGAGCTGGCAGAGCAGGAATGCTGAATCCTTCATTTTTCTCATTCATCTCAAAAGGTGCTGGAAGAGATTCTTTAAAAGAGTTCTTGTGTTTCTTCAAGGTTTTTCTGACTTATGGAGACTGGCCAGTCATTTTTCATCATTACTCAAGATGATCCACCCATGTAAGGTTCTCAGAACTCAGGCCTGGGCTCATTTCTCTAGTCCTCCAGACTCCAGTTCAGGCAAAGAGGAGGAAATCTCAGGATAGCAGCACTGCCTTGAAAAGTGTGTCTATTTGTTTTTGCTTGAATAGCATATTTTGTGCATCTATGTTTGATGCTTAATGGCATCACCAGGGTTTACTTCATGTGATATCACAGGGAGTGTGATCCCTAGGTTTCAGGTTTTGGATCTGAAATCTCAGGGACTAGGACTGACCTAACAATTCTACACTTACAGTGTAGCAGCCAGAACTAGAATCAGAAAGTTGCAGAAGGAGATGAGTGTACCTAGAACAACTGAGTTGGTGGAAGAGGCTCAATAGGAGTGAACACTTGGGAAATGACCAAGCAGTCCAGTGCTAGTCTAAAACATTTTGCTGTCTGCAATGAAAGTCAAGATAGTGCATATTCCCACATCCCATTCCAGGACCTGACTGGATTGCCAATTGAAAGATGGCAATAGAATAGCTGCCTTCACCAAACCTGAGGACAACCTAGTGGAATAGGACATAGCCAAATACAAGCCTATACAATGTGAGAATAGCTGTTTATAGATTTATAGATTATAGTGGTTTTTTTTTATATAAATTATAGTTCCATCTGGTTTGGGATCCTGGAACCTAATCTAGAAGGCACATTTCAGAGGCCAACTGCAGATCAGAGATGACCTAAGGTCAAGACAACAATAGTTGCATTTCAATGTATAGGATGTGAAATGTCAAAAGAAAGAGAAAAATTCTTCATTTTTCTCCTAGTGAAACAGCCATTTCATTGCAGGACCAAGGGCAGAGATATAATGGTCTCTTCCAGAGTGCTCTACAGAAGTGTGAGTGCTTATGACACAGCTCCTTGGATCTTGCCAGTTGCTGTTGCTGCTTACATTTTCTCACTCCATTCTTTTTGTAGGCTGTTTGTAGAAGTTTCTTGGATCTGAATTAGGGCTCTTCCAACATCTTTTTTTAAAAAAAAATCCAGTACTTTACAGAGGGTTGGAGGGCATTTTTTTCCTCTTTGATTTTTTAAAAAATATATATTTATTTTAGAGTTGTAGTGCTGTGGTGCAAAAGTGCCATTGCAATGATGCACTGTAACACTCTACACAGTCTAAGAAAATTGGTGGTGGGGAGAGAATAGATGAATAGACTTTTTGTTTTGATACATCTTTGATGTTTTCTTTAAAAAAAATAAACCTGAGGGTGGTAATAAAATGTTCCAACTGGTGTCAGGAGTTATTAGAAAATAGTCTGGGACAGTATAAAGTTTGATTGTTTGCTTGTTTGTTTAAAAGAGAGCACTACAGTAACAATACCACACCCTCTTGAAACATTTACCTCATCAAGGTGAGCTCCTGGAACAGTGGTGGTGTAAGCCAGAGTCTGATTTTCTTTGAAGGCTAGTCTGGAAGCATTGACGATGCTAGCAATACATCTAAACTTATCTGACATTTCTGCAACTTATCTAAGATCAAATTCATGGATCTTATGGAGAGGCACAGTCTTAACGTAAGGACGCTGAGTGAATGAATGCAATGAAGTGGTAACTCCATTTGATACTTCCAACACCAAGAACCATGTTTTTAGAAAATGTAATTTTAAAGATAATTCTTTCCCCCTCCTCATCTTTGCTATTTTTGAGTTGTGGAAGGTCGGAGAGGCAGCCCCACTGCTGTGGGGGGGAGGGGGCATCCAAAGTCTGCCTACCTGGCTGCCCGAGGGGGTGGGCAAGTGGCCTTCCTCCACTGCTCACCTGGAGGCTGGACTGAAGCAGGGACCACATGTTGGGACCCCTTACCGTCGCCTGGTGCACCCTCCTCCTTTTCCCTCCCTCCCCGTCCTCCTTCCTGGCTCGGACACTTTTGATAGGCAAGGGAGTCCCTCCACTACATGCTCCCACTCTGCTTTCGGGTCCCAGAAGCCCCAATTCTGCACCCAGGGAGTGGGTCTTGATGGCCTTTTGAGGGGGCTTCTCCTCCCTGATGAGAGTGGCTGCCGTTTGGGGAGCCTCACCCCATCTGCAACCTTGTGTGATAGACCAGAGAGAGAGAAAGAGAGATTATTAGCTTTATTTATAAAGTGCCGTAAATGTACACGGCGCTGTACAAAAACCCAATAAAATCAAGAATATATAAAAATATACAGTGTACAATCTAGAGGTTAAAAGAACAGGTTAGAAGCATCATAAAAAAACAAGTTAAAACAGCAAATATCAAATATTGAGTCAAGCATCAAAACAACCAGGTCACAATCACAGACTCCCTGGGAACGCTTCCACCAAAGCAGGAAGAGCACTCCACCACGGTATCATCCCTCCTGTGGGGTGTCACCTGGTGTGGTCCACACACCCTGCACCCACCCAATGACATTACTGCAGCCAGTGGAGGCACATAGCATAGGATTTCTAACATATACACTTTCTGTACTCAGTAGCAAAAACTTTTAATATTGTCACTTTAAAGGAATTATGAAATCTAGCACCGAAAGAAATTTAAAATTGTGTCATGGAGGGAAAACACTGTGCACCAGACTCAGGCTATTAAAACCATTACCTGCATAAAGCCAGATTGTAGACATCCTTGGATGTTTCAACAGAGCAGACCTGTGTTGTATGGCATTTTCAACATTCCTTGGGGTTAAATTATAAACTGAGGTGGAGAAGGAGGGAGTAAGTCCTTTCCCCTCTTTAGCAACCAAACTTATTGTGGACAGGATGGGGGAGAGAACATGGCAGACTTAGCTGGAGCAGGGGTGGTGTTCCAGGTTGTTTGGCCTGCATCCACACTCCTCAGGTCATTCTCTTCTTTTTTCCACTGAAAGGGGGGGGGGGATCCTTTTTTTAAAATTCACCTTTAAATTTTGAATTCGCTTTTAAAACACCCCCTACTCCTGCATGTTTTCAGCAACAACAAAAATCCACAAATGAACATCTGGCTAGGAAGGCAAAGAATATTTGAGAATATTCGAATATTTGTTAAAAAATTTTTTTAAACACCCACTTTAAACTGTTGCTAGGCAAGTATCTTTATCATTTGGGACTTATTCTGATTTTATCATTTGGGAGTTATTCTGACCAAAAGCTGTATGTGGCGTTTTACCTAGGAAACAGCATTTTGTACAAGTTTATGTGCAGAAAACAGGTTTCCTGTACAGAACAGATTTTTTCTCAACAGAAAAATAGCAATTCTGCTGTTTTCTGCAGATAAATTTTATTTTCCATTCAGAAAATACTGTTTTCTGCACCAAAATGGAGGTCTTTTTTCTATATGGCTCAGCACAGCACAATAGTTCTGCATGCAGAACTCCATTGCGCTGAGCCATTTACTACCCCTGGATGTACTTTAGAGTTTCTGAAGGTCCTCTACCACTCTGTGTCTGGTGAAGAGCAGCATGGGGGGGGGGGTTGCAGAAACATCTGGCTGTATCTTCATAAGGAGATGTGAAATGCTTACATCAGCTGCTAAGGTCTTCTGGGGTCCTTTGGATGTCTCAGCTGCTGATGTAATTGCATTGCACGTGCCTATAGGGACACAGCCAAACACTTTTGCAATCCTCCCTCCTTCTCCATCAGGCATAAAATGGCCAGGTCGGACCTTCAGCAGCCCTATTAGTCCTGGGAGGGTCTTTGACAGTTGTGGAAGGAGGAAGAGAATATTAGTCTCCACAGCAACCAGAATTAGGCATACACAGGCATATTATTAAATCTAACTTATACCTGAGTATGCCACTAAAACAATGTCAGCTAGAGATTTTTCATCTGCTTGAACTGTGGAATGACCTGCCAGAAGAGATATGAGAGGTTAAAACACTGACTGTTTAAAACAACATTAAAGACACATCTCTTCCAACAGGCCTATCCAGTCAATTTTAAAACATGACCTTTTTCTCATACACACACACACACTCGTATGAGTGTACTTTAATGGTTTTATAGTATTGTATTTTAACTGTTGGTTTTATGTGATCATCCTCTGGGTCCTCCAGAGGACCCTGATGAGGACCCAGAGGATACCTGTCAGTGCACCTTGAGCAATAGAAACATAGCTGGACACCCCCCTCTCATGTTCATCTTAAATGATGGGTTGGGATGGCGAGGGAGAAATCCATCACAGCTTCACCTGTGTGAAACTTTATATATCCCAGTCCAGGATCCTGGCCCAGATTTCCAACTTAAAAGGAAACTTTTCTCTAAATTTATCTTTATCCAAAAGAATAAATCAGGTAAAGTAACTAGGATTCCTGCAATAGTACCCTGGATATTTTTGTTCTTTTTCCTTTTCAGTTTTCAGAGGGAAATTGAGAGTGAGGTTGGATAATCCATAAAGTTCACAGGCCTTAAAAGCACAATTGTCTGTTATATCTATATAGCAATTTTGCTGGTCTTGTCTTGAGAGTCATTTGCTGTGGTGGTAATTAGTCAATGGAAGGGGGAAAGTTGCATGCTGCACTCCCTACATGTTATTATAGTGCAAAGATACATTCAGGTGCTTTTTCTAAGATTTGTGCTATGCAACAAGATCTTAAAAACATTTGGACTACAACTCCCAAAATCCTTAAGCCAGCGCGGTCAGCATGGACAGACTTTCCAAAGTCTGCATGCAGCTTGCAACTTTCTATTCTCTATGCAACTCTTCCTCCCCTCCCCTCATTTTGGGATGCCACTTCCAATTTCAATAAAATGGGAAGCAAGATCTTCAGATCTTTGTAGAAGAAGGCTGCTCTCTAATATACAAAGTATGGAATAGTCAAAAACAAAACAGTGTGTTTAAGAACAGGTGATTTGTTGTTGATGTGCCTTCAAGTTGACTATGACTTACTTTTATTGTTTTATTGTTATAGAACTTATATATGATCTCTCAGCCCAATAGGGTTCCTGAGGCAATGTACTATACAACAGGTAAAATAATTTAAAATGATTCAGAGATAAAAACTTTTAAAACAAATTAAAATAGTCATTAAGAACTTTTTATAAACAGTTAAATTATGGTGACCCTATCATAGAGTTTTCTTGGCAAGATTTACTGAGAGGTGATTTGCCATTGCATTTGCATTTTTGGTGTGCATCTTACACAATCTTCCAGCCAACAGGGACCTTGGCACATTCTGAAATGTTGTAGTCCAAAAAATGGAATTTCTCCACCTCTCTAAGTGTGTTTGACTCTAATGCCATGATTGGGAGCTCTTGGGATTGAACACTATACAACTAAAATTCAACTAGCAACTCAGAGAGAAAATAAAATGTTTACCTCTTCCCCCTGACACTAGTGTTTTCTGTGTACAAGGAATGTAGTTAGGTAGGTAGGCATGTATGTATTTTTGTGAGGAGAGAATACAGTCATGTGAGCTGTTACTTTCACTTTGGAGAGTGACAGTCCAGAGGACTAGGGTTGCCATAACCCAGCAGCCCCCGTGCCAATCAGGGTTTCAGGGGGCCCCTCCTGGTCCCGGTCCGGTTTGGGCCCCCACCTGTGCCTTGTTCCTGGTTTTGGGGCCTGCTCTGGCCATTGCCGCTGCCGCTAACGCGGCTGATGCGGTGCCAACCCACCTCCTCCTCCGGCTCCGCCTTCCTCCTCTTCCTCGGCGGCAGAAGCGCCGCCGCCACCGCGCCCCCACTGTGAGGGCTTGCGTGCCGCCCTGGCCTCAGCAGGGGCCAGTGGCAGCGCGAGCGCCTGACCCACTTCCCTCTACGCGCGTGCGCCTGCCTCGTTTCCCTCCACGCGCGTGCGCCTACCCCACTTTCCTCCGCGCACATGCGCCTGCCCCATTTCCCTCTGCGCGCGCGCGCCTGCCCCGCTTTCCTCCGTGCGCGCGCCTGCCCCAGTTCCCTCCATGCGCGCACGCCTGCCCTGCTTCCCTTCCTCCCACGCCAGCCATCATAAGGAGGAGGAGGGGGGAGAGGAGGAGGAGGAGGAGGAAGGAGCCGGAGGAAGGGTGCCTGAAGGCCAGGGCAGAATTGGGCCAGAGGAGGAGGAGGAGGAGGAAAGCTGAGTCAGTGGCCATTAGGTCTGCCTTGGTATTTTGGGGTTTTTTAATTATATTTAAAAATATAAAATACTTATTTTATTTTATGTATTTAATTTTTATTATTGCTTTTTATTTTTTATTTTATTAATTTTTATTATTGCTTGTTTTTGTTTTATTTTATTAATCTTTATTATTGCTTGTGATTGTATTATTTCATTAATTTTTATTATTGCTTGTTTTTTATTAATTTTCTTATTGCTTGTTTTTGTTTTATTTCATTAATTTTCTTATTGCTTGTTTTTGTTTTATTTCATTAATTTTCTTATTGCTTGTTTTTGTTTTATTTTATTAATTTTTATTATTGCTTGTTTTTGTTTTATTTTATTAATTTTATTATTGCTTTTTATTTTATTACATTAATTTTTATTATCAAATATATACACCCTGCCTTGTTTTTTATTTATTTTTCATTATTTTTTATTATTAAATATATGCAAGTGCATTTTTGTGTATTTATGGTGCTTTGAATGCTAACAAGTCTGCCTTTCTTGGCCAATTATAGTGGTGGTGATGATGATGATGATGATGGTGATATTGATATCAACAAGCCTCTGAGGCACGGCCAATGTAACTTGCTGTGATTTTTACAAACTCATGCGCAGTGAAGAAAAACCACAGTCCCTTGCCCAAGTATACACTTCTGAGAAATAAAGTTGAACCCGAGGGCAAGTACATTTCTGCCATCTGTCTAAGAATAATGCCAAAATGTCCTCCATTTTGATCATGCCTAAAATCGTGCATTTATATTAACATTTTTTAAAAAACCTCAATTTTTTGTGTGTCCTCCATTTTTATAAAAATGTGTCCTACATTTGAAAATGTTGCCCTACATTTGTCCTACATTTGTCCCGGTTTGGAGGTCTTCACTTATGGCAACCCTACAGAGGACACAAGTTTACCACTTTAGTGAGAGCAGGACCAGCCACTGATGGAGATGCAATCATTGCTGAGTAGAAGGAGCCTTGGTGGCACAGTGGTTTAATGCAGGTACTGTAGCCACAAGACTGTGAGTTCGATCTCAAGGCTCGAAAGTTGACTCAGCCTTCCATCTTTCATAGGTGGGTAAAATGAATACCCATCTTGTTGGGGTCAATTGGCTTACAGATTGTAAACTGCTTACAGAGTACTGACTTCACTATTAAGAGGTATCGAAATGTAAAGGCTATTGCTATTGCTATTGACCTCAACACCGTGGATGGTTGACTCTGTGGATGCAGAATCCGTAGGTATGGAGGGTCAACTATTTAGGCTTGCAGTATAAGGATGTAGACGCAAGTTAGCAAGAAATATTAGCACCCCAATGGTTTTAAACACAGCACAGAACTCCTCTGTACCACATTCTTGCCTTTCTGCAGCAAAATATGATCCAATATCCTCAGGAGGAGAGCAAAAAGATCATCCTCTACTAACAAAGAAATGCTACCTGATATGATTTCCTATGTTAATAACTCAATTTTTTAAAATGGTGACTTTAAAAAAATGTTTTGTATTTTGCTTTGTTTAGTTTTAAATTCCTGGTAGCAGTTCCTTGCAGGAGAGAGGAGCCATGCTGGTAACAGCATTTGGATTCAACATCATTTATCACTGTCATGGCTATTTTTAGTCCAGTTTCCTGGGAAAGCAGTGAGAGCAATTTGTGAAACTGCACAATGATGCTGACAGCAGTTTATCTTAGCAAGATTATTACTGCATGTACATGACTGACTAATGGCACTCAAATGTTTTTAAACAACTACGTTTCATGTCCACATCTTCTCTCCCCCCCCCCCCCCCCCACCCCCCCACCCCTTCTGTCCTGCCTTCCAAGGCTTCAAGCATATGGGTGTTATGTGAGTTGACAAGAGATGGAAAGGTAAAATGGAGAACTGCCTGCAGAAACAATAAAGCTGAAAGTTTCTAAGCAAATGTCTGCTCTGTTTCTTTTTTTAACTACCCCTCTGGTGTTGCCCCATATGGTGTGCAGATGGACAATATGGGAACATTAATATAGAGGTGTGAGGCCTTTAGGACACACACACATAAGGAAAATGTAGACACACTCAGAGACTATAGGTACAGGAATTCTCCAAGATCTCTGTCAGGAAGTATTGCTTTATGCCACAAAATCAGGACACGGCTCAGAGGCAGGCCTCAGAAGAAAATATATGCTTGCATATATATCTGAGGGGCCTTTCTACAAGAGATGAGATGGAATTGTGTTTTGTGATTCCAAGGTTTAAAGAAAGTGTACTTATGTAATGAGACTATTTGTAGACTTTCTCAAGTGGTTATCGCTTTTGCATCCTTGAACACCATCTAGTTCAATAGCTCTCAGGGTACCCATTACAATCTCTTATTGTCAACAGGGCAGCAGTGTTGCTCAGCTATAGAAATAAACACAGCAAAGGAAAGAGAACCACAGGTTATAAAGCCAAAAAGGCAGAACCAGAATGTGGCCTGTTATTAAACCTTGGAGCTATTTCTCAAGGGAAGAAGTTGGAAGGCAGGTTGCCTGAGGTGGTTCAAAGAAGGCTAGATAGAACCCCAGAGAATTCTAAGGAAGACTTCTGACTTTGCCATGCCTTACAGATATTACTGTTTTCCCAACTGCTCCTATACAAAACAATGATAATTTGACAGAAGGGCAGATTCTGTTTTGTGATCAGGAAAGCTTGCTCTTTGGTCAGGCAAGGCAAAGATCTATGTCACTACAGTACAAACGTGAGACTATTTTTCTGCATATGGCAGTATGCCCTGAGCCTTAAAAATGCAGCAACTTGGCTCTAAGCTCTAGCAGGCCTGTCTATCAGTATTATCACTGATCCATGGATGCAGCCAGCAAGCAGCAAAGCTTACACTTCAGTGAGACCCTCTACAGAAGCTCTGATGGAACCGATCAGGTTTTGCTGCAAGCTATTTGTATGCCAGGCCAACTCTGCCTTTCCCGACAATAACACACATAGAAATTTAATAGATAAAAATGCATTTCGGAGTGATCTTGAGAATTCAAATGAATTTTCAGAGAATGTTATATAGGGCAAATGTGGGCATTTGGATGCCTAATGGGTAGGTCCTTGATAAGACTAGATTTGAACTTAAGTACACGAGAATTGCTTTGCTGGATCATATTGCACATCTGTGTGGATACTGATTGAATAGATATTTACTACACATGGATTTATTAAATATAGACTATATTTCTCTGCTTCCAGATAGAAGACAGCCAGCTCTCTTTGGAAAATTCACCAAAAAATGGCATAAAAGAATTAGCAACTTTCATTGCACTCTCTTTAGTGGGGAGGAAATCTTTTTTGTTGATTTTTTGGAAAATTTCTGTTTGATGAGCTTATACTTAAAATCTGCTTGATGCTGTTTTGTTGTGTTTTCATGAGAATTTTAATAATAAAAAGTTAATACCTATCTTTCCCAGCTTATTCTTGCACACACACATGCATTAATTCATTGGAAAATTTCAGAATGAATAATATACCTACCTTAATAATATACCCTGACAGACCTACAAATGACAGGACTCTAGAGTGTAATATTCTTTCATGGATCTACTCAAGGGATGAAGATGTGTACTCTGAGTGTTGTGTGCCTTCCAGTTGTTTCTGACTTATGGTGACACTAAAGCAAAGTTATCATGGGGTTTTCTTGGCAAGATTTCTTCAGAGGAGGTTTGCCATTGCCTTCTCCTGGGGCTAAGAGCATGTGACAAGCCCAGTTGGTTTCATGGCCAATCTGAAATCAAAACCTAGTCTCTAGAGTCGTCGAATGCTCAAACCACTAGGCCATTATTTAGTAAAATTCTATTTATTTATTCAGTAAATAATATTTATTTATAAACAAATCCTTATTTACATATTAAGCCAATGCCTTTTAATAATAATAATAATAATAATAATAATAATAATAGAATTTATTTATATGCCGCCCAATCACTGGGAATCCGGGCGGCTTGCAACAGAAGGGATAATAGACAGTTCCCTGCCTTCAGGCTTACAATCTAAAAAGACACAACACAAAAGGAGAAGGGAATTGGGGGGGGGGGGGAATCAGGTCCAGCATTCTTCTCTCCCTCTGAGGCCTGGACCAAGGCAGATGGACCGGAGGGAGGGCTCTTCTTTTTCCAGGATAGCCCTGGTGGAGTTGGGCCTGCCTGGGAAATTCCCTTGCAGGCCGAAAGATGACAGTTATGGAGGGAGGAGTCTCTTCTTCTAGGCTAGCCCTGATGGAGCTGGGCCTGCCTGGTCAACTCCCTCGCAGGCCAGAGGATGACAGTTATGGAGGAATGAGTCTCTTCTTCCAGGCTAGCCTTGATGGAGCTGGGCCTGCCTGGTCAACTCCCTCGCAGGCCAGAGGATGACAGTTATGAAGGAATGAGTCTCTTCTTCCAGGCTAGCCCTGATGGAACTGGGCCTG
>NC_056522.1:70098048-70107280 GCF_019175285.1 Sceloporus undulatus | reverse complement strand
CCTGGTCAACTCCGTCGCAGGAGTTTTATGTTCACTTCAGCGGTGCCATGGTGAATTTTGAACTGAAGGAACTCAGTTTGATCCTCTTTCCCACTGCTGTTCCCTTCTCCTTTTGTGGCATGTCTTTTTTTTTTTTTTTAGATTGTAAACCTGAGGGCAGGAAACTGTCAAATTAACAATTTGTAAGCTGTTCTGAGAAACTTTGTGGCTGTAGAGCTGGGTCTAAATACTCCAAGTAAATGAACTCCACATGGCTTTTGAAGGACAATTCCAAGATTTAGGCAGCTGTGCTGATCTATTCTATTCTATTCTATTCTATTCTCTCAGAATCAATAATACAGAGCATAATGCCCCATTTATTGGTTAACCCCCCTGTCAGAACTCCATTCTTCTCCCAGTCGAAGGGCATGGTCCAGGAAGGGAGAAGAAAATAGCAGATGTAAATAACTGGCTCCGTAGATGGTGCCACCAAGAACGATTTGGATTCTTGGACCATGGGCTGCAGTTCCATGAGGAGGGACTTCTGGCAAGGGATGGGTTGCATCTCATGCCAGTTGGCAAAAACATTTTTGCCAATAGCCTCAAGAATTTGATCAGGAGGGCTTTAAACTGAGTTATGTGGGGGAGGGAGACAGTATTCTGGAAGGCAAAAAGGCTGGAGAAGATAGTCAAACTGACAGAGAGGGAACAAGACAAACAGTGCAAGGACCCAACAGTGGGAGGCAAACTTGCACAGGCAGCAAGTAAAGGGAACACATGGTCTTAGATGCCTCTACACTAATGCACAGAGCATGGGAAATAAGCACGATGAACTTCAACTCCTAGTACAACAAAGCAAATATGATATAATAGGCATCACTGAAACCTGGTAGGATGAGTCTCATGATTGGAATGTGGAAATAGGGGGGTATAACCTTTTCAAGAGAAACAGGCCAAACAGGAAAGGAGGAGGAATAGCCCTATATGTCAGGGACATTTACATCAGTGAAGAGATCCAGGACATCAATCCTGGAAGCCAGGTGGAGAGCATCTGGATAAAAATTAAAGGGCAGGGAAACAACAAGGATGTTATGGTGGGAGTCTACTACAGACCCCCAAGTCAGACGGAGGAATTGGATGATGCCTTTCTAGAACAGATGACCACACACTCAGAAAGGAGAGATGTAGTAGTGATGGGTGACTTCAACTACCCTGATTTTTGTTGGAAGTCAAACTCAGCCAGATCCTCAAGGTTTAGTAAATTCCTCACTTGCCTTGGAGACAATTTCATGGTCCAAAAGGTGGAAGAGGCAACAAGGGGATCAGCTATTTTAGATCTGATCCTAACCAACAAGGATGACTTGGTTAATGAAGTGCAAGTGGTGGGATCCTTAGGTGGAAGTGACCATGTACTCCTGGAGTTTGTTATACAGTGGAAAGGAGAAGCCAGGCATAGTCAGACACGCATTCTAGACTTCAGAAGAGCGGATTTCAGTAAAAATACTGGGGGCGATCCCATGGTCAGGAATACTAAAAGAGAAGGGAGTTCAAGATGGATGGGAGTTTCTCAAAAGGGAGATACTGAAGGCACAAATTAAAACAGTTCCAGTGAGAAAGAAAAATGGGAGGTGTCGCAAGAACCCAGGATGGATGACTAAGGAACTTTCAGCTCAGCTAAATTTTAAACGGAACATGTATAAGAAATGGAAAAATGAGGAAATCACCAAAGAGGAATTCAAACAAATAGCTAGCAAGTGTAGAGATGTCAGAAAAGCTAAAGCACAACATGAACTCAGGCTTGCTAGAGAGGTTAAGAACAACAAAAAGGGCTTTTTTGGATATGTCCGCAGCAAAAGGAAGAAGAAGGAAACGGTAGGACCACTGCGTGGAGAAGATGGCAAAATGCTAACAGAAGACAGAGAAAAGGCAGAATTACTCAACACTTTCTTTGCCTCAGTCTTCTCAGAAAAGGCAAAAGGTGCTCAACCTGAGGATAATGGAGCAGAGGACAGAATAGGGGAATTTCAGAACAAAATAAGTAAAGAGATAGTACAGGAATACCTGTTTAACCTAAATGAATTTAAGTCTCCAGGACCAGATGAGCTACATCCAAGGGTATTAAAAGAACTGGCCAATGTAATATCGGAGCCATTGGCAATAATCTTTGAAAACTCCTGGAGAACAGGAGAGATCCCAGCAGACTGGAGGAGGGCAAACGTTGTCCCCATCTTCAAAAAGGGGAAGAAAGAGGATCCCAACAATTATCGTCCAGTTAGTCTGACATCAATCCCAGGAAAGATCCTGGAGCAGATAATTAAACAGAGAATCTGTGAACATCTAGAAGGCAATGCCATAATCACAAAAAGTCAAGATGGGTTTCAGAGAAACAAATCATGCCAGACAAATCTAATCTCTTTCTTTGATAAAATTACCAGCTTGGTCGATGAAGAGAATGCTGTGGATATAGTATATCTTGATTTCAGTAAGGCCTTTGACAAAGTTCCCCATGACATTCTTGCAAACAAGCTTGTAAAATGTGGGCTAGACAAGGCAACTGTTAAGTGGATTTGTAACTGGTTGACCGAACGAACCCAAAGGGTGCTCAACAATGGCACCTTTTCATCCTGGAGAGAAGTGACCAGTGGAGTCCCACAGGGCTCTGTCCTGGGCCCAGTACTGTTCAACATCTTTATCAATGACTTGGAGGAAAAAATTGGGGGAATACTTATCAAATTTGCAGATGACACCAAATTAGGAGGAATAGCTAATACTCCAGAGGACAGGATCAAAATTCAAAATGACCTGAATAGACTAGAAAGTTGGGCCACAGCTAACAGAATGAACTTCAACAGGGAGAAATGTAAGGTACTGCACTTAGGGCGAAAAAATGAAATGCACAGATATAGGATGGGGGACAGCTGGCTTAAGGAGACAACATGTGAAAGGGATCTAGGAGTCCAAGTAGACCACAAGTTGAACATGAGTCAACAGTGCGATGCGGCAGCTAACAAGGCCAATGCGATTTTAGGCTGCATCAATAGAAGTATAGTGTCTAGATCCAGGGAAGTAATAGTGCCACTATATTCTGCTCTGGTCAGGCCCCACCTGGAATATTGTGTCCAGTTCAGGGCACCACAATTCAAAAAGGACATTGAGAAACTGGAGCGTGTCCAAAGGAGGGCGACTAAAATGGTGAAGGGTCTGGAAACCTTGCCCTATGAGGAACGACTCAGGGAGCTGGGGATGTTTAGCCTGGAGAAGAGAAGGTTAAGAGGTGATATGATACCCCTATTTAAATACTTGAAGGGATGTCATGTTGAGGAGGGAGCAAGCTTGTTTTTTGCTGCTCCAGAGACTAGGACCCGGAGCAATGGATGCAAGGTGCAGGAAAAGAGATTCCACCTCAACATTAAAAGGAATTTCCTGACAGTAAGGGCTGTTCGACAGTGGAACACACTTCCTAGGAGTGTGGTGGAGTCTTCCTCCTTGGAGGTCTTCAAACGGAGGGAGGCTGGATGGCCATCTTTCGGGGACGCTTTGATCTGGATTTCCTGCATGGCAGGGGGTTGGACTGGATGTCCCTTGCGGTCTCTTCCAACTCTATTATTTTATGATTCTATGATTCTAGGATTCATTCCCCGATGTTCCTGCTCCACTACACCACTGCTCAGCTGTGGAACATAACCTGTTCCTTCAGAAATATGTGAAGCAAGAAGGTTTTAAAAACAACAACAACAACAACAACACTATTTTCTAGGGTAAAATTTTTGCAATGCTGACATAGTTTTAAAAATGTATCTTGCTGTTTAGGAATACTGGCTAGAATCCTATCAGCTATGTAACCACAGTTACATACCTACATAATGGCTCCTGATTCAACCTCCCCCCCATCCCTACTTATTGGGCAGCAGCTGCTGCCACTGAAAAAGTTTGGTTCCCCTATCGATCAGGAAACACCTCTCCCATGAGTGATCTTCAGTGTGACAGCCTAAAGCAGAATCCCCATCACAATTCCCACTCACACTGGAGATTGTTTATGGGAGAAGTGGGTGGAATATCAGTCAGCTGCTTCCCAATCAATAGAGGAACAGATTCATATTGATCACAGTGGCTGCTGCCAAGTAAGTGGAGATTGTGGGTCTTTCACAATCTCAGTGTGTGCATACGTAGGAATTAAGAATATGAACCAGTCATGCATAACTCTAGGTTACACATTCATAACTTAATGACTGAAATATTCAGACAGTACTATCTCTTAAACTGTCTTTCCTTAATGGAGATTGTTCATAAATGAGTAGAATCAGTACATGAACTGTTTGGTGAAGAGAAAGCAGAGAAAATAGCTACAGGTGTGAAAATCTTCTTGCACTCAGAAGCATGGCTGAGAAATAAGGTCTATGATAAGAGACATCTTTTCCCCCACCAACTAAATTTGCTAGCAAGTTGGAAGGCCATCAGCTCTGTATTTTATTATCTTGCTCATTTTAGTGTTATTGATTGTGACGGCAGCCTCAGAAAGGGAGACTGTAAAAAGAAGGAAAATATGAAATGAGTACAATGTAGTGGGAAAACATGCAGTGGGTACTGCAACTTCTTCTGTCACAGCCACTTTGAGAGGAGTGGCATCTGTGCAAGAAGACCTGTGCTGCTGGTCTCCCAGCTCTCTGATTCTCCAAAAGGAAGAACATGAAGGTTTTTGAAATGTCTCTTTCATCAGTCATTTTCATCAGTCACTGAGCACCAGCCAAGAAGGCTGACAACTGATTAGGTTATTAGTCCACCAAGTAGATGGGTCATGTGTCAAAGCAAAGAGGGTTATTTTTGTACATTAGATTTTGGCTAAAAGCTGATTAAAGACAAATTAATCACTTGAATTTTAGTCCAAAAATTGGCTAGTCTCTCAATTACATTTGCATATAGATAAAACAGTATTTATCATACAAGAAACACATTCTGTTGTTGTTTTGTTACAAGATGTAATATACAAAATAATAGCACTCAAAATTATGTTTATACATGTTGCAGAAGGCATAATCTTAAAAGATGTACAGTATTCCTTCCCTGTGAGGGAAGGAAGAAACACTACTCTTTGAGAATCAAACAGGATAATTTTTAGACAAAAAAAATTATTCCACTGGTCGAAGACATTCCTTTGTTATAGCATACAATTTTACTCACCTCTGTACTTTGCATTTAGTGTGCTTTGTTTTATAACTAATCACTAGAAAGCAAAACCAGACTTAGTTTGTAAGTCTGATTGTGGAGGTACATACTGTATCACAAAGGAGATCTTATTCTCAAAGAAAAACCTAATAATAATATGGAATAATAATAATAATAATAATAATAATAATAATAAATTTTTATTTATATACCGCCCTGTGGCAAAGCAATCCAGGCGGTTTACAACATTAAAATGACATACAGCATAAAAACAATATATTTCCCTCCCCTCTTAAAAAGTTATTAAACTGCATATCTAATTTAAAACCACAATAACTAGTTAAAACAACAATAAATTAAACAAAATAATACAAACCAATAAACCACTGCAACTTCAGTTCTAAAGAAAAGAAAAGGGGGCTTTGGAGACATTACTGAGGAGGGGGGAGATCCTGAGATCCTGAGGCCGGGATATTTCAGTCTGAGAAGGCCTGCCTGAAGAGATCCGTCTTGACAGCCTTTTTGAAGCTGTCCAAAGATGTTAATTGACAGATCTCTTCCAGCAGGCCGTTTCAGAGCCTGGGGGTGACAGCAGAAAAAGCCCTCCAGGAGGTCGCCGCAAGCCTCGATTTTTGAGGCTGCAACAAGTTCCTCCCAGAGGACCGGAGAGCACGGGGAGGATTCTATGGGAAGAGGCGGTCTCTGAGATAGCTTGGACCCAAGCCATTTAGGGCTTTAATACCTTTTCTCCTTAAGGCCTAGTTTGACACTAAGATGGTACAGCCTTTCTTTAAAAGTTAAATAGTGCTTCTCCCACTGAGAAGACTGGCCCAAGATTTTACTGCCAAAGGCAAGATGCAAAACATCCAAGGCCATCCAGGTTATTTTAGCACTTAAGGCAGAAACCCCACAAGCCTTCAACTTGTATGTACCTAGCAATAATAATACAATTTAATTAACAATTCACTGCCATTTCATGATACTCAAAATCAGCTGCCTAAGGCACACATCTCATTCTGACTGATGGAAGAGTTGGCTTGTGCATTGATATTTATGATAGACTTTCTGTAGATCAGAGCATTGGCTTTATTGTGCAAATCACTGATTTTTTTACACACACATCACACACACACTGGGGGGGGGGAGAGAAGGTGGTTGTGTAGGTATAATATTGTCAGCCAAAACAGGATGCTGAGATAGAGTTAAACACCACCTCTTATAGCATGACTGCCTGTATTTTCTTGAGGGCAGGAAACACTGGCAGACTGGCCACAAATTAGCTCTGTGTGCGCCTTTGTCTTGTTCTCTGATGTGTCATTATTACAAAGCTTTATGTTTTAGGGAAGGGCTTAGATTTAAATTCATTTGATGGATTCACCCAAGAGTTATGAAGTCATTAGGCCATCACGCTCATCAGTCAGTCACTCAATCAATCAGTGTTCCCAACAGCAGTAAAGAGACATACATGGGCTTGTTATTGTAAATTTAAAATTTATTAGAGGAAGACTGAATGTCCCACTCCCTCAATTAAAGATGCATGTGCACTTAAGTGTATGCATTTTCCTTATATACAGTCTCTTCCTGTTACTTCCCATCACACTCTTACATCATCTAGTCATGACAGGGTCATACAGCTCAGTGGTAAAACCAGAGAGTGGAAAAGTTACTTTTTCAGACTACAGCTTCAGAATCTAGAATTACTAATCATAAGGGCTGCACAGTACTTGAGGTATCAAAGGTTTTAGAATCATAGAGGTGGAAGAGACCCCAAGGTCCATCCAATCCAACCCGTTACAGAATACACAATCAAAGCACTCCTGACAGATGGCTATCCAGCCTCTATTTAAAAACCTCCAAGGAAGAAGAATTCACCGCACTCTGGGGCAGAATATTCTACTGTCTAACAGCTCTCACCATCAGGAAGTTCTTCCCAATTGGGTGGAATCACTTTTCCTGTAGCTTGAATCTATTGCTTTGTGTCCTAGTCTCTAGAGCAACAGAAAACAAGCTTTCTCTTTCTTCAATATGACATCCTTTCAAATATTTAAACGTGGCTCATGTCACCCCTTAAACTCTTGTGCAGTTGCAGTACAGTTGCAGAGGGATCAAATGATGCTGCTGCAATTATATCCTACTTAATGGGCTTTGGGCAGTTTTCTGGGTGGCCACTGTAGGACTACATGGAATAAAGCTTTGACCTGATTCTGCATGGCTCTTCTTGTGAAAGACATCTGCAAAGCAAAGAGGCAAATAATGGATGGTTATTTCTATCAGTGAGAGCGAACCTTCTTGAGTTTTATCCTGAGCTTTCAAGCACATGTCCATCTACGTGGGGGATCCAAGTAGCAGAGCTATGGTTCAGCACTGTAGACAGCTCCATTACAGTTCAAGCTAAACTTGGGCCCCATTCCCACTGGCCCATTTAACGTGGGTGGAACTGGGTAGATCCGGATGCCCCTCCCCCGAATCTCTCCGTTAGCGAGTGCCCACTAGATTTGAGGGGCATTTTAACCCGAATGCGTTATCGGGTTTAACTTGAAGGTGCCTGCTGTCAGTCAAGCAATCTTCATAGGTGACGTTTGCAGGGGCATTGGAATTGTCCTCCCCCTCCTTTTTTTTAAAGAGCCATGCACAGCCATGCACAAAATGCCCCAAAGTGTGCACATTTTGTCAAAAGTTAAAATCTCTTTGTGTGTGTGTGTGGGGGGGGGGTGGGGGGGTTTGGCAGTGGCAAGGTTATGATCTGCCCTTGGCCCCATTTTCAACCCCAAAATGCAAGCTAATGCATCCTGTATCCCCACTACCTTGCCACCCCAGAATGCCTCATACACAGGTAATATAATAATAATAATAATAATAAATAATAATAATAATAGATAAATTAAATTCCTCACCTCAGAAATGCCAGAAAAGGATGTGATTGCCATGCATTTTTTTATTTATTTTACTTTTAAAAGCAATTCAGGGCTATCCCTGAATTCCTTGCAAAAGCATGTATCATTTTGCCAATTGCCTAATTTACAAGAGCAGCAAATGTAACATTTGAATTGTATCTCAATCAATCTTTATTAATGCTTAAGCCAAAGGCCATTCGCATGATAAAATATAAAACCAATGACAGCAATTCAGAATTATAAAATATTCCATCAAATAACATCCAAATTTAATACATAATATACTTCCAGTCAATTAAATAAGACAACGTTAAAAAAACCACTTCAAGGTTTGGATAAGATCATCCACCTAACAATTGTTAAAAACATTTAAAAAAAACCAACTTCATAGTTTAGATAAGGTCATTTGAATTGTAGGATTGATTCGCAAAGGAAAAAAAGTCTAGCCCATTTGCAACATTTCCCCTTTGCTGGTAGCCAACAAACAGAAGGGAAAGTGAACAAGCAGCTAGCCATGTTCTATCTATCTATATATCTGCCTCAAGCAAAAAAAAAACCATGCGCATATTTGTCAAAAATAATTTTAAAAAATAAAAAAGGGGGGAAGGTGCCTGATGGGAGCTCTGTTCATGCCCTGCCTTTGACCTGAATTGAACTGACCCTTTTCCTCCTGCTAGAGGAGCTTTGCCATTGCCTTCCACTGAGGCTGAGAGAGAGTGACCTGTCAGTTCCAACTGACCCATGGAATCAATTGGGAATAAAAGGGAAATGCAGCGCAGGCATTCTGACTGTAGCATCCTCATATAACACTAACAATAATAATAATAATCCAGGAGCAAGAGGAAATGAAGGTAGCACAAGCAAGCACACAGACATGTCACCCATAAATTATACGCATAAATTGTCAAAAAGAGGTTTCTTCTACAGCCTGATTTCCCTACATCCCTTCTCCGGCTTGGCCCCGCAGCCCAATTTCCCTTGGCAATCCTTCTCCTTCTCTTTCCTTTCAACCCTCCCCTCCCTCTGAGCTGCCCTGGCTCCTTCCTCCTCCTCCTCCTGCTCCATTATAGAATGCCCTCCATGGCTCCCTTCTTCCCATGGCTCCCTCCTCCTCCTCCTCCTCCTCCTCCTCCTCCATCATCACTTTCCCCACTCCCCCCGCCCTCCCTCTGACAGCCCTTTGCAGCCCCCATCAG
>NC_056522.1:70093502-70097948 GCF_019175285.1 Sceloporus undulatus | reverse complement strand
ACTGAGGCTGAGAGAGAGTGACCTGTCAGTTCCAACTGACCCATGGAATCAATTGGGAATAAAAGGAAAATGCAGCACAGGCATTCTGACTGTAGCATCCTCATACACTAATAATAATAATAATAATAATAATAATAATAATAATAATAATAATAATAATAATAATCCAGGAGCAAGAGGAAATAAAGCACAAGCAAGCACACAGACATGTCACCCAAAAAATCATGCGCATAAATTGTCAAAAATAAAAGCCTGATTTTACAGCCTGATTTCCCTACATCCTTCCTCTGGCTTGGCCCCACAGCCCAATTTCCCTTGGCAATCCTTCTCCTCCTCTTTCCTTCCGACCCTCCCCTCCCAAGCTGCCCTGGCTCCTTCATCCTCCTCCTCCTCCTGCTCCATTAGAGAATGCCCTCCATGGCTCCCTTCTTCTCAGGGCTCCCTCCTCCTCCTCCTCCTCCTCCATCATCACTTTCTCCACTCCCCCTCGCCCTCCCTCTTACAGCCCTTTGCAGGCCAAAAGTCACCCTGATTTCCCCTTTTGCCTCCTCTCAGCCTCCAGTCTTTCGTCTCTTTCCTCCTCCTCTTCTTCCTCCCCCTCCCCTCGGATGAGGGGAGGGAATGCTCTGACCTCTGCCCACCCTCTGACCCTAATCCCTCCCTGAATTTGCCACAGTCATGATCGAGGGCAAGTTAATATTTCGCGGAACCTGGGTCTTTTGAGAAAAGACGGATTTTAGCCCGATTCTGGATACCCCGGGGTAAGGGGCATTTCCTTGTGCAAGCCTCGACATGGATTGTGACAGAATCAGGCCCAATGTGAACTTCATGTGCAAATTTCGAATCCTGAACCGGGTTAAAAGGTAGCCTGAATGGGCCCTTGGTATGGATTTACCACTCCCACTGACATGGAATCTGTCAGTTATCTATGCTGCCAGCAGGAGTGGGTCATTCCACCCCATGTTTGGATCCTCCCAAGCTCCAAATGGTCGCAACACTTCCTCACAGCTGCCAATTCATCTCTTCTAGTTACCTTTCAAGCCATTTGGAGAGGGTTGGCTGTTTCAGGATCAGGAGTCTCTAAAACAGCATTGTGCAGCCCCACAAAGAGGATTTGACCATTTCAAGTTGGGCTTTTTTGATCAAAAATATTGAAGATTTCTGAGTGGCAGTGGAACTCCTAGGAGCCACCCCCCCCCCCCCCCCCAAGACACAGAAGGCCCACAGCATTTCAAAATAAGGTTCTAACAACACACAGTAACTTCATGTGGCCCATGGTCAGACTGATAATTTCCTATTTCCTCCCCAAGTATCAGAAGGTCTCAAGCACCTTGGGAAGTTAGAAACAGGAAATAATGAATAGGTCAGAAGCAAGAGAGGCCCCACAAATCCATGAAAATCCAAAAACCAAGCTAAGGTTTTTGTAGTTCAGGCAAAGACATATGAAATATTGAACAAATGCTGGTATGCCACATGTTGGTAACATCACTGACCTTCCAATAAGAAATAAATGAACAAAGATTTTCTGTTTCTGTTTCTATTACCAATATTTCTATTTCTGCTACTGAAATGTAAACTGACTTGAAGTTGGAGAAATTTTTTTGACAAGCTACTGCATTGGACACATAGCTATGATGATGTGGGTATATTCCATCTCCTGATCTAATTCTCCAATTCCACTGTAGAATCCAGGCAGCGGTTCTGCGGTGCTGACCAACAAGATGGAGTGTGATGAGCAGAAGCAGGGGCATCTGGAGAGTCCTGTTGCAACTCTTCATCAGACTGTGGCTTGTTAGCAGAAAGGGCAAGATGTGTCACCTTTCAGTGTCCTGCTCACCAGTGCCATTGAACTCTGTCCCTCAGTATGGCTTTGTGGATTTTAGAGAGGGAATTTAGGGAAGCATTTGCTGCCATGGCAATGGTGCCATGATCATAAATATGAATACCAAGTAGTGATGAAGCTGTGAGCCTAGCCTAGCTTATGACACTGTAAGTCCCTAACAGTATGCCAACCTTTGTTTGTACAGGTTGAGTCTCCTGTATCTGAAATCCAAAATCCAAAAAACCCTAAAATCCAAAACTGTTTACACAGATGGCTGATAGTGACATCTTTACTTTCTTATGTTACTTAGTGTACTTAGTGTACACAAACTTTGTTTCATGCACAAAATTATTTAAAATATTGTGTATAAAATTATCTTCGGCCCATGTCTATAAGATGTATACAAAACATAAATGAATTTCATGTTTAGACTTGGGTCCCATCTCCAAGATATCTAATTATCTATTAGTAAATATTCAAAAATCCAAAATACTTCTGGTTCCAAGCATTTTGGATAAGGTAGAATCAGCCTGTAACCTGTATTTGTATTTGGTATTTTGTGAGTGTAAAGTGGTTATATCATTGTTTTTTACAAGCAATATTATTTTGTTAAACAGATAGCCTTTGGCTACCCAATAAAGTGTGTGTATAGCCACCTTTTTTTAAAAATAGATTTTGCAGAAGGTGTTGGCACTGTAACTGCAGAATAATGCAACACACAATGACTAGTGCATCTTGCTTTAGAAAATTAATCTCTTTATTCTTTTTAAATGTCCTCTTTCTTCTGACTTCTAAGCACTCAATCAATGCCTCTATTCAAAATTGTCATCATTGCTACTGCAGGTTTTGTGTGTTTTTGTTTTTGTTTTTTTTGGGGGGGGTTGGATGGTGGTGAGAGGGAGACATAGGCTTACTCTATTCACTCTCATTGACACTTTGGTCTACTTTTTAAAAAAAACCTTGTATCTTATTTATTCAGAGAAAGTTTGTTTAAATTTTGAACACCTTGGCAAGGAAGGCAGGTGAGGACACAGATAGCAGATGCAGCATGTTTCCAAGGCTTTCACATGGCAAACAAGATGAGTTTCTAATTAACACAATGCCTTAGCCATACTTGAACGAACTGATGTGTTGCAGATAACAGTCATTAGCACTAACAAGCACTAGAAGTCTGTATTTGAGTTTTGCAGGAATCTCCGTTTCATCAGCCTCAACATATTTCTACTCCCCCCTCCTTTCTCTATTTTCAGTCTTTTTGTCTGTGCCTTAAATATTAGGCTATCCTAGGATGTCATTATTCCAGTACTTGAAGTTCATCTTTCTGTATAGTTCTTGTTAGTTATTTGTTGTAAAAGTGAACAGCCAACAAAAACTGGCAAAACAACAATCCTTGAAGTATGAGGAAGGTGTCTAAGATGCTCAGATGTTTGACTACCATAGATTTGGTAGCTAGAGAACAAGTTAGAATCAGCACTATAATAATTACATCTGGTGTCCCTCAAGGAGCCATTCTGTCCCCCATGCTATTTAACATTTACATGAAACCGCTGGGCGAGATCATCCGGAGACATGGGGCACAGTGTTATCAGTACGCTGATGACACCCAAATATATTTCTCTATGTCTCCGACTGATGCAGTGACCAGGGATGACATCTCTCCTCTGGATGCCTGTCTGAGGTTGGTAATGGGCTGGATGAGGGAAAACAGACTCAGTTTGAATCCAGAGAAAACGGAAGTGCTTGTGATAGGTTCCCCAGGCCCTGGGATGGATATTTGTCCACCTGTCCTGAACGGGATCACGCTTCCCTTGAAGGACTCAGTTCGCAGTCTGGGGGTGCTCCTGGACTCGTCGCTCCACCTTACATCTCAGGTGGATGCGACGGTCAGGAGCGCCTGTTATCAGCTTCGGCTGATACACCAGCTGCGACCCTTCCTGGGCCAGGGGGGACCTTGAAATGGTGGTACATGCTCTGGTAACCTCTCAACTGGATTTCTGTAATGCGCTCTACATGGGGCAACCCTTGTACCATACTCGGAAGCTTCAACTGGTTCAGAATATGGCAGCAAGACTGGTCACTGGATCTTCCAGGGCCAGCCACATAACACCTATCCTTAAAGATAGGTGCAATACAAGGTGTTGGTTATTACCTATAAAGCCCTAAATGGCTTGGGCCCAGGGTACTTGGAGGACCGCCTCTCTCCATACAATCTGCCCTGCACACTCAGATTGGCTGGGAAGCAATTGTTAAGAGTTCCTGAAGTGAGATACTCTTCCACCATACAGAGGGCCTTTTCCACCTCGGCCCCCAAGCTCTGGAACTCACTTCCCAGCGAGCTCCGCTCGGCCACCTCTCTGGACCAATTTAAAAAGGGGCTCAAAACACACCTTTTCCAGCAGGCATACCCCTAATACCCCTGAGATATCCCCCTTTCTCCCCTCATTGATGCATAATTGTGCTAGTCTGGACAGTTATTTTTAATGTATTTTATTGTATTTCATGGACTGTATTGTTGTATGGTCTAAGTGCTGTAACCCGCCTTGATCTTTGGAAAGGCGGGCTAGAAATAAAGTTTTATTATTATTATTATTATTATTATTATTATTATTATTATTATTATTATT
>NC_056522.1:70042892-70093492 GCF_019175285.1 Sceloporus undulatus | reverse complement strand
ATTATTATTATTATTATTATTATTTTCATGGTTTGTTGAAAAACTAATAATTAAATAAATAAATAACAATTAATGCACCGAATTACATTATGCCCTTCCCAACAAATTAATTTCTCCATTTCCAGCTATCAACACCAGTGAATTAATTTTTAAACTTAATGTTCCAAGCTCTGGAGAATACCACTGAATTGTGGTTTCCTCTCCATCGGGCCCTTTCCAATTATTATCTAGTTTTGTTAATGCAGTCTCATCATAATATAGAACAGAAGGGATTTCATGTATCATCATGGCTGACATTCATCCCAAAGCAGGACTCCCCCCTTAAGTAACTTTGTCAAGAGATTAATTACTTCATCTCCAGTGATGAACAGTTTTGCAGATGCTACTAGAACTGGTTTTAAGAAACCTCCAGCTAATTTTCATGCCCCAAGTATGAAATCCACTTTAAATTACTGTATCTCATCCTGATACTTGTTTCAGCACAATTTAAGATGATCTAGGTCATTGTTTGTATTGCTATTGTTAATAATAGGACACATATTGATTGAGGATTCACAGCTTCTTCTGTATGAGTTCTGATTCAACTCTATTCCACTGATGCTGCTACTCATCTCATGGGAGCAAAATTAACTGCTCTAAGTATATAGTCTCTGATGGTTCTTCTTGATATTCTAGGTTATCAGTCTCACTTTATTGGCCACATTGCTGTTACACTCAAATTTGGGGACAGTGCCAGGTTTGAATGGTGTGTATGAAACTCCCCTTTGTTGTCCCCAGTCTCTGTCAGTAAGCTCTCTTGGACTTACCTAGGAGCAGCAGATAGCAGTAACAGTGTTCTGAGCAGTCCCTGGAAAGTAGCTGCCATTTTAATTTACAACAACAATCCAAAGAGAGCATCACTCTGAGGCACTGTAGATAGTTCAATGGTAGCCAAACACAGCCACCAGACATGACTCAGAGCACTGGAGTAGCGTTTTGGTGTTCTTTGTTTTGAAGAGGGATGAAGGGCAGGTTACAGCAGTGGGCACTGCTGGGATATTGGCACCTTGGCATCTGCCCAAGCATGCCAGGCATTGGTGCCCAAGGTAGATCTAAACCTCGGGTTCTAAACAATCCTAATTCACAAATATTCCTCTTATCATTCCATAGCAGATTTCCCAGGTGACAAGCATTTATTCATATCCTGTCATATGTGGCAGTGCATTTTTAATCGAGCTATATTTGCAGTGCTGACCTCCTGGTGCTATCGCCTGTAGCAAGTAATGAATGACAGTCTGCCGCAGCAGTGAACAGCCACCCTGTTATGTCCACGGGATGTATCCATGCTTCGCTTTCAACCTCCACTAGCATTTCTTCCTGCTTAAAAACCTGTCAAGAATCTGAAGATATGTCAGTTTGCCCTTGAATCTACTGTACCTCGATCAATCCACTGAATATCAGAGCCTCTCTGACATCACTGCGATTCCTCCAAATCCCATCTGCAGACAAGCTAATCATTCTGTCCTTTACAGACGTCTGTGTGGAGAAAGCAGACTGGGAACTGTACTCCATTTCAGAAACTTATTAGTGAAAGCAGAACTCTCTGGCTGTGACCTTTGCAGTCTATAGGGAGGAAAAGAAATAAAGAGGCAACTAAGGGGAAAAAAACACACTCACAGCAGTCCTTTAGAAACAGTTTCCCTGCTGCTAGTAACAATGGCAAATGTGTGAGATATGAACAAAATATGATTTACTGTAACTCAAGCATTCAAAGCACCTGCTGTGTCATCCACCTTTCCTGCCCTCCCTCCTCTCTTCTCATTTGGTGACTGTCTTCATGAGGATCCATCCATCTGGTGGGTGCCCTGTTATCCCCTGTGACCCCTTATTTGGTTTCATTTTCTGAAAAAGTTATATTTTAAGCACTCTCTAATGGCTATTTTCTAACTGTGCCACATCAGAGGATTTGATGAAACATCATTAGTAGGACTGTTTTTAAAAATTGCACCTCCCCCTCCTTACTAAAAGAGTCCCCCCAAAGCAGAAAAGTACTGCAAGGTTTTTTTTTTACCCCAAGTGAAAACCAGAGCCTCCTTTTTTCTTTCATTTTCATTGGGTTTTGTTAAATTTTTAAATGCTTTTACTGGGTGCAAAGAATATTTTTGTGCTAAAACTATTGTATTTTATGCAAAATACAAGACATAATCCTGTCTGTGATTTACGCCATCATAACTCTCTTATGCTGAAACAGGCTGAGAGAAGGGTGAAAAGGGATACAAATTACTGGGGCTCAGGGAAGTCCAGGTCCTGAATGTGTTGCATATGTTTTTTTACTTTGGAGCAAAGCAGTCACAAATCTAATATTCTTTCATATGGCAAGAACAGGGAGAACAAGTGTCAGCCATGCCTACAACAGACCAACCCCTGAGCATTTTGTAGATAGAAAAAAATCACCTCAAATTACATACCAAATGCCATAGAGATCTACCTGTTGTAAGGGCAACTGGTGCCCATTCTTCCTGCTGTCATGTCTACAGGCCAAGACAACTGAATAGCACAATAAAACCCAATAAAGCATTCTAAATCTCACAAGGAGGGCCTCTCACAAGTGTTCCAGGTTCATGCAACCTTTAATCTCCAATCTTGTGGAAGCCTGGAACACTTGTGAAAAGTCCTCATTTCAGGACACCTGAGATAGGCTTTATATAGGCCAGCCTATATAAATGTGTACTAGCCAACCTTGAACTGTTCTGACAACAGACTGTCCTGTATTATTATTATTTAATATTATTATGCTTTATTTATATAGCACTGTAGATTTACACAGCATTGTACATACAAACAATAAAATGGATAAAGTAAACCTTCCCATGGCGTACAATCTAAGAAATAATAGTATAATACATATAAATAATACAAAACAATATAGGAAAGGGTTCAGTAAAATAAAGCAAGCAACAAATTAAAAATGTCAGATGACAAATAATAGTCATGCAATGCCTGAGAACACTTCTCTGAACAGGATGGTCTTCAACTCAGTTTTGAAATTGGTTAAAGAAGTGATGACCTGTGTCGTGGGGGAAGGAGGTTCCAGTAGTGAGGGGCAGCAAGTGAAAAGGGACATATTGCTGTTTGCAAAACTTAGCAACCTCAACTTGGAGGACCAATTTCTTTTCCTTGTGGCCCAAACCTCCTCTCAGAACTCTGTAGTGTAGTAACCATTTTATCACGTGAGGTCTAGCAGTGACATAGAAAGAGCAGCAAACACTATATCTGGCTGCATCCTCAGTGCAGAAATATTCCAGATTGATACCACTTTAACTGCCATGGCTCAATACTATAGAATTCTGAGAACTGTAGTTTTGTGAGACATTTAGCTTTCTCTGTCAGAGAGTTCCAATGCCAAAAAAAACCCCTACAGTTCCCAGAATTCCATAGCATTGGGCCATGGCAGTTTAAATATTGTCAACCTGGACTGTTTCTGCAGTGCGGATGCAGCCTCTGTCAGAGAAGGAAGCTGCCACACTAGCTTTTACTCTGCTGAAGAGCCAAGAGAAGAAACTTCTCTCCAGATAATGTTGTGTTCCCCTCCCTCCCAGATATCCCTTCCTTTGTCAGAGTGCCCCCCTTTTTTCTGAAGTTCCTCATCAGCTATGTCTGCCACCAGCTGGGCAGATTCACTGAGGGAGCCATCATCTGAAGCCAAAAGCCTTTCTAGCCTCACTACTCTGCTTCAGATTCCACAAGGTGAGTGATAACAATGGACACAAAGGGTTTTACATGCAAGAATGGAATAAACAAAAAGTTGCATCTTAACTGTTAGTCTGCCATCATATTTACATGGTAATCCATATTGAACTGGCCCAGCATTCATAGTATCTGGTAGACTGGAGGAAATCTTTGGATGTGGGGAAATAGGGCTGAAATATCATCAGTGGTTGACTTTGCACTGATGACAGTGTACTGATCCACTGATGACTTTTACCTGCATGAAATTCAAGGGTATCATGACTAGGGACAGTGGCAAAACTTGCCATGGAATCTAGAGGTACTGTTTCTATCCTGTTGTGAAGGGATGAGGAAGGGGAGGAAATAACAGCACCTGGCCTTCCTATAAGTATGGGTAGTATATATGCAATTCTTGCATCTCTATCATTGGCCTGATTCAGACCAGCACTTTGAGCCGGCCTGGACACATAGTAGGGTTGCCTGGGGCCAGAGCGACCGCACACTCCACAACCCTGCTATGTGGCAGCACCATAATCATGGCGGCCTCCCGTCCACACGGGGGCCGCCATAATGACGTCAAGCACGCACTGTGTCCAAATGGTTCGGTGCATGCATGACGTCTTCCTGCCGCCCCAGGCCGCTTATAGAGACCTGGCTATGACACGTGAAGGAGCTCTGAAACTGAGCTCCTTTTAGGTGTGTGCCTCGTTCCCGCAGCCACAAAATGGCTGTGAGAACGAAACCGAGCAGCCCCTTTCTCCCAGGGCTCTGGCTCCTGGGGTGTCCAGGGGCAGGAAGCCCCAAGGACACCCCTTTTCCATGCCACAGAGAAGTGGCATTGTGCAGAAAAAAACCCGGATTGGAGCTGCAGGGCTGTAGGTGAGGCTGCCCTGCCCCAACCCGGAATGAAAAGGGGCGGGTGCAGGCTGTCCCAAAGGGGCGGTCTGTACTGGGCCATTGACTACATACATTTCATTCCAGGTGACATTAGAGCAGCAAGTGTAGTTGGGAGAAGAATTTTAAAAGCATTAAATATCCCCCTCCCTTTAAGTGTCCAACATTTTCCAGTCCAAGTAGATGTGATGTTACTCTGCTTTTAGAAAAAAGGAACATACACACACAAAAAGAGCACTGGACTAGGCTCATGTTCTGGTTGGGATGTGGGATTTTAATGCTTTTTTCTTTTTATTATTTTCATTATAAAAAGGCAAGAAGCCGGGGGCATATGACTTCCTTGCTTCGACAGCTTTGCTGCCTTCCATTCTCTTTCCAGACGGCATTCCAAGCACTGGTTATGACCTACAATGCTATATATCTATGGTAGAAAACCTGTGGCATGTGTGCCCTCTCTGGCGCATGAAGCTGTCCCTGAAGGCACATTGTGGCCACAGCAAGTAGGGGTATGGTGTGCACACTTGGCCTGGCTCCTTGTTGTGGCTCAGTTTGCCTCAGGAGAACTGTGCCATGGCAAGGAAAGGTGAGGAGGTTCACTCACACAGCCTGGCTCCTTGTCTCTGCCCAGTTCTGACGTGGAAAACCAAGCCACGACAAGCATGGCCTTTCTGGATGGAAGTCCTGTCCCTCCCGGCTGGAAGCCTTGATTCTTCCAGCCTTAAGGCCCACACCTTCTGAAGGCCTGCACTGCTATGCTATGGGATTTGGGGAATTGTAGTGAGGCCATCCATGCGGGTTTCTTGGCAAGATTTCATCAGAGGTGGTTTGCCATTGCTTCCTCTGAGGCTGAGAGAGGGCGATTTGCCCAAGGTCTCCCAGTGGGTTTCATGGCTGAGCTGAGATTCAAGCCCTGGTCTCCAGAGTCACATGCTCAAACTGCTGGCCCTCTTTGGTCTTGTGATTGTGATGTGCCCTCTGTACTTTATTATGCTTGTTGTTGTTGTGTACCTCCAAGTCATTTCCAACTTGTGGGCCCAGACCATCCTTTTAGCAGTAATAAAAGAGCCTAAACAGACAAGCTAAAATGAAACTGCTTCGGGTCACTTTGGAGGTATGCTGTTTAAATGACACATGCATCTTAAGAGTCCAGAAGCTGTGCCAAAGCTGCGTTCCAGTCCTTTGGCGTGTGGCTTTGGCATGTCTTCTGGCCTCTTAAGATGCATACATCATTTAAATAGCATACCTCCAAAGGGACCCAAAGCAGCTTTATTTGGGCCTGTCTGTTCGGGCCCAATAAGATGTAAAGTAGTTGAAATGGAATGTGGGGCTCTATGTAATTTGGAAATGGGAGTAAAAGACCTTCTTTATTAGTAGTGCTTGTCTAGTGAAAGGTGATGGACAAAATGTTGTTGTTGTGTGCCTTCAAGTCATTCCTGACTTATGGCAACATTAAAGTGAATCTATCACAGGGTTTTCTTGGCAAGATTTGTTCAGAGGAGATTTGCCATTACCTTCCCCATACCACAATTTAAATGATGCTATCCTGTAGATCCCTCACAGGACTCACCATTATCATTCAGCAGGCACACCATATAAAGAATGAACTGACCCTGTTTTCAACATACCACAGTAAATTGTTGGTAGTTAGAGTCTTTTTGCACGCTAGACTTTTTGCAATACAAATAGGAATGATGCCAGCAGAATTTTAAGTTCCTGTGCTAAACCCCAAAGTAAGGCATCTAGAAAAGTCTTCAAGCACTTTCTTCTGGGGATCAGCTTTAGCTGATTTTATATCTAATATCTTAGGCCCTTTCCAGAAGGGTCTTTTAGTACGTACTCTGTACGTACTCTGTACGTACTAGGGTTGCTCGAGGGGGTCTCTTTCAGACGCCCTCCCCCCCCAAGCTCGACTCAGGCTTGCATTCTTCCAAGGTCGCTAAAATGAGTACCCAGACTGTTGGGGGCAAATTAGCTTACTTGCTAATTAGCTTACTTGCTGTTCACCGCTATGATTTTTGGAATAGCGGTATATAAATAAAACAAATTAGTAGTATTATTAGTAGTAGTACGTATACAGTACATACAAAATGGTGGCACCCATTCTATATGGGCATCGCCATTAGGACGTCACAACTGCGCCGCCTCCAAACAGGGCAGCGCAGACGTGACATCCTGGCACTGCAGAAGGGCGCCTGTGGCGCCCTTTCCATGGCACAGGAAGGAGCTCCAAAACGGAGCTCCTTCCTGGGTTTGTGTCGCTGGCGCAGCCTTTACATGACTGCACCAGCATCACAAAAGAGAAAGGGCCCAAGCAGCCCTTTTCTCCTTTCCCCGCCGCTGTTGGAGTGTCCTTGGGGCTTGAAGCCCCAAGGACACCCCTTTTCAGATGGCAGGAAGCGGCCTTTTGCAGCTTCCCACAGCCTGGAAAAGCGTCGGATAGGGGCCTCAGGGCTGCCGCTGTGGCGGCTGAGGCACCGATCCGTTGGGGAAAGGGGCGGGTACAGGCCGCCCCAAAGGGGCGGTCTGTAATGCACCTTGGTTCTTCTATTTGTATATGCACAGTACTTGTAACATCAAGATCATGGATCTGAAAGACTGTGGACCTCTAAGACAATTTTATGATTTGCAATGAACATCAAAGGCAACAGGGTGCTTGTCTATATGGATGATTTACCCAAGATTTACCCCATTCTGTTTACATGATGTAGGCCCCAAACCCTAAATTGTGTCTGGACTGTCTTTATGATACCCAATTCAGAGCTTCCTCCCCTATACCCTCATTTAAATAACAAATCTTTTACTGTGGGTTTTCAGTTGTCTTCTCAGTGATGATGGCAGTTGCCTTCACTCACAGTCCCTACCTAAGTTGTCCGGCACTGCTGCTGTGGATGCATGTTGCTCTAAGGTCAGAACAAGGTGCCCAGCATCATAACATGACTGAGTCCCTCATTCTGACCTCAGCAGTGGCACTGGGAGACAAATGGGTGCTGCTTGGGAACACAGCTGCTGGTCTATGATATCCGTTGACTACGATAGCTGAAAGCCTGCAACAAAAATGAGCAGGTAGGGGGCACATTTTGGGCCAGCTATGGGGCAGTGGCATTCCACACTGGGGTGAAGGGGAGTGGGGCTTTGGGGCAGGGCCAAAATTCTCGACCTCAACTTCTTGCCCGGCGCAGCTTTACACATGCGTAAAGCTGCACCGACAGGGAGGGAGAGATGCCTGGGGCCTCTCTCTCTGCGTGGCATGGCTTTACATGTGTCACCCAGTGTGGTCCACACACCCCCACACACCACAAGTGAATTTCCCTCCCTGTAGCAAGCAACATCCCTGTCTGATTTTAGAGAGAAGATAAAGGAATGGGCAGCTGGACAGATAGGTAGCCATTCATGTGTTCCAAATCAACCCTGTGTATTTTCTTTTTTTAAACAAAATTAATGCACATCTCTGTGGAATGACATTTTAGTGAAGATTTCTGTTCAAAATAATGGCTGTAGGAACATGAGTAGACTTTTTAAAAGGAAAAAGGGATCTTAAAATGAGCAATCAAAAATATATCTTCATCAAATCAAACAACCTGAAGCTATATGCTGCACACTGCACACTCCAGTAAAGAATAAATCATTCACCAAGGAGAGAGGGAGAGGGCCTATTTTTAATGAGGTGTTTGAGATTATGTCATGTGTATTGTGGTTGCTCACTACGATACACCTTCTATGATAATCTGTCTGGAGAGAAAAAAATATCAGAATACCTCAAACAGAGAAAAAATACCCCACACCCCTAGAGTTTTAAAAAGACAACAGAATGATAGAAATGGGGAGAAACTGAGTTCATTTGGGGAATAGTTTGTGCCTTTCTACAGAGGTGTGCATGTACCCATCTGTCACATCTCAGACCTAAAAATGGACATATTCCTTCTCCAGAGGCATCATGTGCTACAAGTTACATTTAAAGGAACTATCTAGGCAGCTGAAGATCACTTTGGAGATTGTCTTGCTGTGCACAAAATAAGCAGACATCTGTGCCTGAAAATAGATGGAATGCATATGGATAAATTGAGTGAATAATGTACATCATTTTTGTTGTGAACCCTTCCACAGTTTTTATCAATGCTCCCACTAGTGGCTCATGGTCCAACTGGTTACAGGAGATGTCTAACTCACAGTGAGCTTCCCTATCATAGACCACCCTTGGATAGTATGGAGAATTTTTGAGAAATTATATGTTATTATTTAAAGTGCCCGAAGACTTTTTCTCATTGCCCCTAGTGTTGGTATTCTTTTGTGTTTGTCTCCAGCTTTCTTGGAATCAGTCTGAAGTTTAAGCAAAAGCATTTTAGTGCACTAGGATGTCTGGCTAGTTTGTGTTACTGTTCAGTGGTCAAACCATGCCATTCCAGTCATATCTTCTGTAAATGAAATTACAGGTACATGGGTGCCTGTTTTTGTTGTATTCCTAGGACTTCAAATGAGAAAACATGATAAAGCAGGTGTTTGGGCAAGTACCAAACAGGCCAAAATGCATGGTAGTTGGAGTCCTTGAATAAGGTCACAAATAGGGTAGACTGTAAGAGGTCAGTTCTCAATTTGACAGTTTTTAATTTAGTTTAAAGATAAAGAAGCACCAGAAAGGAAATCAGATCACCTGGATCACAGATTAAGCAGGCACAGAGATCATCTAGTCATAGTTTTCTTCACTAGTGTTGCTGTTCAACATATGGCAAACCTATAAATGAAAGACTTTTCTCTGTTATCAAAAGCCCTGTTAAGGTCTTACAAAGCCAAGTCTGTGGCTTCAACCTGTAAAGTGGTCTTCTGCTTTTCCCACAACTTTCTGTGTTACTAAGCATTATTGGTTTTTTCCCCCTAATGAGTCATGTCTTCTCATAATATTTCCAAAAGGCAACAGTCTCTGTTTAGTCATCTTGGTGTCTAGGGAGAGTTCAGGCTTGATTTGCTATTGGACCCATTTATTTGTCTTTTTGGTAGCCTATAATATCCATAGAACTCTACCCCAGTACCATATTTTTTACTATTATGGTTTTGTTCTTATGTTCTGATGAGTGTCATATTTTGTTCTTATTTTGCCTATGGTTTATTAACTGCAATAAAGGCAATTGATTGATGGATTGACTATTATGGTTGTGTTGAAATTACAGTAATCACTTCAAAATTTACACCTGGACAAATAAATTAGCATATACAAAGTTCATGCTGATCTGTACCCTCATTTTGTGATGGTACATACTGTAATTTCTTTTTGGATGGATTGATCTGAAGCTACACAAAATGAGCTGCTCTTACCTCTGAGCATGTACTTTCTGCCAAGCAATAACAAAGAACCTAGCAAGTTGCATTTATCATACTTCCCCTATGAACCACTGAAAAACAAAGAATTCAAAGACAATGCGGAGTGGATCATTTTCATATGCCTAGCCTTCTCCCCCTGATTTTAAAATAAATTGGTGCATCAGAAAGGTTGTCAGAAATTACCTCCTCAACACAAAAAAACCATTTGGAAGAAAAAGTGCCCATCCACTGCAAGCCAGATAAAAGGGAGTGCTTCAGACTCCCATGACATTGCCCAGGCAGTACCCACAAGTGTCCTATTAATTTAAACAGTTTCTAAAATGCCTATTAACTAGCTGCCACCTCTAAGGCATAATTTTAAGAGAGGCTACCAATCAGATCCCAAGTTTTTCCTGTTCTTATTATTATTTCACATCTTCACAGAAGGCTTCATGATTATTGGTTTGGAACATTAAAATGCAAATGATAGAGGAAGCAATAGATATTTAAATGTACAGTGTCAGCTCAACACAAAAGATCTTTTGGAACAAAATCATAGTATTTTCCTTTCAGTAGGTGATTTTTAAAAAAATATGAAAGGAAGTGTGCACATACAGACACACACATGCACACAGAGAATAAAAAAGGATCCTACATTTATTTCTGCTCATGCTTTGTTAGGCATCCTGAATGGAAATGTTCTCTTACCTGAGGTGAAGAATGGTGAAACAGTTATTAGTGTAAATGCAACCCTCTGTTCACTTTTGGATTAACTGGTGGCAGGATCCTGCAGCAATAGGAGCACATGTTAGTTACTGAGGGGCCATTCAGACTACTTTTTGAACTGAATTGTAACCCGAATAAAAAGTCAGAAGTTCCCACTGGCACTGGTTTAAACACATCAGAATTAGGGTCTTTCACACTCAGTCCCCTTGGAGCGGTTTTTCCAAAAGTGGATTATTTCCCATGTCTTTTAGGAAAACCTGTTTCTTCCCTGCTGCCGGCAAATGTGAACTTGACCCCGGTCATGATCAGCTCAAGTTCAGTGGAGAGATTTAGGTCAGAGGGAGGGCAGAGGGCAGAACATGCCTCTGCCTCCTCTCTCACAGGCAGCTTTCTCTCTCTCTCTCTCTCTCTCTCTCTCTCTTTTGTATTTTTATTTTTGACAGATTATGCGAATGCTTGTTCTACAAGTTTTTTTTCCCATTTTTAAATCTTTATTTGGTTTTTCTTGAAAGAAGAACAAAATTAATAATACATACAAACGATAATATGACATTATAAAGAAGGAAAGAAAATTAAAATAAAAAAACAAAAAAAACCAACACAAAGACAAAAACAAAAACATGCTTCTTATGTTAATTTTTCCTTTCCTTGATGTGAAGAAACAGAGGTATCCTTTTTTTATTATAATTATTAATATTTTATATTTATGATTATCTGTATTGTTTTCTACCAAGGTTTACTGGCACCTTGTTCTTTTCTTCTTACTCTTCCTTGCTGTATATTAACCGATGGTAAAAGTGTTTTATTTTTGCCTCATCCATTAATTTCTACTGATATCTTTCATTTTTAACACCAATTTTCTTGCAGTTTTCCCCATTTCTTTTCGAACATTTGCTTTGTTTTCCCTGCAATAAACATGGACATTTTATCCATCTCCTTCAATTCCAAAACCTTTAATTTCCATTCTGTTAAGTTTGGCATCCTTTTTTGTTTCCAATATCTAGCGAATACCATGCGTGCTGCCGTTATTAAATATAAAATCATACTAGTCTGTGTTTGGTCTAGTTTTTTCTGTGGTGTTTCTATCATGTTAAGCAAAAATATTTCTGGGGAAAGTGGTATATTAATATCTGTTATTTTTTGTATTTCTTTATGTATTTGTTTCCAGTATTTTTGGATTTCTTTACACTGCCACCATACATGGTACATTGTTCCCGTCTTCTCTCCACATTTCCAGCATTGCCCATTTACATTTTTTTTTCATTTTTGTCAACCTAGAGGGTGTCAGGTACCATCTGAATAGGATTTTATAATAATTTTCTTTCAGAGTATTCCCTTTTGTAAATTTCTGAGTATTCCTCCAAGAATTTTCCCATGCTTCTAAGGGTATTGTTTTTCCTAAATTTTCCATCCACCTTATCATAGAGACTTTAATCGTTTCCTCTTCTTGATCGATATCCAGTAACATTTTGTAAATTTTCCTGAATGTACCTTTTTCCTTACCCATTATAATTTTGTCGAATTCCGTTTTTCCTTTTTCTATGCCCCTGTCTTTTAGATCATTCATTATTTCTATTTTTAGTTGTTCATATTGTAACCAATTAATTTTTTCCCCTCTCGTTCTAGATCTTCCTTTTTTTTAATTTCCAACTTTCCTTTGGTTCTTGTTCTACAAGTTGATACATATTGATATACTGTCTCTGCTTGTGCTACATTTCCCTTTCGTTTGCTTGCTGCTGGCACAGCAGGTCACTTTGCAAATGGCATTTTTTCAAAATTATTTTTGTGTGTGTGTGACAGAATATGCGAATGCTTGTGTTTCCTTTTAAATTTGGCAAATTGATACAATGTGTGAATGCTTTTGCTGCATATATGTATGTGTATGTAAGGCATTCTGGAGTGGCAATCGGAGGGAAAGCAAAGAAACAGGATGCAGAGATGGCATTCTGAGGTGAGGTGTTGTTGTTGTTGTTGTTGTTGTGATGGATTATGTGCATGCTTTGGCTGGGAAGGGAAGGGAAGAGGTTCCAAAGAGGAGGAAATGCTGGGCTGGAAGTGAAGGGGAAGCTAGAGACTGGCATTCAGAGGGAAGGCTGTGGAAACCCATGACTTTGGGGGTGTCACACTCTCTCAGCCTCAGGAGAAAGGCAATGGCAAATCTCCTCAGAACCAATCTTGCCAAGAAAACCCCAGGATGCGGTCATTTTAGGGTTGCCATAATCTGTAATGACCTAAATACACACACACACACACACACACACACACACACACCTGGAGGTTTTTAAATTTGACAAGTTGACAGAATATGTGCGCACTGCTGCCAGTTTTTTTTTTTAAAGGAGAGGGGAAAGCACCCATTCGGTTGGCCAATAGTTGTAGGATATGTCACCTTTGATGAAAGCGGAAGTGAATTTGATTGACAACAAAGAAGGCTCCATTTTAAAGGGGTGCTGCAAATGGGAACTTCAGAGGGGCAAATTGCATTGATCGAGATAAAGGCTAGTATGAACCTCTTTCTGAGCAGATTCAGTATGGGGGCAACTGGATCTGCCCAGTTCTCTCCAGAGTAAATGAGCCAGTGGAAATGGGGCCTCACTCAACAACAACAAAGTTGAGCTTTGCCTTGTGTAATGTTATCACTTGAGAAAGAGCTAGTGTAGGGTAGTGGATTGAGCATTGGAGATCAGGGTTTGACTCCTTGCTCAACCATGGTAATCCACTGAGTGACCTTGAGCAAGTCACATACCCATGATAGGTTTTCCTTATGAGTTGGAAACAATTTAGAGTGGGCCTTTACTATCTGCTGGTTTTTTGTTCTAGGATCCCCCCGTGGATATAAAATCCATGGATGCTCAAGTCCCATTAAATACAATGGCATAGTGAAATGGTGTCCTTTATATAAAAAAGTAAAATCAAGGTTTGCTTTTTGGAATTTATATATTTTTGGAATATTTTCAAGCAGTGGATGGTTGGTTCCATGAATAAAGAATCCATGGATATGGAGAGTGTAGCCCCTCCCTTTCCCCCTGCACTTGGGTTTTTGGTGCTCCTCCCGGAGTTTGTTTTGTTTTGCTTTGCTGGGGACCACTCTTTCTGCCTGTTTGCTTTTCGTTCATTATTAACTGAAAGTGCTTTAGATCAGTGGTGGGCAGCTGGTAGCATTGCATATGGTGTTGGAATGAAACCATCATCACTCCTCAACTTTGGCTGTGCTGACTAGGGTTGATGGGAATTATGGTTCAACAATATCTGGAGGGTCACAGGTTGCCTACCCTACCTTAGAAGCAGAAGGGAGGAAGAAACAGAAAGCAAGTCAACATGCTCAGAAGCACTAATGACCCATGGCTCAGCTGAACACCACCAGTAGCATAAACTGATATGAGGCAGTAAATGTCCTGACTACACAACGTAAACTCCTTGTGTGTTCTCTATCTTTGTGTATGTGTGTCTTTTTTCTTTCTCTGTCTCAGGAAAGTCACAGAACATTGGCCTGGTATCTGACCATCCCTCCCTTCTCTTAAAGAGAAATTGCCTCTGGCAAGCTATGTTCCAGGAGATCTTGCCTACTATTGTCCTTATTCTCTTTGAAGTACAGCTGGGTTGAAACAGCAGACTGAGGGTTTTGAGGGATCTTACATCCATTATACTAGACAACCAGGTGTTTCATTCTGTCTTAAAGTGTGGCAGGAGTCTCTTTGCCACTGGTCGAAGCAGCATCAGCAAGACACCTCATAACAAGGAGCCAGCAGTGGGAATGAAATCAATAATCTTGCTTTGGTGACCAGGTCAGTATGGTGGGGACTTTTGATCTCAGTCTGCTCTGAAGGAATCTCTCTTTTTTTATTATTATAATAAACTTTATTTCTTAAAAACCAACAATACATTATAGAAACATAACATCATGTTTGTACATTTACAACCTAATACCACAGTACATAAAAACAATACAATACATACATTTAACATCACCCCTTCCCAATATCATCCCCTCCCCCCATTACACAGAAGAAACAAAAAACAAAATATCACATACATCAAAACAGAACTCAACAATCATTGACAAACACAAATAAAATTTTCTTCCTGGATTCTACTACGTGCTTCCCTGAGCTATGATATCTTTTTCTTCCTGCTAATTCCAAATATCATTTTAAGTACCAGTTACGTAACCTTGCTAACATCAGTAATCTCTGACTGTGAGTGTATCTGCACTGTAGAAATAGTGCAGTTTGACAGCACTTGAACAGTCATGGTTCAATACAACAGAATTCTGGGATTTGTAGTTTAATTAGGCACTAGCACTCTTTGTTAGAGAAAGCTAAAGACCTTCTAAAACTACACATTCCAGAATCACTTAGGATGCAGCTACAGCACTTAAAGTGGTGTCAAACTGTGTTATTTCTGTAGCTGTGCCCTGGGATCCTCTGAAGTCAATTGTTTCCTAGAGCCCAGTTTGAAAGCCATTCCTGGAAAAGATATTTTCCTTTGTGTAGTGAAAAAGAGATGATGTTTTTGCCCTAAATACTGACTTCTTTACCTATGCACTAAACGTCTTGCACTTTTTAAGAAGAAATGCTGGTCAGTTGTGATCCCCCTCCTCTGTCTGTTCTCAAATTAGTTTAATCAAATGGAAGCCTCTTTGCTACTGTTAGTTCTTTTCCCTTTCTGCAGGTTGTTTGCATTTTAATCTGGCAAAAGACAGCACATGAAGAGATATTTCGGCTGTCTGAACAGCTGAGTGATGGCAGTGTTAAATGATTAAGAATGCTGCATGAAATATGACATGGAAACATTTTAGAAACCTCTTCTGAATTACAAAAACATCTGTGAATTACAAAAACGTCAGTGACAGGCTGTGTGTGTGTGTGTGTGTGTGTGCGCGCGCCTTTAAAGTGCCTTCAAACAGTGGGACAGTGGTGGCTGGTGGCTCCCATGTGAATGGAGTAGTGAATATTTTTCAGGTTTTGACTAGCTTTAAAGAAACTTCAAGGTACTGAACCTAGCTGGTGAGTGCCTTTAAAGCCTGGAATAGAAAAATCTGGAGAGGATTTACTGTTTCACTGGCACAGGAGCCACCAGCCTCCACTGCTCTCAAAGCCACGTACTTCTAAACATGTGGTCAATTCAGAAATGTACCTATGAGTTACACTTGGCCAGATTGCTGGTTTTGTGTTTTGTTATTTCAGATTCCAGAGTAGAAAAACAGAATTGCAGTTGTGAAGGAAAATCATCATCATCATCATCATCATCATCATCATCATCTTTATTTCTACCCCGCCTTTCCACAACGTGATCAAGGCAGCTTACAGATAAGAAACAATAAAATACAGGTTAAAATATTACATATAAAAATTAAAACATCATCAGAGGAGTAGGGACGGGAAGCAAACAATCAAAATATCAGGGCAAAGATAAGACAACAACTTTAAGGTAGTTGGGGCAAAAAATAACAGAATTACTGAGGTGGGAATGCCAGCCGAAATAAGTGTGTTTTTAAATCTTTTTTAAAAGAAAGTAACGATGCAGAGGAACGAAGCTGTACAGGGAGCTTGTTCCACAAAGTGGCGGCAAAGATAGTAAAGGCCCTCTGTGAGGGCGTTACAAAGCGAGACTTAGGGACCTCCAACAGGTTGGCCCCAGATGTTCTGAGTGTGCGGGGCGGACTATATGGGGAGAGGCGGTCCTCCAAGTACCCTGGACCCAAGCCATTTAGGGCTTTATAGGTCAACACCAACACCTTGTATTGAGCTCGGAAGCGAATAGGCAGCCAGTGGAGATCTTTTAAAATAGGTGTTATATGGTCTGCCCTGGATCTACCAGCGACCAATCTGGCTGCCATGTTTTGAACCAGTTGTAGCTTCCGAGTGTGGTACAAGGGTTGCCCCATGTAGAGTGCATTGCAGAAATCCAATCGAGAGGTTACCAAAGCATGTACAACAGTTTCAAAGTCCCCCCGGCTCAGGTAGGGACGCAGCTGGCGTATCAGCCGAAGCTGATAACAAGCACTCCTGACCGTCGCATCCACCTGAGAAGTCAGCTGGAGCAACGAATCAAGGAGCACTCCCAGACTGCGCACCGAGTCCTTCAAGGGGAGCGTGACCCCATTCAGGACCGGATGACAAATCTCACCACCCGGAGCAGGGGAACCTATCACCAGTACTTCCGTTTTCCCTGGATTCACACTGAGTTTGTTTTCCCTCATCCAGCCCATTACCGACGCCAGACAGGCATCTAGAGGAGAGATACCAGCCTTAGTTACTGCATCAGTCGGAGATACAGAGAAGACTATTTGGGTGTCATCAGCATACTGATAACACCGCGCCCCGTGTCTCCAGATGATCTCACCCAGCGGTTTCATGTAGATGTTAAATAGCATAGGAGACAAAATCGCTCCTTGAGGGACACCAGATGTAAGGGCCCTCTTGTCGGAGCGACAGTCTCCCAGCTCCACCATCTGGAATCTACCCGAGAGGTAGGACCGGAACCACTGCAAAGCAGTGCCCCCGATACCCAACTCCCCCAGGCGTTCCAGAAGGATACCATGGTCAATGGTATCGAAAGCCACTGAGGTGTCCAGGAGCACCAACAGGGACACGCTTCCCCTGTCCATGCTCAGACGGAGGTCATCAACTAAGGCAACCATGGCAGTCTCAACTCCATAGCCTGCCCGGAAGCCGGTTTGAAATGGGTCTAGAAAATCGGTGTCGTCCAGGATCGATTGAAGCTGGAAAGCGACTGCTCTCTTGATCACCTTCCCCAGAAAAGGTAGCAGCGAGATGGGCCGATAGTTATTATGAATCAGGGGGTCTAGGGAGGGCTTTTTGAGCAGGGGTTTAACCACTGCTACTTTCAATTTCGATGGAAACTGGCCCTCACCTAGAGATGTGTTAACAATGCGGTGTAACGAAGTAGACACCGCATTCCCCCCCTGGGCTGACAACCATGAGGGGCAGGGATCAAGAGAGCATGTCGTTCTCCTAACGCTTCGAAGAATCCTTTCCACTTCATCAGTACTAACAAACTCAAAGTGATCCAGTACAACAGGGGCCACGGACGCTTCGGAGACCTCTCCTACAGGATCTGCATGAATGCTGGCGTCAAGATCAGCCCTTATCCGAGAGATTTTATCCGCAAAGAAGTTGTTAAAATCGTCACAGCAGGCTTTAGATGGTTCCAAAATAGGGCTCAGGGAGGGAGGGAGGGAGCTGAGTTAGCTCCCTCACAACCCTGAACAGCCTTGCTGGCCGCGACTCTGCGGACGCAATACGTGCAGCATAGAACGAGTTCTTTGCTGCACTTATTGCCACTCCATAAGCTTTCAAATGAGAGCGAAGAAGTGTCCTGTCAGATAAGCGCTGATGTCTTCGCCAGTAGCGCTCTAGTCGTTGCGCAGCCCGCTTCCTTTCCCTGAGATCTTCCGTATACCAGGGTTGTTTGTTGGAGGCAGGCCGGAAAGGACACTTGGGAGCGATACTGTGTATAGCCCTGGAGAGATTAGTATCCCAGATGTTGGTTAGGGCATCAATAGAATCGCCGTCAGTACCAGTTGTATACCCCTCTAGGGCTTCTTGGAACCTTTTGGGTTCCATCAGCCTTCGAGGGTGGACCATCCTAATAGGTCCGCCACCCCCGGGGGGGACTTAAGGTAGAAGCCTTGATTCGAGCCTCAACCAGGAAATGATCCGTCCATGACAGGGGAGAGATTTTAGAGATCTCTACCCACGGAGCCTCCATGTCCAAACTAAAGACCACATCAAGAGTATTACCAGCGCAATGCATTGGCCCTGAGACTAATTGAGACAGGCCCATGGCTGTCATGGTAGTCATGAACTCCCGAGCTGCACCTGTTGGAACATCACTGGCCTCGAAAGGGATGTTGGGGTCCCCCAGGACAAGAAGCCTAGGGGACTCCAACACCAGTTCTGAGACCAGCTGTGTCAGCTTGGCCAGGGAGTCTGTTAGCGCACGGGGTGGCCGGTAGACCAACAGAATCCCCAGACTGTCTCTGGTCTTCAGGGACAGGTAAATACTGTACACTCGATGTGATCCGTTTTACGGACTGGGATCCTGGTTAAGGAGAGGGTGTTTTTATGGACCAAGGCAACACCGCCCCCCCCCGCCCACCTAACCTGATCTGGTCCTTAACTGAGAACTTGGCTGGGAGGGCCTGGGCCCACACTGCCTCACTCTCAGGCCCAAGCCAGGTCTCAGTAATGCACGCCAGGTCACAGTTGTTATCCTGAATAAGATCATAAATAATGTGGGTCTTATTTTTTATGGACCTGGCGTTGCATAGGAGCAGAGACAGAGTTTGTGGTACAACTTGGCTGACTCTCAGGCCTCTTTGGTTAGGAAAGTGGAAGGAAGGAGAGATAGGTATTGCGCATCGATCTCGCCTTCCATTCTGACATGAATCCACTTTCCTACCGCCATACCTCCCCTTGCCCCACACAACCTCAATAGGAGCTCCAATTACACATGCATCATCCATGAGAGCTGGCATCCCACAACCCACCCCCAACCCCATACCAATTTCCAACAACAAAACCTCAAGACAAAGGAAAACGGAAAGAAGCATCACTCCCTAATACACAATCTAAAAAACCCCTAGATAAAACCAACAAAAACTAGAAAATTCCCATTCCTCCCCCCCAAGAAAGGCTCCCACTGGCATTGATGGAATGCTTTGAGTTGCCTGCCAGTGTAATAAACCAGATTTCAGGTTAGCCTCAGTAAATGCCCAGAAATTACAAATGGGATTAACAATAAAATAGGAACACAGGAAGTAGCCCACACTCTGATTGACAGTAGCTCTTCAATGTAGTTAAGGTAGGATTCTTTCCCAGCCCTATCTAGAAAGATCTTTGGAGCAGTCTCCCATCCAAATACCACCCAGACCTGACCCTGCTTAGCTTCAAAGTTTGGAAAAGACCATGTATGTTCAGAATGTTGTAGTAGTATATGTTGCAATATAGAATGCACTGCTCAGGGGTTTAGCAGTCAGATAGCAAGCTTCTTCATTTCCTTTCTCCTTCTGTCTTGTTTTTCCTCCCTGTATCCTTCCAAAAGTCATTGGGTGTTCTGAGCCAAATTAATGCTTTAAGTGCTAATAATGTTTGGTGTAAGTACATTGGCCAATATGTTCTACATTACTATATTGGTACTAAGTAGCATCTCCTGACCCAACTCCCAAAAACTTCTTTATGAATAAGCAGTTGCTTTGAGAGAAGGGGATTTGTTCTGCTGGCAATAGGGGTGCAGATGGATGACTTTTCTGTGCCTTCCCATCAGTGAATGAAGCTGCAACAAGAAATTGTGACAGAGAGCCTCCCTGCAGGTTGTCACAGCCTCACTCACTGGCAGAAGTGGGCCGGTGGAAATGTCATCTACCCACACCTTGATTGCCAGCAGAACAGACCTCTCTTCCTACTGCCCGGTAAAGGTTTGGAAGGTTTGGAAGGGCAATTATGATCATGCCAACAGTGCCATGATGGTGACTATGTGGGAATTGTGAATACACATAAGATACACATAAGTCTATCTTACTCATTCATAAGTGCTCAACAGAATGCCAGCCATGGTATTTTGGGGTTTGTTTGGGTTTTTGGTCCACTTGGTTTTTCTAAATATTTTTGTACCTCCTGATAACCCCCCTTCTTGTATGATATCATTTTGACTAGATGGGGACCACTCAGAGAATAAATTTGCTATTAGTATACAATATTATCTGGCCGCAAAACTGACAGATGATACAACTCAAAATTTGGGCTTCTGAATAATCAGGCAACACTAATCTCCTGTTTTTGAATGAAATCAAATATTTATGGTTTGAAATATTATGCAAACAGACATTTTGCACTTTGAGTAGAAATGTCTTGTATAAGTCTGGTTCCCTTCAGCTGAGAGTCAGGCATTTCTAAAGTGCCTGAGCAGAAACCCTGCCTCTGTAACAGAATATGCTGCAGTCTGTAATGTCTTCTCTCTCTCTCTCTTTTACTTCTCCTTCATAATATTTGTGTTCTCTTTGAATCATTCACAGAAATTACTGCTTCTCCCCCGAGTCACATTATAACAATTTCCATCTCTAGGAAATGTGAAAGTTTGTAATGTGCTATCTTATGTTGCACTACTACAAGTGCTGTGGCTGTTGTTTGAATAGCATGTTTTTCTAAGTTAGTAGTTCCTTAATGAAATAAAATACAAATTTATTTTTTGTTTCTGCCTGTACTTCTAGTTCCACAAAGTATGGGAAATGGCTAGCAGGAGGCTAATGAATATTCATATGCATCCAGAAAACACAGCTATTTGTTCATGAGGTCTTATGGTACAGAAAAACCTGCATCAGATTACAACAGGAAACTTGACCTGAAAGTGCTTCATGAAGCAACATTTCATTTTTTAAATTAGTTGTTTGGGTTTATGAGGATGGCTCTGACCTGGATTTTTCACATCTATGAAACGTGTAAGAAAGTAGGAAGGAAATGGTCAAATATTTCAGATAATATAATGCTAGGAAAGTCAGATTTAAATCTGCTATATGCAACCATTGGATCAGCTTTAAGAAGCTATGCCATCTGCCTGCCACACACTTGCATCTGATAAAGTCTAATATTTCAAAGACTTGCATCTTCAGTTGTTCTCTCCTGGTTTTGTTATATACGTCTTAAAGATGTCTGTGTGAGGAGAAGAAATGTTAGAGCAAACCCTTTGAACTTAGAAGCTGTCCAGTTGGGAAAGGATCTCAAAGTCCAGATTCTTGTTGGCAGTTTACACTGGGGTGATTCTTGGTTATTAGTACTTTTAAGGTCATTGAGGAAAGAGGTATCCTCTACTCCTTGCACAATGACTTCATCTGTAGGACTGAAGAAGCAGCTTCTGTTCTCAATGGGGAGGGGGGCTATAGCTGCCTTTCCTCTGGATGTGCAAGAGCAGTCAGATAGCTCCTAGGCAAACCCCTAGTCATAATATGAGGTCATTTCCTCTGCACACAAAATGTTAACATGCCATATGATTCATATTAAATGGTAGAGCGATTTCACACTAAAAGCTTGATCAACATACATAGTCTGAAAATATAATCCATCAATTTTTAAGGTACACCTCTTTGGCACACAAATGACATGTACTTATACAAAAGAAGAAGGCCCTCCCTCTATCCAACATCATCCAGAGGGAGAGAAGGGCAGGCCAGCTCCATCAGGCCTAACCAGAATAAGAAGAAGGGCCCTCCCTCCAGGCCATCTGCCTTGGTCTAGGCCTCAGAGGGAGAGAGGATCTGCTGGATTTTTCCTCTTCCCCTTCCCCATTGCCATTCCCTTCTCCTTTTATGTCTTGTCTTTTTAGACTGTAAGCCTGAGGGCAGGGAAATGTCTAATTAACAAGTTTTAAGTCGCTCTGAGAGCCTTTTGGCTGAACAGCAGGGTATAAATACTCTAAATAAATAAATAAAAAATAAACCTGGACAGGCATGTGCTAATACAATAATACTGCATATGTAATGACTGGCAGCCTGGCTTAAGTGAGATGTCTTTGTAATTGTATGCACTTCTTATGTGCAAATTATTCTTGCCCATTCAGTATTATATTTAAATTAGGCCTCAGTGGGATTTTGAAAGTTGGCATATTGAAATGTTACTGTTAATTATAATATCTGGAACTTGCAATCCAAACAGGACTTGTTGTCCAATATGGTTTTTGCAAAACTTTTGCAGAGCCACTAGTCATGCTGGCTGGAAACTTTAGGAGCTGAAGTCCAAAAACAAAAACCTTTCCCAAGTTCTGAAAGTTCTTTGAGCAGGATTCCTGGCAGCACCTGCTCACTGGATCATGCAAGGAGTATTCAGATAAATAATTCTAAATTAATATTTTTTCACAGGTAGAATATCAAAGGAATAATTCCCAAAAAATTTTTGTGGAAGTAAAAATTATGCAGTTGGCAGAGCTGATAAGAGATGTTCACAAATTTACAGCGCTTTATAAATAAAAGTTAATAATAATGATAATAATGATAATAATATTGCCTTCATTGAAATTTTAGTTGGATGTAGAATTTTAGCAGTGTTTTTCATGCCACTCAAAAGCTATTGAATAGCTATTCCATCTGTTTTCTCTCTCAATTAGCCCCCCCCCCCCCCCGGTAAGAATAAAGAAAGAAAACAGGCCCGGGACAGACGGCCCCAAAATGGCGGCCTGTTTCCCTCCATAGGGACGCCACAGCCACTAAATCACGCAGCGACCCTCCAGAGTAAAAAAAAAACCCCGGAAAAAACAGGTTCTTTTCCCATCACTGAGTGGACGTCACACGTGCACTCATGACATAAGCGACACGCAGCTATGTGTATATGCTGCATGTCGCTTACATCAAAATGGTGGTGTCCATATGGACGGGACGCCACCATTAGTCCACCGTCATGCCGTGCTAGGGTTAAGGACTGTGCAGTTGGTGCACGGTCCCTAACCCTAGTATTGACGGCAGCATGGTGCTTCGGGACCGTTTGTCCCGCGTCAGAGAAGGCCAACAAATGGATGATGACAATATCTAGATTTTTCATAATAATTCCATAAATGGTAAAGTAATTTCACATTAAAAGTTTGATCAATATACAAAGCCAGAAAATATCATCCATCAATTTTTAAGGTACACCGCTTTGGCACAAAAAATGGCATTACATATACAAAAGCATGCAATTTTAAATTTCAAGTAACAAAATAATGTGTTTTCTGCATCCTTAGATTGCATACTTGTATTTCTTTCTTTACCTCCATCATAATATCTGTCCACATGGATACACTTTGGTCTATCCTTAGATGACATTCTTCTAATTCTTCTTTATTTAATATAGCATCTACACACAAATACAACTGAATTTATTCTTTATATGGACAAGAAACCTAAACATCACTATATATTATGTGTGTGTGTTTGTGTGTGTAAATGTACACATCATTCTTGACCTGGATGAAAACATAGACAGAGACAGGTCAGAAGTGGCATGCCTGCATCGATTCTAGGGTTCGGGAGTGTACACTAACCACGTGCTCCCAAACCCTAGCCCGTACGGATGCCACTATCGTGGCGGCCTCCTGTCCCCATGGGGGCCGCCATGGTGATGCATGTGTGGTGCCACATCCATATGTCAGGGCGCCACACTTGTGTGCGCCCGTGTGTGCCAACACCCCCCCCCACACACACACACACTTTTAGCAGGTTCTTTTTTGTGTGGAGGGAGCCCATGTGGTTTGGCTGCTGCAGGCTCCTTTGGGAGCAAAAACAGGCGGCGCCCGCCTGCCCTTTTGGGCCAGTCTGTCAAGCCCCATAGTCTCCAAATGGAGAGGCACATTTCCCTGTCTAGCTGGAAAAAGACATAGATTTGAAGTGAAACATGGCAACTCCCTGTATTTCTCTTGGCATATAATTCCAGGCTTAAAGGAGCAGGGCACCCTCTTCAGAAAATGGAAGTCTTGGCCAAATGAAAACAAAAAGGCACACAAAGTGGCAAAAGAAATGGAAGCAGCAAAGGGGAGGAATGGAATAATTTGATGATATGGAATAATTCAGGGCCGTGAAAGCCGACTTTCAAGAAAAGTTTTTTTAAAAATCTCAAAGCTGGCGGAATGGACAACAGCGTGACAAATCTGGTTCAATATAAATTAGTATATAAAGTGACAACACTGGGTCAAAAATAACAAACAAAAAACTCCCAACCCAACCACCCCTGTGATTTCATATATCTCCTAATAGGATCTGAGCTGTTGATGACTAACCAAAAAAGGATCTTTGAGAAGAAGCTGAGAAGAAGCTAAATGCCATTCTAGGCCTGATTAGGAAAGGGAGCATAAATTAAAATACCTTAATCCCTTTATGCTTGGAATACAATGCATATTTTGTATAGCTGGAGAAGTTGCAGAAAGGGCAACCAAAACGAGCAGGGATATGGAACAACTCCTTGGTAATGAAAGAGCATCTGAGGCTACAAAGGTGACTGATTTTAAAAAAAATGTTTGGATTTATAAAACTATAGCTAGTGTACAGGGGAAATAAAAGAACATTCCATATCTTTACTCTGCTTTTATTAATGCAGGCAATACTTTTTGACTTCTTCTTTTGATTTCTAAGATGCAATGGTGGTGTGATGGCTGAAATATTTCCTACTGTAGGAGAAGCTACACAGAAACTACCCTATTTCAATTTCTAATCTGAGCCCACTGTTTATAGATGTGTCTGTGCTGGAAAGCTGTTGCTTCACATTACCCATATGTTTCTTTCACATGCGCTAGCCTTGGTAATCCCTTTCAAAGGCAGCAGGCAGCTAATTTATGACAGGTAATTGAAGCAGTGGCCTCCCAGGCCCTTCTATGTATAGAAGGAGCCATTCATAATACATGTGCTGAACAGGAAGACATTCTAAGAACACCAGCTGAGTATGAATAATTAACACATTAAAATTCCACTCTTGTTATTGGATTTCATACAAAATATCCTGCCTTTTCTTTGATACTTTGATTCTAGGATTAGTTGGAAGTGCTATTCATCAACAAAGCATCAAAGTTCCCAACCTGCAATGGACCAAGGGATAAGACAACATGAAGTAGCTGATGTACCAAAATGAACTGAGTTGTCCTCAGTTCATGCTGGTAAAATTTTGGGTACTTTTATATGAAAAACATGATACAATAACCTACCTGAACAAAGGGAATTCTTCTGTGTCTATTAACAGTAGATACAGAAATCAGCTCTGGATGTGGAAAGCCATAATGACTGTGAGAAGGTAAAGCCAAATGCTGGCTTTCAGGTTTCAACTGGCTTGAGCTATTGTATGTGATGGAACACTGTTACAGAAATAGGCTTGGCCAGGATCCACAGGGCTATGTGAGGTATTCTCTGCACATGATGTGGCTTTTTCAGCATCTCCTTCCCAATACAACAAACGTTTGGTCCTTTAAGCTGCCTTTGAAGCTGAGCTGAGGGGGAGGATGTCATTGCAGTGAATATGAAGACTGTCTTGTCCTACTGACAGAGCAGCATAAGACTGAGCATTGTTTAGAATAGTTGCATTTTACGACCTAACTAGTTTTTTCTTGTGTGCTTCCAAGTAATTTTTGACTTATGATGACCCCAAGATGAACCTATCATAGGGTGTTCTAGGCAAGAGTTGTTCAGAGCAGGATTGCCTTTGCTTTCCTCTGAGGTTGAGAGAGTTTGACTTGCCCAAGGTCACCCAGTGGGTTTCCATAACCAAGCCCTGACCACTAGAGTTGTAGTCCAACAGTCAGAGCACTACACCATGCTGATCCCAACTCAGCCTTTCATAATTTATTAATTATTGAATGGCTAACCAACCACCTAAGTAGATACTGGATGTAACAAGAGACTAGATGTCTGTGGCACTCGTATCAGGAATCACAGTGTCACATCACTGTGTCACAACAGCACATAGCTCTACTGCTTGTCACTTTCCAGCAGCTTCAGGCCCATTGGCACTAAAGAATTATAGCACTTATATTCCACTTTAAATGTCAATTTTCCATACCATGGAATCCTGGGGTCAGCAGTTTAAGGAAGAGCATTCAGAATTCTAGCCAGAGAGATCTTCTGGTGCCTCGCCAAACCACAAAACTCAGGATTATTTATTTATTTATTTATGGGATTTATACTCCCCCCCTTTTTTTTTTTTCCTGGGATGGGATCCAAAGTAGATTCCATAGGATGCAGTCATGAAAATTAGAGTGTACCAATAGCTCTATAAAAGTGTAGTATGAATGAGTTCCTGGTCTCCATCTGCATAAACCAGAAGCAAAGCCATACCAAGGGATGGGAATGAAGGAGATGCATTGATACTGTAGCAGGCACTAGAGAGGCACATTCTCATTCTTAGGATGTGACATTTAGCAAGCCTCTCCCAGCATTGTTCACCATTGATTTATTGTATAGCTCACATGGTTGAGGTAAAACAAGTTGCCTTTTAACATGGGTGGCAAGATTTTGGTCCTAAAACGTTATTTCCCACAAAACAAGAAGTGTAAATGAAGTAAGACATCATATCACTATCCTTGTGCTTCAATAAGTTTTATGCTTCTGGCAACCAGCCTCTGTGAGATGCTGGCACTCAGTCAAAATGCCAATCACCTTTGATAAAAGGTGGCTGAAGTCTGAAAGTTATAGTCCTCTGCATATTTATGGTGGCCACTTACGAATCACCCCCAAGAGAGGCAATTAATCAACAAAAAGAGGGCAATGGGGGATTTATAAAAAGATAACAATAAAACTTGCTCATGGGCAGCATGTTATCATTATTATGAGGTACAATTCAACCAATTTTTATAGTTCAGTAATACACCTGTCTACTCAGAAGTAAGCCTCACATAGGACCTTATCACATGTGTGTGTGTGGGGGGATTTGCACCTCAGATCCGCAGTCACTCCTGTTCTAGCAATGCAAAGCCTGATGTTTTTTCACACCAGATCCAGAGTCACTCCTGTCTAGCAATATGAATTAAGGTTAAAATGTTATGTTTTACCACACCTGGTTGCCTTTCTGTTGCTCTTCCGAATTGAGGGGGAAGCGAATTCAGTTCTATTCCATGCAAGTCACGTGATGTGGATTCAAGCAAAGCGGAGTGAGTGCACATTGCATTACCACACCGGAGAGTTCAATGATTCAAATCGGCACCCTTGCACATGCTCAGTGGGGCTCTGGATGCTGTCCTCATTCCCCGCCCTCTCCTTAGCTGTCATCCTTCATGGGGTGAAGAAGCAGTCAGGAGATGATGGGATAGATGGCAGGTTGGCAGAGAGGGTGAGATGGGGATGCAGGAGCAATCAGGGGATGATGGGATGGATGGCAGGGGGTCCCTGGGGCCAGGAGCGGGATGCAGGAGAAGGCAGGGGAAGATGGAATAGCTCACTGGGGGTCCCTGGGGCCAGGATCGGGATGCAGGAGAGGGCAGGGGATGATGGGAATGATGGGATGGGTTGCAGGGTGGCAGAGGGGGCGAGATGGCATGAAGGAGGAGGAGGGGAATGACGGAGCAGGACGCAGGGGTCCAAGGGGGGGTGACATCGGAGTGGTATTCCACACCAGACCAATTCGCAGTGCAATCGAATTGAGCCTGGAAGCGAATTCCGTGAAGTCACTTTTTTCTGGTTTTACCAAAATGAGGGGTCACTTTGGAATCACTGCAGAAGCACCTCACAAGGACCTCCCATAGAAAGGAATGGCGTCTGATAACACATTCACGTTACGATGTGAATGTGCATCGCTGGAAGTGCAGTCACGTCAGAACTGAGCCAAAAAATCTCCCAAAAGCTCCGTGTGATATACTTGGGCTTGCTCCCAGGTAAATGGATATAGAATTGGAGCCTTAGCCTTAAAGAACACGGTGCTGGTTACACACTCTACTGGTCTGGCAAACCCAAAACTGAAAAATATCTTTCAGGTGTAGGCTTTATGATCAAAAACTGCATTGCCTCCAAACTCAAAACCTTGCCAACAGGACACTCTGATTGTATTATCTCCTTATGCCTCCCACATATTGTTCTCTTCAGTATATATGCCTCAATTATGCAAGCCGACCCTGTGGAGAAAGACAAATTCTACTCAGACCTACGGCACCTTATACAAAAAGTCCCTGCAGAAGACAAAATCATTATCCTTGGTGACTTCAGTGCCAGAGTAGGAAAGAACTTCGAAACCTGGAAAGGTGTTTTAGGCAAGCATGGTGTTGGAAACTGTAATGATAACAGATGCCTCCTGTTAGAGTTTTGTGCAGAACAGCAGTTGACTATTACAAACACTATCTTTCAGCAGAAAGATAGCTTGAAGACAACCTGGATGCATTCCCGATCCAAACACTGGCACCTCAGTGACTATGTCCTACTGTGCCAGAGAAATATTTGCCATATCCATCATACCTAAGTGATACCCAGTGCAGAATGTCAAACAGATCATTGCCTTGTAAGATGTAAACTGTGGTGCGTTACAGACCGCCGAGAAGTGGCGGTCTGCTGCCGTCGCCGGTTGCAGCGTCTGGGAACCACAGCAGCCAAATGGTGCGGTTCTCGGACGCTGCCAAGAAGGAGCGCAAAAATCGTGCTCCTTCTTGCGGCCCAGAAGAGAGGCCGTGAGGCGCTAGTCACACACTCGTGGCGTCACTTCTGCCGCGTGATGTGTGGATGAACAGCGTCCGATACGTCAAAATGGCGCCGGCCATGTGGAACAGCCGCCACCATTTGTTACAGACTCTGTCCGTAATAGGAGTAGGGGCGTCTAGAAGAGATGCCCCTTTTTCAAACTGGGACGTCCTGAGGACGTCCGAAATGGCGGTCTGTAACCCGCCTAAATCTTCATTTTAAGTTTAAACCTAAGAGGGGTGGCATCCCAAAGAGGAGACTCCAAATCAACAATCTTCAACAAGCTGCCATGACAACTTCCAGGCAAATTTGCAAACAAAACTTGAAGACCATCCTGCAGACTCTTCTCCTACAACGCTTTGGCAACATATCAAAAACAGCATCCTGCAATCTGCGGAAGAATCCTTAGGATTCTCCCTCAAGAAAAATCAAGACTAGTTTGATGAAAACAACCAAGAGATCCAGGAGCTGTTGGCAAAGAAGAGAACTGCTCACCAGGCACACCTCACCCAGCCATCTTGCCATGTAAAAACGCAGCCCTTCCCCTCGCATGTAGTTAACACCAACAAAAACTCTGAGACATTCAGAACAAGTGGTGGATCAACTTAGCAAAAAAGACACAACATTGTGCAGATCTGGGTGATTCCAGAGGATTTTACAAAGATCTTAAAGCAGTGTTTGGACCTACATATCAGGTCCAAAGCTCCCTATACGGTACAGATGGTCAAACACTAATTACAGATAAAGCTTCCATTCTGCACCAATGGGCTGAACGTTTCCAAAGCCTCTTTAGTGCCAACCAAGTAGTCCAAGACTCAGCTATTCAACATATGACACAATAACCAATGAAGAAGGAATTGGATATAGCTCTCACTTTGGAAGAAACCCTTAAGGCCATACAGCAGATAAAAAAAGGTAAGGCAGCCGGGATTGATGGAATTCCACCTGAAGCTTGGAAACATGGAAGTCATGTACTCCATGCTAAATTCCACTAGCTCCTTGTGAGTTGCTGGGGGAAAGGTGAACTGCCATCAGATCTCTGAGATGCAGTCATCATCACCTTGTATAAGAAAAAAGGATCAAAATCCAATTGCTCAAACTATCGAGGTATAACACTGCTCTCCATTGCTGGAAAAATCCTTGCAAGGATACTCCTGAACAGATTAATTCCTGCTATTGCAGAAGAACTTTTCCCTGAAAGCCAGTGTGGCTTTAGAGCTAATAGGAGCACTACAGATATGGCATTTGTCCTTAGACAACTGCAAGAGAAATGTAGAGAGCAGAACAAAGGACTCTATGTAACATTTGTCGACCTCACCAAAGCCTTTGACACTGTGAGTAGAAAAGGTCTGTGGCAGATCCTGGAACAACTAGGATGCTCCCCCCCAATTCCTCAGAATGATTATCCTGAAACATGAAGACCAGCAAGGTCAAGTCAGATATGGCAACGCTCTCTCTGAGCCCTTTCTAATAACTAATGGTGTGAAACAAGGTTGTGTTCTCGCTCCAACTCTATTTACAATCTTCTTCAGCATGCTCCAAAGGGTTACGGCAGATCTCGAAGATGAAGATGGCATTTATATACGCTACCGTACTGATGGTAGCCTGTTTAACTTAAGCAGCCTGAAGGCTCGCACTAAGACTCTAACTATCTAGTCCGTGAGCTGCTTTTTGTTGATGATGATGCCCTCATTGCCCATATGGAAGCAGCTCTGCAGCACCTATCATCTTATTTTGCTACAGCTGCAGAACTCTTTGGGATGGAAGTCAGTCTGAAGAAAATGGAAGTTCTCTACCAGCCGGCACCTCAGAAAAAATACTACCATCCTCACATCACTGTAGGCAAATCTGTGCTTAAGTCCGTCCAGCAGTTCACCTACCTGGGAAGCATCATCTCCTCAGACGCCAAGATTGAGAAAGAGATCGATCACAGACTAGCAAAGGCATATAGTGCATTTGGAAGGCTTCACAAAAGAGTCTGGAGTAACAAACATCTGAGGCCAAGCACAAAAATCAGTGTGTATAGAACCATTGTACTGTCTACTCTCCTTTATGGGTCTGAGACATGTGTCACCTATCACCAACACCTATGACTCCTCGAACGCAAAATTCTAAATATACACTGGACTGACGATGTGACAAATGTTGCTGTCCTTGAGTAGGCAGGGATCACTAGCATTGAGGCCATGCTACTGAGGATGCAACTGCACTGGGCAGGACACGTTTCTAGGATGAAGGACCATAGCCTCCCCAAAATAGTATTCTATGGTAAACTCGCCACGGGTCAGCGTAAGAGGGGTACCCCAAAGAAGAGATACAAAGACTCCCTGAAACAACATCTCAGGCTTGGCCAAACTGATCACTAACACTAATCGCCTCGCATCGGGAGACATAGAGCTCACACCGAACGAGTCTCAAAGAGAAACGACAACACAGAAAGAACCACAACCTGGAAGCATCACCCAAGGAGACTTTCTGCTGTGCTTTCTGCAACCGAACTTGTTTATCTTGGATTGGCCTTTTTAGTCATCAACACGCTTTTAGTAAGCATGGGATGAGTCCTTCCTGAATCTTCGTTCACGAAGAAAAGGCAGAGAATAGAATTGCAGTGTTAAGTATTTTAGGTTAAGTACTCTGACTTCATTTGGAGAGAAATTCCATTGGAATTAATGGAATGTATTGCTGCAGTTAAGTGCATTTTTAGAAACAAGCTCAGTTGAGATCATCATTGACATATTTGCTAAATAAAATATGTTTAAAGTCAAGATTTTAAACTGCTGGACTCTGACAGAATTTTGCCCATTCTTTCTTTCCACTTGACAACAGACTGTGAAAAAATAAAGCCACTCAAATAACAAATTATCTGTCTAACATGTAGGTAGAGTATTTCTCCTTGCTCAGTACATGTGTTAGTAAGTTAAGAGATTATTTTAAAATGGCAACCTCTGAGCACAGATTTACACCAAAGTGTTTTAAGGTGTTCATTCAAATTATGTAAGATTCACCCTTTTTACTCACAAACCACATTAAAGAGCATTATAATGAATAATTTAAGCAGAGCAATTGCTTTATAAATGACTGAAGTCTATTTCAAAGTGCATTATTCTTCAGTCTGCTTCGGGATATTCATTCACTAGGTCACAATGAACTAGGAAGGATCTTCTATGTGTATACTTGCCATGCTTTAAACAACTGATACATTTGTGAACAATGTTTTACAAGGAAGCTAAGAGAAAATAAAGAGCAAAATGATAATAAAAATAGCAAACAGCCTCACAGAACTTTAAAGATTAACAGCTGGGTGTAGGGATGTAATTCACTGTTAATCTGTTTTAGTTGCAGACTATGTGAAAGACCATATCTCCGAATATGAATCCAGCAGAGAATTGCAACACATTCTTATATAACTTTCACTGATTTCAGCAATGCCTGCGTAAAAATATTTCTTCATTGATCATGTCATCAAAATGTAAGTAAAATTCAGAAACATTCAGAGGACAATGTATAATGTAGGTCAGGGAAGAAGAGCAGAGAAAGACATTTCAGGTGCAAAAAAAAAAGGAAAAGCATAATTCCCAAGCAGCTCAAGAACCAGCTGGGAAGCTGTCACCCCTGATAAAGATAGCACCTATCCCCTTATAAACATGTTGCAGCACCTATGACCATTTTATCGCTCTCCACTACACTATTACCTTCACCTACCTGCTGTAATGATTGCACTGATGGTACTCCAAGCAGAAATGGGTGGGAAACAGGCAGTGCAGAAATTGGCAAGAAAGAATCCTCAGCTAGTGCCAAGGATTCTTATTTTTATCCTCAATCTCTCTGCAACCTTCCAGACACCCATGGCTTAATTCAGTATTTCTGGAATGCTACAGCAACAATCCAACCAGGATTCTCAAGCAATCTCAAGCAAAGTCTTTGGGAACAGAATATCCTTGGACAGATGCCATTTTTCCCCTTCCATATTCATGCCATTAATTTTCTTTACAAGGCCCATCTGCCTTATATTACAAATAATGTGTACTACATACTGCACCGTATTCTGGCAGGATATATGGACCCTACTTAAGCAATTGCCTAAACATTTATTTTTAATCACCTTATATCTCAACTGTTATAATCTTAACCACAGTTAAGTAATCATTACTGTGGGGGTTACAAATCCCAGAATCCCATGAGCTATGCTGGCTGAGAAATTCTGGGAGCTAAAAAAAAAAGTAATATAGTATTTCCAAACTCTGAGCTAACACTCAGAGTTGAAAACTCCACAAGGCAAGGGTTCTTGGGGGCTGTTTAAATCACAGCATCCTAGGCAGCTGCAAGTAATGGAAAAGTCAACAAAAACCACTCTTGTGAATCAAAGATGAAACTAGCCAACTGATTGATTTGGTCAAAAACAAAGTGCAAAATGTTAAAACTCTACTTGAGCCAATCAAAACAAGGAACACAGCCCAGCAAATGCTTAGATTTCTTCTGATGAAATCTGTAGCTTTTCAAAACATTTGGCTAGATCACACCTAAGGAGGCAAGCATGCATTCAACCAAGAGTTGTGGCATGAAACTCTCGACCTGGGATGCCATAAAAATATAAGAATAGGAAGGAAGGATTTAAACCACAAGAAATCCGGTGTATTTCCTTCACTGTACCACTCAGTGTATTAGCGTTTATGCATCAAATCCCCTGACAGTAGTATATATAGTACAACACCTTTATTGTTTCATCAACGGCATTTGAGTCATATTTGCCATTCAGAAGAACCAGTAGTTGTAGAACATTAGATGATTCATATCATTTTACACCTTCTGCACCCTTATTCCTTTAGGAAATGTTTGGCTGTGAATGCAGAACACAGAAGAATGTCTCTCACTCTGTCTATCTCTTACTGTAATAATAGGTTGTCAAATATGTCTGTGCTTCCTTTTTTATAGAGACTTCTCAGTTTGTTGTTTGTCATGTTATCTTTAAAGACAATTTAAATTTTGTTTTCTTGCCAATTTTCCTTTCTTGTGGTATGCACACACTGAAGCTCTTGCCCTTCTCAGTCTGCTTTCTCAATAGTAAACATGCCGTTTTGGTTCATAAACTTCAGGGAAATTAGTAGCTAAGGTGCATTAGATATTACTGTGACCAATTCACTAAGTATTACCTTTAAGCAGTTTGCATAATATTTACTGAACATCTTATAATGCCATACATTTTTCCTACAGTGGTACATCTCTGATCTGGAACCTGGATAAGGGTTGGACTGCAGTTCTAAGCAGTCAAGACAGCCAAGGGTTATCTGAGCCAATGCTAGGCCAACCAAGGCTGTGGTCAACTGAAAGTCTTCCCAGTTTTAAAGGGTTCAGAAATCACTTAGATCTATCCTCCCCCTGGATTAGCTTTTTTATCAGTAATGTGGCTATATCCCTGAGTTGAAAGAAGGCTTGGTTCTGCCCTTCTCTCACCTCATCCCTTCTTTGACCCATTGTGGTTCTGTAAATCTGAACTACCAGAATAATTCTGCCAGCAGATTCTTCTGTCAATGGATCATGGAGATGAGTAGACAGAGAGAGTCCTTCCAGCAGAAGGTAATTTCTGCCAGCAGTATACCTAATCCTACTACCCACTATAAGAAGCAAGTATTTCAGTTAGGATTGTACTGCCTGTCTCTGTCTGAGGTCTCTTCAAGTGTTGTACTACTTGTTCTGAGATTACAAAACATTTGTGCAGTTCAATTTTTTTCATCAAGAGTTTAATGCCAAAAAATGAACATGATTATGCAATTCATGTTAAAATGACATCATAGCTGTGGTAACTTAGGTGGTATTAGGGAATTTATTTTAAGTGCATGGTGATCTTAGTTGGTGTGGATAAAACCTTGGGATTTCTCCCATGTGTAAAAATGACACATTGAGTCAGGGTAAAGGAGCAAGTCAGTACTCCTTACTGTGTCCGACCAGGGGGAATATACCATGGGATCATACCAGATGGAGATGTAATCTAGGGCTATTTTGGTTGCATTGCATCAGTTGTGGAGTGCTTTCTCCTAGAAGTCCAGCTGATGCCAAAATTGCTCTTATTTCAGTGCTAATTGTAACCCTCTTCTGAACAAATCTTGCCAAGAAAAACATATGATAGGTTTATCTTGGACTCACCATAAGTCAGAAATGACCTGAAGGCACACATCAACAATGCAACCCAGAATTTAGTGCCTAGTGATAGCATGGCTTGGGGTTGATGTTGTTTTTAATTTGTTTGATTGCAGGTTTTATTTTGTGTGAGTTAAATTGTTTTAAACTGTTTATATATTTAAATTGTTGAATGGTTTTAGATTATATCAGATAATTTCACTGATTTTACACTGCCCTGAGATAGGCTGATACACATAGGTTAGATGTGCTTAAATAAATCAGGCCAAAGCCCAGCACTGAGATGATTTGCAGTGGGACCCCACCCAGTGGCGTTCCTAGGGTTGGTGTCACATGGTTCTGTATCTCATGGTATCACTGTCCCATTGATCTCCCTCCACCCCACACCCATGTAGAATCCTTCATAACTTTTTTGGACTAATTTACTCATAAATTGTAATTCCCACATATCACTGAATGTAATGCTAACAGTTGTGACATAAGACTAGCAAAATTAAAATTATACCTTTAAATTACAATATCACATGCACAGAATAAATGTGTTTACATATGGTTTCATGTGGTTAAAGTGAGAATTTGGTAAAATGTGATATTTTTAAAGAAAAAAATATTTCTTAAAACAAATAATTTTTGGCCTTTTAATTTTTTAAAACAACAAGAAGAAGATGAGGTCTCTCCTTTCTCCTCTCACTGAGCCTCATCCCACTCACACCATCTCTTCAGCAGTTTAAAGAAAGACAGGTGGACGCCACAGCCCATTTCTGCCAAAATGCAAGTGCTGAGGAGCAGTGGTGTCATCCTTCCTTAGGGTGTCACCTGGAGCAATCCACACACCCCACACACCCCTAGTGATGCTACAATAATAATAATAATAATAATAATAATAATAATAATTATTATTATTATTATTATTATTATTATTATTATTATTTATATACCGCCCTATGGCAAACCAATCCGGGCGGTTGACAACAGTAAAATATAAAATATAACAATTAAAAACACTTTATCCCTCCCCCCCTTAAGACAATATTAAACAGTATAACATATTAAAAACACAACATCAAGCATAAAAACAGCAATTAAAACCCTGATATCTGACCCCACCTCACTCCTGAGAGCAACCCCCACCATTTCCAGCATATTCCTATTGGCTGCCCCAAAGATGCTATTCTGCCTGTGTTTCTCCATAACTCCCAAAAAACAAAACAAAGCAAACCTCAAACAAACAACCTGGTCCAGTTTCTAAAGGTGCAATAGCAATCACACAGTTAGAAAGATCTGGTAAGCTGGGTAGCTGGAAGCTTAAACAACATGTCTCAACTCAGTTGCATGAGTCTCTCCTGTTACTACAAGTGAGACTTCAAATGTTCTGATAAATACTGAATAATTTATTCAACATTTTATTTTCCACTCTTGAATTTCCTGAGTAGGAGAAAAACTCAGGGTAGCCTTGCATTAGGTCAATTGCTCTTTGAAGAAAAGAGAGCACAGGAGATACATGCAGTGCGTTTTACAGTGAAGCAGATTTCAGGCAAGGTGCACAGCTGACCTACAGTCCCAGTCTCAAAATGAAAGCACACCTTTAAGCTCCCAAAACTACTTCTGTCCACTCCAAGAATTTAGCACTGATTTTTCGTTTGGAATGCTAAGATGGAAGGGAAGGCATTTGGAGAAACTCCTTCAGGGACTCCATACAGTTCGTGGGCTTTGTTTTCCTCACCCATTTATCACATGAGGCTGAAAAGCAGAATTTTAACAGAATGAAGATGTTTTTGGTTGGTAATTATCACACAGTCTCATGTTCGTCTTGCTGCTGCCTTGTATTCCATTTATTACCTTTTCATTGAGGGGCAAAACCCATCAATAGGTTCTCAATCTCATTGTTATTCCATTTCTTCCTTGGCGTGGTATTTCCCTTCCACTGAAGTTCCACTTCTCAGGGAGTCATGTGGTGTGAGTTGATGTGATTCTGCTCTCCTCTCCCTGTCCCTCACCCCCTAACAGTGATCATAGCTGTTAGTATCTTCCCGAAGCTGCTGCTTTGTGCACATTCAATACAGCAGCAAGCTTTGAGTAGGTGTTTGCAGCGAGAATCGCTTGTTCTCCCCCACTTCCTTCTGATGCTGCTATCTTGAATGTGCACACAGCTATGTAAACCTTCAGGAGGGGGAAGGAGAAGTGACCCCAGCCACCATCACCTTCCCAAAGCCAGCTGCTTTGTGCACATTCACATAGCAGCCCGTGTGTTGCTGCAACTGCTTGTCTCCCCACTCTTCCCATGGTTCACCAAAGTGCTATCGTTGGAGAAAGTACGATAATCGATAATGCCAAAATGGTATGCTTCCTTTCTTAAACTAGCAAGATTGTTGCAGGGCAGCAGGTTGGTGTGAGAATCTCCTTAGTCTCCAAGACTGCTACCAAACAAATGCATCGTGGTGTGTTATATCATCTTTTTTAATGTGAAAAACAGACAGCTAACAAGTAAGGCAAACAGTGAAGCAGAAATTAAATATTCAGTTTTTGCACTACTATGATGCTGTGAAGTTTTATAAAAATCCTCCAAAATTTAACCCGTGTGTCTGTGGGTAGATGTACAAGCAACAACATCATTAAAGACTATTTGCTGAAAAATAATTCCCCACACAAGTCCAGTTTGCTCTTCAGTATATCTTTTTAGGAATGCTATGCAGATGTATAAAGTAGAATGCTCCACAGTCTATCCAGTTTTGCAGTAACATCCTGCATTCATCTGACATGTTTAAACAACTTTCTTTGTGCAGAAAAATGGATTTACAAAACAGAAATTCAGTTCACAGGATTGTGATTTCCATTTTCACATCAGATAGGTCTGAGCAAAATATTTGCACTTTTATGGATCAATTGGAAGAGCAGGGCTAGGCTTGAGAAGATGGAAGAAATGGAGATAGATATTTTCAGGAGTGGCTGGAGGAAAGACTGGGGTCAAGAAGGTTTATGGGAATTAATATGGTATTTCTGTACAGACCTAGCTCCAATTGCAGTGAGTATGTTCAGTGTTAAGGCAAATATCTAGGATGGAGGAGCAAACCCAAATGCTATAGGTCTGCAGCAAACACATTAAGCATTTATTATTATGTTTCTTTTTTTAAAAAAAAAAGCCACAGAGATATGCAGGGAAGCCTTGTTTCAACTAGGCCTGCTAGATAGGCATACCTAGGAGCTGCAAGGCGTATCTGTCTATTAGAGATGTAAGGAAACAGGTTTCCCAACGGCTGAGTAACCCCATCAGGAAAAATAACACACCAGCAAGAATTCTGCACAATAGTCAGTGTGCCAAAATGTTGTGAAAGAATTATTCCATGTGGGGGAAGGGGGATGTGATTTTTTGTGCACAAGCTAAAAGAAAAATCCCCATATGTTTTTCCTCCACAGAATAATACCTCCACAACACTTCGGAACATTCAAAATGGAGAAAAAACAGAGGAGAAATATTTAGTTTTTTCCCCCCCTGAAGCAGGGAGGAAACAACTATAATTATTCCTTCTTTGCATAGAAAGATGAAATACAGTCACCCCTCCAAATGTATGGATCTCAGATCCACACAGTTGAATATATGTGGAGGGGTGACCTCCGCTATTTGCAATGATGTGCGCGTCCAGCACACGCACTGGGCACCATGCCCACCACATGCATCCTTGCCATGTGCATGGGGGCTCACTCCATTCAAGCCTATGGGGCTTGAATAAGCTCAAGCCTCCATTTTCACAGAGGGGTCGAAACAGATCACCCGCAAACACAGAGGGCCAACTGTAGTTGAAGATTTACATCCTTACTATCTGGATGCAAAAAAAGTTAACTTAAATTGCCCAGACCAGAGAAGAAGATTTATGTCAAAGTGAAGCTATCATTAATGTAAGAAAAGCCCCCCAAATTCAGATTATCTAAACTGACATCTTGTTTCCCACAGGCCAGAGAAATAGAAGCCTCTGGGGAAGGCCACAAGCAGGACTTTGGCCAAACTTCTAGGCAAATAAAAAAAGTAAGTTAGATAGAGAAGTAGGTTGTCCCTGCATTTTTCACATCTGCATTTTTTAGAACAGGCTCATAGCAAACATGTTTTTCTGAGAAGTCTGCCACAAAGCTACCCTGAAAATTCAGGAAATGATATTAAATCTCTCCAGCAAATAAACTGTCCAGTCTGCAAAGCATCCTTTTGCAAAAGTGGAAATTAATCCGCAATCTGCTTAAGTATCATCTCCTTAGCCGAATACTGGTTCCTGTCACTAAAAGGCACACAGCTCATCAGTAGAAGGAAAGCTTGGTAAAATCCATGAAAGAAGAGATGACAGAGAGGCTTATGGCTGACGAGGGAAAGAGGGGTCACCTGGTTGACTAGGTATGTTGCAGTGTTTGGCTGTGGTAGTACACTCTAGTTTCTTCATGTAGGAGTATTTTTTAACATTTCCCAAAAGGACATAGAATCATAGAATCATAGAGTTGGAAGAGACCACACGGGCCATCCAGTCCAACCCCCTGCCATGCAGGAAATCCAATCAAAGCATCCCCAGCAGATGGCCATCTAGCCTCTGCTTAAAGACCTCCAAGGAAGGAGACTCCAGCACACTCCGAGGGAGTGTGTTCCACTGTCGAACAGCCCTTACTGTCAGGAAGTTCTTTCTAATGTTGAGACAGAATCTCTTTTCCTGTAGCTTGCATCCATTGTTTCGGGTCCTAGTCTCTGGAGCAGCAGAAAACAAGCTTGCTCCCTCCTCAATATGACATCCTTTCAAATATTTAAACAGGGCTATCATATCACCTCTTAACCTTCTCTTCTCCAGGCTAAACATATTTGGATCACTGCATAACCTAGTAGAGAAAACCCCAGGCTTGGGAATCCTGAAGCCCAGGTTTCTAGAGACACAATTATCCCTACCCCTCTGTTTTAGGCCTTATGGCACCCCAAAGGCTCAAAATCTGGGGGACGGATGCAACCAGAAATGACCAATCACTACATCAAAATGGTGGCAATGTGGCCTATGAGGGGCTGGATCCTCCACAGTTGTCCATCCCTCATTTATTATTATTATTATTATTATTATTAACCTTTATTTATAAAGCACTGTAAATTTACACAGCGCAGTACATACAATCTTTTTAATTGGACGGTTCCCTGCCCTCAGGCTTACAATCTAACAAGACATGACACAAAAAGAGAAGGGAGTGGTGGTGGGGAAGGGACCTCTCTAGTAGCATAATACAAATAAAGTACATGGCAATACAGGAAATGATTTAATAAAACAGGCAACAAAAGAACATCAAATAGCAAGTGACAGTTATGCACATATTTATCACATATTTACAATGCAGTGATATTATTTATTTATTTATTTATTTATTTAGGTATTTATATCCTGCTCTTTAGCCCTAATGGCTCTCAGGGCGGCTTAAAATTATTATTTTTAATCAGACATTTCCCTGCCCTCAGACTTACAATCTAAAAGACACGAAACAAAAGGAGAAGAGAATGGTGGAGGGAAAGGGGATGAGGTCCAGTGGTTCTTCTCTCCCTCTGAGGCCTGGACCAAGGCAGATGGATTAGAGGGAGGGCTCTTCCTTCTTCCAGGCTAGTCCTGATGAAGCTGGACCTGCCTGCTGAACTCCCTCTCAGGCCGGCGGAGGGCAGTTATGGAGGGCGGAGTCTGTTCTTCCAGGCTGGCCCTGATATTGCTGCGCTTTGTGAGAGTTTCATGTTATGATATATTGCCAATATTCTGTATTGGCTATGTTATGTATGTAAAATGAAGTAATGTCTGTCCACCTTAAGAACAGCAGCCTGATTAGGTGAAGAAGGGTCCATTCAACTCCTAACCGGGGTTCAAAGGAGGTGACATTTACACACACACACACACTGTCAGCAAGCAAGACTGCAACAAGGACTTGTGATGGGTGTCCTGCTTCTGACTCTATGGCACACAACAACAAAAAAATATTGTTGGTGACCTACATCAGATAACCTAAGAACTACTTTAGGGGAGAGCTTTGCATTATATTAATATTTTCTCCCACTGCAACCCCTCTCTGCACTTCCCTTGCTTTATGTATCTTAGTCTTTACACTTCCAAGTTGCTGGCTAAAAGTGGAACCAACCTTTTTTATTGTTCTAAGAATTGGAAGAGTATTATGCCCTGGCTAGGGGAAAAGGGAGAGGGAAGAGAAGGTGGAAGAAGCAGTGCAGATAGACTTCTGTTTCTTTAAGAAACCCCTGAGTCAGTACATCCTTTGATCCTGGCAAAGGTCTAAAAAAATGGTGCCGAACATTACCAAAGCTCCCATTAATTAATGGTAAATGACACCTTAAGAAAGCATTTGATACAGCACCATCTGCTCAAAGCTTCAGCAGATCCAGAGCTTGGAGAGCAGTGCAGCAGAAATGTCACCGAGTAAGCTGAAGGTCTCCCATGGCGGCAACATAAACCAGGTGCTCTTTAATCTGAAAAAAGGGGGCATCTTCACAAAAGATAAGCATTTACTAATTAAAATGATAGATCTACTCCATTATGCATCTGTGGCAAATTTTCATCTCTGCTCCCTTTGTGAAAATGACATGCAGGAGCATGGCATTTCACATAAGGGCACTATTTACATTTCAGATAGCAAAACCCTATGGCTGCAGCAGCACTGAAATATTAGGTTTTTTGCTATATGCTTTTCCACACAGACACGACCCACTGTTTAATCCCACCAACCACAACTGAGAGACCACAGCATCCTCAGTTGAATTCCTGGTTTGATTATTGATAGGTTTTCAAAAGGTCAGGGACTACTTGCACAACTGGATTTATTAGACTTACACAGAAAACAGAGTTAGGTATGGCAGTTCTCTCCACAGTGTGGTTTTCCTAGGGGAATATAATTTCTGTTCAAGAAACCTGTATGTGTGTTTTTACTGACTTTTCTCCTAGAAAATCAATGGATACAAAAACAAAGGAGGTTTGAGTTCTGCAACAGACTCTGTAATATAGGAAAACCACTAGCCCAAATGCATTTAGAATGCTGTGGGCAGCTATGGCCTCCTGGGTATTTTCAGACTGCAGTTCTCACAATCCCTCCCTGTTGTTTATACTGGCTGAAGATGCTGGGATTTGCAGGTTGCCCCCCCCCCCCAAAAAAAATCAGGTTAAATACAGGACATAGAATCATAGAATCATAGAGTTGGAAGAGACCGCAAGGGACATCCAGTCCAACCCCCCTGCCATGCAGGAAATCCAGATCAAAGCATCGCCGACAGATGGCCATCCAGCCTCTGTTTGAAGACCTCCAAGGAGGGAGACTCCACTACACTCCGAGGAAGTGTGTTCCACTGTTGAACAGCCCTTACTGTCAGGAAATTCCTCCTAATGTTGAGGTGGAATCTCTTTTCCTGCACCTTGCATCCATTGCTCCGGGTCCTGTTCTCTGGAGCAGCAGAAAACAAGCTCGCTCCCTCCTCAATATGACATCCCTTCAAGTATTTAAATAGGGCTATCATATCACCTCTTAACCTTCTTTTCTCCAGGCTAAACATCCCCAGCTCCCTGAGTCGTTCCTCATAGGGCAAGGTTTCCAGACCCTTCACCATTTTAGTTGCCCTCCTTTGGACACGCTCCAGTTTCTCAATGTCCTTTTTGAATTGTGGCGCCCAGAACTGGACACAATATTCCAGGTGGGGCCTGACCAGAGCAGAATATAGTGGCACTATTACTTTGCTGGATCTAGATACGATACTTCTATTGATGCAGCCTAAAATCGCATTGGCCTTGTTAGCTGCCGCATCGCACTGTTGACTCATGTTCAGCTTGTGGTCTACTTGGACTCCTAGATCCCTTTCACATGTTGTCTCCTTAAGCCAGGTGTCTCCCATCCTATATCTGTGCATTTCATTTTTTCGCCCTAAGTGCAGTACCTTACATTTCTCCTTGTTGAAGTTCATTCTGTTAGCTCTGGCCCAGCTTTCTAGTCTATTCAGGTCATTTTGAATTTTGATCCTGTCCTCTGGAGTATTAGCTATTCCTCCTAATTTAGTGTCATCTGCAAATTTGATAAGTATTCCCCCAACACCACTCCAGCCCTGAAGCCAGAAGCCTGAAGCCAGAGCCAGCAGCAGCAAGCTTCCCCACACCATTGGGACTTAAGCAGAGGCAAGGCAAGGCAGAGGCAACAGCAGCTGAGGAAAGGGGGCGTGGCTTGGGTGAGATACTTATACCCTCCCCAAACACTCCTTCAGGAACACCACTCCAGCCCTGAAGCCAGACGCCTGAAGCCAGAGCCAGCAGCAGCAGCAGCAGCAGCAGCAGCAGCAGCAGCAGCAGCAGCAGCTAGCTTCCCCACACCATTGGGACTCCTCAAGCAGAGCTTGGCGGTTGTGGCGGAGGGAGAGTTGTGGATGCAGTGGGTTCCCTTGAGGGCCTAGGGAACACCACCACCCTCCCAATTCAGTGGGGTTTGACCTCTCACCATCTCACCTGAGGCCGGGAATGTGGCAGGGGCGGCCATTGGAGTTGTGCTGGGGAATGGGAGGTATGGTTGGGATAGAGGGAACAGATGTTACAAAAGAAGACGGGATCGCTGTCTGAAAGCTATCCCGTCTTCAGTCCCCTCTGTTTCTCAGGATGGCTTGGAGAGCAGACCAACCATTCCACAGAACCTCACTCTGCTCCTTTGCAATGCCAGGTCGGTAAAAAACAAGACCCATATCATCCAGGACCTCCTCCTGGATGAAGATGCCGACCTGGCTTGCTTCACAGAGACCTGGCTGGGAGAGGATAGCACTGCCATATGGGCGCAGGCCCTCCCAGCTGGGTACTCTGTCAGTGAGCAGGTGAGGGGAAGTGGGCGGGGGGACGGAGTGGCTCTAGTCTATAAGAACCATCTGACCTTGGCCAGGATACCTGTCCGGAACACAGTCCATTTCGAGTGTATGTACCTTAGCCTGAAGACCAGGGATAGTTTGGGGATTTTGCTAGTCTACCGGCCACCCCGTTGTCTGGCAGACTCCCTGACTGAGCTGACACAGCTGGTCTCTGAGCTGTTGTTGGAGACCCCCAGACTCTTAGTTTTGGGGGACTTTAACATTCCGCTCGAGACCAGTTTAACAGGTGCGGCTCGGGAGTTCATGGAGACCATGACAAACATGGGCCTATCCCAATTGGTCAAAGGGCCCACACATTGTGCAGGTCATACACTCGATGCGGTCTTCAGTACGGAACAGGAATATCCGTGGGCGGAGGTGGTAAGTACCTCCGCATTGTCATGGACGGATCATTTCCTGGTCAAGATGAAACTTAGAGCCAATATCTGCCCCACCGGGGGTGGCGGACCCATTAGAATGGTCCGCCCTCGAAGGCTGATGGAGCCCATTGGATTCCAGACAGCCTTAGAGGGTTTAATGGTTGGGAATGCCGGTGATCCGGTCGATGCTCTGGTCAATACCTGGAACACCGATCTTACCAGGGCTATCGACATGATCGCTCCCAAGCGCCCTTGCCATCCCGCCCCAAATCGGAGGCCCTGGTTCACACCAGAGCTGAGGAAGATGAAGCGGTTTGGACGACGGCTAGAGCGCAGGTGGCGGAAGACTCGACTCTTATCCGACAGAACTCGCCATAGGAACTTCCTTTGTTCCTATCGGGAGGCAATACGTGCAGCGAAGAGAGCCTTCTCCTCTGCACGTATTGCGTCTGCAGAGTCCCGTCCAGCAGAGCTGTTTAAGGTGGTGAGGGAAATGACGCAGGTGACCCCTGCGCCAAATCCCTTACTTAACCCGACGACGGCCTGCTGTGACGCGTTTAACAACTTCTTTGCAGACAAAATTTCTCAGATAAGAGCCGACTTAGATGCCACCATTGAAACAGAGTCGACAGGCGAGGCGTCCAGTGACTCCGCCGATGTAGTCATACTGGATCAGCTCCAATCTGTGAGTACTGATGACGTGGACAAGCTGCTTGGTAAGGTGAGGAAGACAACTTGCCCTCTTGACCCTTGCCCATCATGGCTGGCCGTCCAGGGGGGGGATGCATTGATGAGATTCCTCACGGATATCATCGGTGCATCCTTCAGGGAAGGACATGTTCCATCTTGTTTAAAGGAAGCGGCGGTTAGGCCGCTCCTGAAAAAACCTTCCCTGGACCCCCTGGATATGAGGAATTATAGGCCAGTGTCATTGCTGCCATTTTTGAGCAAGGTGATCGAGAGGGCGGTTGCCCTTCAGCTCCAAGCTGTCTTGGATGAAGCCGATTATCTAGACCCATTTCAAACTGGCTTTAGGACAGGCTTTGGGGTTGAGACTGCCATGGTTGCCTTGACCGACGATCTGCGTCTGAGCATTGACAGGGGGAGTGTGACCCTGTTGGTGCTCTTAGACCTCTCAGCGGCTTTTGATACTATAGATCATGGCATCCTCTTGGACCGCCTGAAGGGGTTAGGTATTGGGGGCACTGCTTTGCAGTGGTTCCGGTCCTTCCTCTCGGGCAGGTCTCAGAGGGTGCTACTCGGGGACTGTAGCTCCAGTAAGAGGTACCTCACTTGTGGGGTTCCTCAGGGGGCTATTTTGTCCCCGATGTTATTTAACATCTATATGAAGCCGCTGGGTGAGATAATACGGAGTTATGGTGCTGGGTGTTATCAGTACGCTGATGACACCCAAATCTATTTCTCCGTATCTCGTTCGTCGGCCTTGAATTCCGATGGCATCTCTTCTCTCAATGAATGTCTTCAGGCGGTAATGGGCTGGATGAGGAAAAACAGATTGAAACTGAATCCAGACAAGACGGAGGTGCTCATGGTAGCGGCCCCGAAACCAAGAATTGGGTTGCAACCTCCAGTCCTGGATGGGGTCACACTCTCCTCCAGCGACTGTGTTCGCAGTCTGGGGGTGCTCCTTGACTCGTCGCTCCTGATGACAAATCAGGTAAATGCGACGGTCAGGAGTGCCTGTTATCAGCTTCGGCTGATACGCCAGCTGCGCCCTTTTCTGGAAGTAAGGGATCTCGAGACGGTTGTGCACGCGCTGGTAACCTCACGCCTTGACTTCTGTAATGCACTCTACATGGGGCTACCCCTGTGCTTGACTCGGAAATTACAGCTGGTTCAAAACATGGCAGCCAGGCTTGTGTCAGGTACATCTAGGAGGGACCACATTACTCCGGTTTTGAGGTCCCTCCACTGGCTGCCTATCAGCTTCCGGGCCCAGTACAAGGTGTTGGTTATCACCTTTAAAGCCCTAAATGGCTTGGGTCCAAACTATCTTAGAGACCGCCTCCTCCCGTACAATCCTCCCCGCACTCTCCGGTCCTCTGGGAGGAACTTACTGCAGCCTCTAAAATCTAGGCTTGCGGCAACCTCCCAGAGGGCGTTCTCTGCTGTCGCCCCCAAACTCTGGAACGACCTGCCGGATGAGATCCGTCAGATAACATCATTAGACAGCTTTAAAAAAGCGGTCAAGACGGATCTCTTCCGGCAGGCCTTTCCAGATTAACCATCCCGGCCCAGGTTCCCAGGTTCCCTGATTTCCTCATTCCTCCCGTGGCCCCATCTTAGTGATGGTTGAGGATCAACAGAGGGATATCAGGGTTTTTAGTTTTAACTGCTGGTTTTATGCTTATATTGTGTTTTTAATATGTTATATTGTTTAATACTGTCTTAAGGGGGGGGAGGGATAAAGTGTTTTTAATTGTCATATTTTATATTTTACTGTTGTTAACCGCCCGGATTGGTTTGCCAGAGGGCGGTATACAAATAAATATTATTATTATTATTATTATTTTTTCCTCCAAGTCATTGATAAAGATGTTGAACAGTACTGGGCCAAGGACAGAGCCCTGTGGGACCCCACTGGTTACTTCTCTCCAGGATGAAAAGGTGCCATTGTTGAGCACCCTTTGGGTTCGGCCGGTCAACCAATTACAAATCCACTTAACAGTTGCCTTGTCCAGCCCACATTTTACAAGCTTGTTTGTGAGAATGTCATGGGGAACCCTGTCAAAGGCCTTACTGAAATCAAGATATACTATATCCACAGCATTCCCTTCATCTACCAAGCTGGTAATTTTATCAAAGAAAGAGATTAGATTTGTCTGGCATGACTTGTTTCTCTGAAACCCATGTTGACTTTTTGTGATTATGGCATTGCCTTCTAGATGTTCACAGACTCTCTGTTTAATGATCTGCTCCAGGATCTTTCCTGGTATTGATGTCAGACTAACTGGACGATAATTGTTGGGATCCTCTTTCTTCCCCTTTTTGAAGATGGGGACAACGTTTGCCCCCCCTCCAGTCTGCTGGGATCTCTCCTGTTCTCCAGGAGTTTTCAAAGATTATTGCCAATGGCTCCGATATTACATTGGCCAGTTCTTTTAATACCCTTGGATGTAGCTCATCTGGTCCTGGAGACTTAAATTCATTTAGGTTAAACAGGTATTCCTGTGCTATCTCTTTACTTATTCTGTGCTGAATTTCCCCTATTCTGTCCTCTGCTCCATTATCCTCAGGTTGAGCACCTTTTGCCTTTTCTGAGAAGACTCAGGCAAAGAAAGTGTTGAGTAATTCTGCCTTTTCTCTTTCTTCTGTTAGCATTTTGCCATCTTCTCCACGCAGTGGCCCTACCATTTCCTTCTTCTTCCTTTTGCTGCGGACATATCCAAAAAAGCCCTTTTTGTTGTTCTTAACCTCTCTAGCAAGCCTGAGTTCATTCTGTGCTTTGGCTTTTCTGACCATATCTCTACACTTGCTAGCTATTTGTTTGAATTCCGCTTTGGTAATTTCCCCATTTTTCCATTTCTTATACATGTTCCATTTAAAATTTAGCTGAGCTGAAAGTTCCTTGGTCATCCATCCTGGGTTCTTGCGACACCTCCCATTTTTCTTTCTCACTGGAACTGTTTTAATTTGTGCCTTCAGTATCTCCCTTTTGAGAAACTCCCATCCATCTTGAACTCCCTTCTCTTTTAGTACACTGGTACCCCGGGTTACGAAATTAATTCGTTCCGCCGCCGCTTTCGTAACCCGGGATACTTCGTAAGCCGAATAGCCCATAGGCGCTAATGGGGAAAAAGCCGCGGCTGTGCCGCGGCTCCATTTAAAACAGCGCCGGGGTTTTTTCGTAACCCGAAAAAACCTTCGTAAGCCGAAACAATAAATCCCTATGGGATTTATTCGTATCCCGAAAATTTCGTAACCTGGGTATTTCGTAACCCGGGGGACCAGTGTATTCCTGACCATGGGATCGCCCCCAGTATTTCTCTAAGTTTACTGAAATCCACTCTCCTGAAATCTAGAATGCGTGTCTGACTATGCCTGGCTTCTCCTTTCCACTGTATTACAAACTCCAGGAGAACATGGTCACTTCCACCTAAGGATCCCACCACTTGCACTTCATTAACCAAGTCATCCTTGTTGGTTAGGATCAGATCTAAAACAGCTGATCCCCTTGTTGCCTCTTCCACTTTTTGGACCATGAAATTGTCTCCAAGGCAAGTGAGGAATTTACTAGACCTTGAGGATCTGGCTGAGTTTGACTTCCAACAAATATCAGGGTAGTTGAAGTCACCCATCACTACTACATCTCTCCTTTCTGAGTGTGTGGTCATCTGTTCTAGAAAGGCATCATCCAATTCCTCCGTCTGACTTGGGGGTCTGTAGTAGACTCCCACCATAACATCCTTGTTGTTTCCCTCCCCTTTAATTTTTATCCAGATGCTCTCCACCTGGCTTCCATGATTGATGTCCAGGATCTCTTCACTGGTGTAAATATCTCTGACATATAGGGCTATTCCTCCTCCTTTCCTGTTTGGCCTGTTTCTCTTGAAAAGGTTATACCCCTCTATTTCCACATTCCAATCATGAGACTCATCCCACCAGGTTTCAGTGATGCCTATTATATCATATTTGCTTTGTTGTACTAGGAGTTGAATTTCATCGTGCTTATTTCCCATGCTCTGTGCATTAGTGTAGAGGCATCTAAGACCATGTGTTCCCTTTACTTGCTGCTTGTGCAAGTTCTTTTGCCTCCCACTGTTGGGTCCTTGCACTGTTTGTCTTGTTCCCTCTCTGTCAGTTTGACTATCTTCTCCAGCCTTTTTTGCCTTCCAGAATACTGTCTCCCTCCCCCACATAACTCAGTTTAAAGCCCTCCTGATCAAATTCTTGAGGCTATTGGCAAAAATGTTTTTGCCAACTGGCGTGAGATGCAACCCATCCCTTGCCAGAAGTCCCTCCTCATGGAACCGCAACCCATGGTCCAAGAATCCAAATCGTTCCTGGCGGCACCATCTACGGAGCCAGTTATTTACATCCGCTATTTTCTTCTCCCTTCCTGGACCATGCCCTTCGACTGGGAGAAGAGAAGAGATGACAACCTGTGCACCTACCTCTTTCAACTTCCTACCCAAAGCCTCATAATCCCTTATGATATTCTGAAGGCTATGCCTTGCAGTATCATTGGTTCCCACATGAACCAAAAGAAAGGGGTAATGGTCAGTAGGCTTGACCAGTCTTGTCAGCCTCTCTGTCACATCACGGATCTTTGCCCCAGGGAGACAGCACACCTCCCGAGACATCTTGTCAGGCCCACAAACCACTGGTTCAGTGCCTCTCAGCAAAGAGTCCCCGATGACCACTACACGCCTCCTCCGAGGCTTAGCAGCGGCCGTTCCCTTTGGTGGAGCTCTCTGGGTCCCCTGCTCTGTCCCTGAGGTCTGTCCCTGCTGTTGTTCCTCATCATCCTTGATAGTAGAGAGAGATTGAAATCGATTCTGTAGCTGTAAGCTTACAGAATGTTCCCTGGTTTCCCTACTTCTGTGTGTGACCTTCTTCCAAGAATCTACTTCTGTTGTGTGTGAAGTGACCTCCTCTTCCCCAGCAACTTCCTTTGTGTGTTTCCTGTCCAGGACCATCTGGTCCGTTCTGGTCAGGACAACTTCTTCCTCCCTATGATGCTGAAGTGTAGCTACCTGGGCCTCCAGTTGCTGTACTTTCTCTTCTAAGAGGGCTACCAACTTGCACTTGGGGCAGGTAAAGTTCCCCATATCCCTAGGCAAGAAGACAAACATCCCACAGGTGTTGCAGGTGACTGCAGCAGGGCCTTCAGTGTCCATATTGAGAAGTCTTAAGGAAACTCTGAGCAAAACTGTGGGTTTCCTCTGCTAAACACAAGTGTAAAGACCCCCTGATGGCTTGGCCTTTGTCCCCAAACTCTGTCCTTGAGTTCAATTCACTGGCCTTATAGTTATGTAGACTAGCTCCTTGCAGAGCAAGTCTCTCACTCACTTCCTCTGAGCAGAAGTACCCACAAACCCCTTAAGGAAAAGGGAAAAGAAAATGTGGAAAATTAAAGGGCCCTCTCTAACAATGTTCCCAGGCCAGCTTCTCCAAATCGTCCTTGACTATATAACAATTTTTACGGCGCACGCCTCCCCCAGCACTTAAAGAGAATTAGGCTTCTGTCCACTCCCCCCAAGAGCCACAACAATATCCCAAGTTTAAAAGGTCAGATCTCACCAAAGCACATGGAGAGAGAAAACCAGCTTTCCTCTTGGAAAAGGTGAGCTAGAATGCCTCCCCCAGCACTTAAAGAGAATTAGGCTTCTGTCCACTCCCCCCAAGAGCCACAACAATATCCCAAGTTTAAAAGGTCAGATCTCACCAAAGCACATGGAGAGAGAAAACCAGCTTTCCTCTTGGAAAAGGTGAGCTAGAATGC
>NC_056522.1:70037188-70042882 GCF_019175285.1 Sceloporus undulatus | reverse complement strand
ATTTTAGTGAGTAATTGTTGTTGTTTGCCTTCAAGTGATTTACGACTTATGGTGAACCTAAGGCAAACCTATCATGGGGTTTTCTTGGCAACATTTGTTCAGAGGGATGTGAGCCTTTGCCTCATGCTTTGGGGCTGAGAGGTTGTGACTTGCCTAAGGTTTTCATGGCTAAATGAGGATTCAAATCCTGGTCTCCAAAGTTGTAGTCAAGTGCTCAAACCACTATACCACATTGGTGCCCATTCTCATGCAAAAAGAAAATAAAACATACATGTTCAATGTACTTGCTATTTAACCATAAGTTTTTTTTTATTCAAAAGATGAAAGTGATGGGAAAGAGTATCTGCCTCAGGACCAATCTAAACTGAGCTGGTATAAAGCAACTTCCTCTTTCTTAAAATATATGATGAGGCAATAATGCTGAAACAAGATGACTTGCTTTGGTTTAGCCATAATTCCTTTGTGGTTTACACAGTCATCTGGAGGGCAGAGCTGTAAATTACATAAGAATGATAGGGCAAGTTTGCTGATGTGTCCACAAACTTAAACCTTGGCTTTTCTCATTCCTTCATGGCACGGTTCCTCTCTATTGAGGAAGGCATAATATATAACACTGAAAGTGGCATTTGGCAGATACTCCAGTGCAAGTTATGGTGGAGGAAACAAAACATGAAATATATCTTGCAAGACCTGGCACATTGTTTCCTCAGAAAACATTTTGCACTATAGGCTGCTTCTATCATGCTACCTGATGCAACTTGTTCTTGTTTTGAAACCAAGTTTTGCCTCTGGGAAGCTTTGGGGAATATGTGTCAGCTTAAAAGCAAGGTCCACATTTCCTATATACAGTACCTCGTTTAAATTACAGGAGTTGTCAATGACACACAGTTGAAATTTGGGAGCACAGTAACAAGTGCAGCAGCAGTGGGGTACAGAGAAATGGACATGTTCCTCATGCACTGCACTAGAATATTATCTGCACAAGTCAGAAGAGAGAGAGTGACATGAAGACTTGGACAGGAGTGCAGTTGTCTTAAATTGCTGTGGAAATGAGAGGATGCAAGAACTCTCTCCCTTCCTGAATCACTTTGTCAAGTAGGATGAGAAGAACAACACTATGTCCTGGGGGCATCAGGTCTTGCCCAGTTGTATCCCTCAATCTAGAGGAAAGGAGGCATACAGATCAAATTCACCTTCCTGAGTATTCCATGTCTATGCAGCATGATTGGGACAGAGTAACATGCCTGGTTATGCCACCTACAAGACTCAACAGTGTTAAGCTAAAAGGAAACACAAGTGTTAGATTTCTTTCAAAAAAAAATGAGATCAGTAGTTTATTTGTTTTTCCACATCCATGGATTGTGTTCTTCATACCACTGGCCAAGCTTCCTAAGAGATTAGGGGAGCTATGGTCCAACCCCCCCCCCAAAAAAGCAACCATTTCCATCTCTGGCAAAACCAGAATAGAATAGTTGTGCTTGATGTTATTTTTAAAATGGTGTGGTTTTAAGTAAATAAAATGCTTAGTAGTGACACCCTCACTCTGGAATGGTTTTAGTTGCCAATGAGAGTTGCGGTCCCAAACATCTAAAAGGCTCCAGTTGCCCACCCATGATTTAATGGAAGGTAAAGTTCTGGGTTTAGGACTAAATTTAATTGCTAGTCCCAACTAGAATAAACGCATTCCATCAATTACAGAATAGTATGTCAAGATTGATGTAAATTCAATTGATTCATGGGGTCTGCTCTAGTTGAGATGATGTGATGATGATGATGACGAGGACAATGATTTCATTTATATCTCACCTTTGGATTCCCAAAACTGGGATTCAAGGCAGTTTATGAAAATAAAACAAATAGAGTTAAAAACATTTACAATTGGGCTCAGCAACTGGATTCAGGGCTTAGATTATACTGTAATATTTTCCTGCATTTATGTTAAGCTTTTACATAGCAGTGAGCATCACTTACTCAGCTGCTGTTTCAAAGGACTAGGGAGGGAAATATCCTGGCCTAGAATTAAAAAGAAGAAGAAGAAGCAAGCAATAGTGATCAGGAAAAAAAATGTTGCTCCAGGGGATTATAAATTGCATGTCAAAGCCTGAAGTATAAGATCATCTAAGAAAAGAAGATAAAATAATGCTAGGAATAAATAATCCTAGCCCATATTATATCAGTGTACTATGAACTACACATGCACAGAGTTAATGAAGATTTATGATACAATAAAATGAGAAGAAATCAGGAAATACAGCAAAGGGATGAAACAGCAAGAGAAGGAAAATTATAACTGGATATAAAAATGTCAATGGTACAGGGAGATTATAATGTGACAGAATTGTAACTGAGAAAACAGAATGATGAGACAAGCAAGCAACTGAACATTTCATCTAATGTGATTCAGAGACAGGAAGCAACAACATGATATCAAAAAACAGCCAATGGGAAAATGAACGCTATTAGAGTGGGTCCAAGATAATACAGCGTGCTGATGGTGGTATATAATATAGTGAACCAATCAAGACAATAAGCATGGCCTGAAACAGAGCAAAGTAGAAAGAAGCCCAAATCATCATAAGAATTTCAAAATAATTTTGCTTGGTATTTGCTTTTTTATATTTGTGATTCCACCTATGCCAAAGTATAGGGAAATCTCATCTATTTAGAAAGTCTAGGGTGGATCCATACCAGATAATACAGCTTAGATAAGAGTCTAAACCTCACATGGAACATGATGTTTATTTCAGAAGTGTAACTAAATTTTAGTCTGCTTTGGGATTTTTGTTTTTTAAGGGATCAGTTCATTTTTTTTGTCTTTTCCCATGGTATCTCTACACACTTTGGATTCAGGATGAATACATGGTGGGGGGGCCTGGAGGTCAGCTCCTGGAGTAGGCTTTTTCCTAGGTAGGGTCAACTGATCTTTCCCACCATGTACAAAGTCACTCCCTGCAGCCAGAAAGCACTAAATTTTGTTTCTTTGTTTATACTCTGAAACCAGAGCAAAGGTCCACATATCTGCATAGATTGTTCAATATTTTGCGCTTGTGAATTGTTTCCTCTCACCTAGCTTTCTGAGGAACCTAATCATATTTGCCAGAAATGGTGGACATTGTTGTCAACCCCCTCAGAATGAGAGGGAGGGAGTGTCTCATGGAACAAAGATGAGATTGAGGATTTAATTGGCATGGAGGGAGGAATAAGGTGTAGATGCTGCTTAAGGAGAGCAACAGAAATTTCAGTATATGTGAAGATGTGACCAATGGCGAGTCAACAAGCATGAGACCCATCTTTCATTTTCTTAACCAAGGCACACACAGACACAAGCACAGATGAAGAGACACACCCATGACAGTTTCAAGCCAGATCTTGCAGCTGGCTTTTCTGCAAAAAGTGAAGGGGTAGACCCACATCCTTTTTTTTCTTTTTTTGCTCTCCAGATCAATGACAGACATTTGTGCATTTTATAACCACCACTACCAGCAGCATTCAGTTCACCACCACCTGAGAAGCAGGCTGGCACATATGTCTGCATTTAAATCCACTTATTCTGGAGTAAATCTCCATGAAATGTATAGCTCTACACTCACTGCAATGGTTAGAATGCTGAATTCAAAAAGACAATCTTAGGGCTTGGAACAAAGGTGTCCCCACCTTTCTGAATCTGTGGATGGGGAGCAAGGAGATGCAACAACAACAACAACAACAACACAAATTATTTTTATTCATATACTATGTTGATCTGTGTGTTTGTGTGCACGTGCGTGCGTGCAACATCCACATGTGGAAGTACAGGGGGTCACAATGTAAAAGTTAGAAAACCACTGATCTAGCATGTTTTGGAATCTTAAAACATGGGCATTGATTTACTTCCTTGGCACATGACAAATATGGATTCTTCTTGAGGGTATTAATGATCTCTGACATTTCAGAACCTATCAGTACATGATTGCTCAGGAGAATGTAGTCAATGAAGCTGAGCTGAGACAACTATCCAAACAAATTTGTCCTCCTTTCTCTTGCTGCCTTGAAGCTGGTGAGCTCAGTTATTTCTTCAACAGGGGCTTAGACATCAAAGTTCAAGTTCAAGTTCCTTTTTCCATTGGTTTCTGTCTTCTGTCATTCCTAGGAGATTTATTTTCCTGTCTTTCATGCTGCCCTTATTGGCTCTTGCCAAGTTCTTCCACTTTAAGAGTGTCTGTGAAGGTGTGATTCACACAGCAGGAAAAATACTGCTCTGTGAAAAATATATCCTCTGCACCCTGGCTCCATCTGACCTCCTTCACAACAGAGATTTTATTTCTATGGTGTTGAGAACTTTCAACCGTAGAGTAAAAATACAATTTCTGCTGCACAGTAATATGTGTTGTCTTACATATATTCTGTATTAAACCAAAGAAATTCAAAGATAATAATAACATTATTATAAATTTAACTTGAGTACAGGTGGTTATACAGTATATTATATTAATAATAATGATAATACTACTACTACTAATAATAATAATAATAATAATAAATTTTATTTATGTTTCCCCGCTTCTCCCATTGGATCTAGGTGGGGTAACAGACTAATTAAAAACCATTACAGACAGTCTCATAAAAATATCATAAAAATATAGATAAATTCCAATAGTACAGAAAATCTATACACAGTCATTCAGCATGCGTATCCAGGGTAAGGCAGAGAATCGATGGCATCAAAATACAAAACTTCATTCTTCAGGAAGGAAGGCTTGACAAAAGAGAAAGGTTTTAAGACTCCTTTTGAATGTTTGCAGGGGGGTCAAAAGACGGAGCTCATCGGGAAGACTATTCCAGATCTGCGGGGTTGCAATTGAAAAGGCCATCTGGGATGTGGAGATGTATTTGAAAGATGGTTTTTCCAACAGGTTCTTCCCGGATGTTCTAAGTGTGCGGGGTGGATCATATGGGGAGATGTGGTCCCTCAAGTAACTCGGGCCCAAGCCACGTAGGGCTTTATAGGTGATAACCAACACCTTGTATTGTGCTTGGAAGCGAATAGGCAGCCAGTGAAGATCTTTCAAAATAGGTGTTATGTGGTCAAACCTAGATGCACCGGTGACCAATCTGGCTGCCATGTTTTGTACTAACTGAAGCTTCTGGGCTTGGTACAAGGGTAGCCCCATGTAGCGCACATTACAGAAATCTAAGCGAGAGGTTACCAGAGCATGTACCACAGTTTCAAGGTCCCTTTGGCCCAGGTAGGGTCGCAGTTGGCATATTAACTGAAGTTGATAGCAAGCACTTCTGACCGTCGCATCTACTTGAGATGTCAAATGCAGGGATGAGTCCAGAAGTACTCCTAAACTGTGAACTTCATCCTTCAGGGGAAGTGTGACCCCATTCAGGACAGGTGGATAAATTTCCTTCCCCGGGCCTGGGGAACCTATCACCAGTACTTCCGTTTTCTCTGGATTCAGACTGAGTTTGTTTTCCCTCATCCAGCCCATTATTGACTCAGAGGAGAGATGCCATCCTTAGACACAGCATCAGTCAGAGATACAGAGAAGCATATTTGGGTGTCATCAGCATACTGATAACACCGCGCCCCGTGTCTCCGGATGATCTCTCCCAGCGGTTTCATGTAAATGTTAAACAAATGGGGGACAGAATAGCTCCCTGAGGGACACCAGATGTCAGTTCCCTCTTAGAGGAGCAAGTGTCCCCCAT
>NC_056522.1:70002513-70037088 GCF_019175285.1 Sceloporus undulatus | reverse complement strand
TGGGTGTCATCAGCATACTGATAACACCGCGCCCCGTGTCTCCGGATGATCTCTCCCAGCGGTTTCATGTAAATGTTAAACAAATGGGGGACAGAATAGCTCCCTGAGGGACACCAGATGTCAGTTCCCTCTTAGAGGAGCAAGTGTCCCCCAACTGCACCATCTGGAATCTGCCCAAGAGGTAGGAACGGAACCACTGGAGCGCAGTGCCCCCGATACCCAACTCCCTCAGGCGTTCCAGAAGGATACTGTGGTCAATGGTACTGAAAGCCGCTGAGATGTCCAAGAGCACCAAAAAGGTCACACTTCCCCTGTTGATGCCCAGACAGAGATCATCGACTAAAGCGACCATGGCAGTCTCAACTCCATATCCCGCTCTGAAGCCAGTTTTAAATGGGTCCACATAATCGGTTTCATCCAAAACTGCTTGGAGTTGGAAGGCAAATGTGTTGTAATAATGATGTTACAGCATCACCACCCTAGGCGGTCAGCCAAGAAGGACAGGGATCGAGAGAGCATGTCGTTTTCCTAACACTTCCAAGAAGCTTGTCCACGTCATTGGTATGAACAAACTCAAAGTGATCCAGTGTAATAGAGTCCGCGGAAGCTCTGGACACCTCTTCTATCGTTTCTATTAAAAAGCCAGCGTCGAGATCAGCCCTTATCCGAGAGATTTTATCTGCAAAGTTGTTAAAATCATCACAGCAGGCTGTAGTTGGTTCTAAAATAGGGTCAGCTCCCTCACCATCCTGAACAGCTCTGCTGCATGTGACTCTGCAGACGCAATACGTGCAGCATAGAAAGAATTCTTTGCTGCATTTATTGCCACTCCATAAGACTTCAAAAGAGCCTGATGAAGTGTCTTGTTGGATAAGCGCTGGTGTCTCCGCCAGCTGCGCTCTAGTCGTTGTGTGGCCCGCTTCATTTGTTTTTCATATTGTTTTTGAACTATCACATACTAGATGAGACAGAAAAAAGGTGCTGAAAGAATTTGGATTATTGTTTATAAATTGAGCAATGTTATCAAGACATTTCATGAAGACCTACATAAGAATAATTAGGAATCTGTACTGTATTTGGAAAAGATAAAACAAACCTTTTCTTTCTTGACAATTCAGGGATAAACAAACTATTCTGAGGTAAATATCTGGGATGAAGACATGTATATGCTATTTGTCCCAATGAACTTGTTGTTCAGCAAGGAATGCATCAGTTAACAAAGGAGATAGGTTCCTGGGCATTGCTTCTTTAATTTTGAAAAGTTGATATCAGAAACAGAAATAACATGGAAAGAATAGTGATAGGTTCCTACACCACAAAAAGGAAAGCAATATGTTCCAAAAACATTTTATTGAAAACCAACAGTATACAATGGGCCCTTGGTATCTGCAGGGGTTTGTTTCCAGGACCCCTCATGGATACCAAAATCCATGGATGCTCAAGTCCCATTAAATACAATGGCACAGTAAAAGAGCAAAAAAATTGCAAAATCAAGGTCTACTTTCTGGATTTTTTTATTTTTATTTTATTTTTTGGAATATTTTACAAGCCATGGATGCAGGAAAGCCTTGCATAAGTAAACAAAAAACAAAACAAAACATATTTAGTGACCACTTGAAAGAGTCTTCCAAAATGCATCCTGGGAAAGTTTTTTTTTCCTTTCACTAACCTCTACCCTTCTTATGATTTCCATTTTGGTGGTCAAACATATAGATGTATGCCTCTTTAACATGCCTGGGCTGGGGGGGGGGAGGGGAGCTGGTAAGGCTTCTCTGCTCTCCCCTTTTCTCTCCAGTTTGCTGTTCACACGTGCTGAGTAAGGCATTCTGGAGACAGCTGCTATTTAACTTGAATGTTGTAGACAGGCACAAACAGCAGGGTTGGTTAGAACAGAATCTCACTCTTTCCCAGATGAAGCATTGTTAATTGATTGTTTACAGCAAACACACTATTATAATCCAACATTGAAAGTCTGTGTTTCTTCTGCACTCTTTTACCATCTTCCAAATGCTTGTGCTAATAAAACATGTCCAGGACAACAGTTAAAACAGTGAGCCCTTGGTATCAGTTGGGGTTTGGTTCCAGGACCCCTGTGGATACAAAAATTTGTGGATGCTCATGTCCCATTATATACATCAGCATTGTAAAATTGTATCCTTTATATAAAATGGCAAAATCAAGTTTTGCTTTTGAAATTTATATATTTTGAGAGTATTTTCAAGTCATGGATATTTGAATCCATAGATATGGTGGGCCAACTGTACTGTATCCAGAATTGTATATGGTTACACACACACACCTGCATACAGAAAAAGATAAATGAGAGAAAGGGAATGGTGGTGTTTCCTAATTTCCAGGTACAATATTACAGTGATAAACTGGATTGAATAGAATAGCTACCAGCCTTTCAAAGACAAAAACAGGAGCTTGTCCTTTCTGGACTACATGGAACCAACTAAACTAGAGGCCAACCCATCATGCTTTCCTGAGTGGGGGCAGATGCTGTGATAACATGCATGCTCCATCTTGTTCTCTCTGGAGCAGAGTTTACCAGTCTCACATGTTTGGAATAGAAAGTGGTTGTCATCTGGCCTGGGAGAGGGTGAAAAGGCAAGTCCAACTCCCATCAGAGCTAGCTAGAAGAAGGACCCTCCCTCCAGTCCATCTGCCATGGTCCAGGCCTCAGAGGGAGAGAGAAACCATTGGACTTGATCCCGTTCCCCACCACCATTCGCTTCTCCTTTTGTGTTATGTCTTTTTATATTGTAAACCTGAGGGCAGGGAACAGTCTGAATAGCTATCTGTAAGCCACTCAGAGATCCTTTAGGGCTGAAGAGCGAAGTAAATAAATAAATAAATAAATAAATGCACATTTCATTTCACTAACATGCCTATTCCCAGAGTAAGCTCCACTCACCCCACTAATGCACTTTGCTAAAATCTCATTCACAGCATTTGTTAATAAATATATTTGTTTGCTATGCAATAATCTTTGGATTTACAAGTGAGGCTACACAATTAGGGGGGAAATTGAGAGGAAACTGGGCTTACCCATGAAAGCGGGGGGGGGGGGGAATCTAACAGATCCTCTTTTAAAGACTGTCTTGTTTGCAAATATGCTCCCCCACACATTTAAGCATTTTTTTTCAAGAGAAGAATTATCCCACAGCATCAATTGGACGTAGCATCAATCACTTCAACATCAAGTTGACTTAAGTGACCCTATGGGGTCAAGATAGAAGGCCATTTTCTGTCCTGAATTATAGGGGGCTAAAAGTCAACATGTATTATCTTAGGTAACAATGATCCCAAAGAAGCCCTTTCAGTGGGTGGAAACTGTTAAGGAAGGTTGCCAGAAGGCCTCCGGGTCTTCCCTCACCAACACTGTGCATTGCTGAGGAGCAAATCCAAGGTGTGAGAGAAGTGCTGCCCTGCCTGCCAGAACCTATTACTGAGGTGAGATATTTTAACAGGAAACCCATAATTCCTCTCCCCTTCCCAACAGAAATACCTTCACTTTAAATTGTTGTGTCGCCATGCAGCTTGGCTATTGCTCCACGTCAGCTTACTCAACTTAACCACTGCACCTCAGCATGAATGATATAAACAGATGTGACTTGGTGCCAAGTTGATGTGTTCAGCTCAAGGGGATCCACATAGAAATTGGGCAGGGGGAAGTACATTTAAAAATCTAGAATGAAAAGCCAGTTCACTGCAACTGAGCTCTGAATGGAGGCCACACATGGGAATTTCACCAGAGGGAAAATGTGCAGGAGGCAGCGTAGTGTATTTAATGGCTGGCTGAGAGAGCTGTGTCCTTCTCAACTCTCAGAGCAAAAGCAGGTACGGTGTTGCAGCACTAAGGCAGGTTGTGTGTGCATGCATGTGAGAGACAGCACATGCCAGCTATTTTGCCATTTATGACATAATGAAACTTAGCTTGTAAATGTTATTAGTTCAAAAGGGAGGTTATGCATATATCATAAACCAAACCTTTAAAAGCTTATAGGTATTTTGGTGTGTACAATTTAGTTCTCTATAAAAATGAAATTAACTGAACAACACAATATTATGATGGGTAAGGTCTGTATAGTTTTATTTAGTTATTTCATTTTAATCCAACCTGTCATTAAAAAAAATCCCAGGCCACATAATAATTTTGCTAAGACAAGAGCAATAGAAGAGCAATTAAAAAAAACCCCAGCAAATAGCCATGTAATAAAAACAAAACAAAAAAATAGCAACAAAATTGATTGCAGCATTGGCTAACCATTCATAAGCAGACAGGGCTTAGTCTGGCCTACATTTGCAACAAAAATAAATTGGGTGCCAAGATTGCAGGTGGATTCTGTGCTGAGACCAACTGTGACTTGTATACATTAATAAAGTAAGTGCACTTAACAGTGTACCTTGTTATGTCTAATTCATGTGGATAAAATTGCTATGAGAGGTATGAAGATGTACAGGTTATTCATACTCCATGACTTGAAACTCTGTTCAGTTTTACTTTTTTGGTAGACTCCCAGCTTCTACCAGAGACACCTTCTAGTCTATATTTCTTTGTTTGTTATAGTCCTAAGCTTGTCTAAACAGAGAGAAAGATTCGAAAGTATTATGAATTCTGCATTCAGTACTAAATTCAAGGTTTGCATAGTATAACTGCGAAATCAGGACTCAGCAACCATGCCTATAAATTACATAGTCAAACCATATACCACATATGGGTATCTGTTTTCTCAGCAACCTGAAAACTTTATCATTATCATAAGTGTTTAAGTAAACCTATGTGAGATTGGTGCATCACTGACATTTTGAAAGAAATACCAATATGTAGCTGAAAAAGATGTCTTGGGGAATGGAATAATATGCATGTATTTTTTTTTAAAAAAATCTTCAGTTCTTCTAATGTTTCTTGAGAATGAGTATCTTAACATACAGTAAAGAGAAGTGAAACTTTAATTTTTAATTTTTATTTTCATTTTTTTAATAAAATGAATATTTATCTTTTGTGTTCTGGGATCAGTTTTCAGAGTGTTTTACCTCTTTAAAACTACACAAATATAACATAGATACCATTTTAACTGTTATGGCTCCATCCCATAGAATGCTGGGATTATGTAGGTTAGAAGGGATATCTAAAATGATCACCCAGGGAGCTTTAGTACCTCACCAAACCACAAACCTGGAATTCCATAGGATGCAGCCATGACAGTTAAAGCAGAATAAAAGTGCTATGTTTGTGTAATGTGCAAGAGACCTAGAAGTGTATCACACATGGCCTTTAAAAGGTAAAGCTTTTGGTCGCCTTAGTTGATGATCTTCTTCTGGGCATTGGCAGGGGCACTGCTTTGCAGTGGTTCCAGTCCTACCTCTCAGGCAGGTTCCAGATGGTGTCACTTGGGGACTGTTATTCATCCAGGAGGGAGCTCAAGTCGGGTGTTCCTCAGGGCGCTATTCTATTCCCAATGTTGTTTAACATTTACATGAAGCCGCTGGGTAAGATCATCCAGAGACATGGGGCGTGGTGTTATCAGTACTCTAGTCTTGATTTCTGAAACACGCTCTACAAGGGGCTACCCTTGTGCCAAGTTCGGAAGCTTCAATTGATTCAAAATATGGCAGCCAGATTGGTCACTGGTACTTCTAGGACTGACCATATAACACCTGTACTAAAAAATCTTCACTGGCTGCCATTTAGCTTCCAGGCGCAGTACAAGGTGTTTATATTATTATTATATTACCTCTTCTGATGGCTGCCTTCCTGGTGTGTTTGAGAATCAGCCTTCAAACATTTAAAGACTGAGGCAGGAGTTGATGTCAATCTTTTTTTTTTTCTTGTTTCTTTTGCAGTGCAACCCTACTCCCTCCAATTTCTTTACCAGACCTGTCTCCTAAGCCCTTTATCATTTTTTCCCACAGACTGTCTCTCAAAGAAAATTCATTTTAAAAAAAGCCATAATATTTTGTAGGTGGATTTTATCAAGCCCTTACAACTGGTAAAAAGAAATGAAAGCAAGTGAAAGAAAAGACACTAGCTATTTGAAAAGCAGTGTGTGTGTGTGTGTGTGTTTTAAAAAAGAAGTCTGTCATCCCATTTAGAGAGACATGGAAATGTTGTTTATCTTTTCTGCCAGAACGTCAAGATGTTTTTTTATTGATATTATCTTGGAAATGACAGGGAGGCATATTAATCAAGAAAACTGAGCATCTAGGGCTTTGAAAACATTCGTTGGTTCTCTCTAAGTGACTGGAAGATTGGAATCAACTAAAATTGTGTGACTCACCCTAAATCATGTTTTATATAATTAATAAGACAACCGGGATGATCCTCAAAGCATTTCTTAACAGCAAACTCCATTCATTTGAGTGGAGCATATTCTCTGTGACGTCTAACTATAGTTGTCAATGTGTGGTGTACTGTATTCTCTTCAATGACTATAGAGTGAGCTGTCACAATAAAAGCTCTGGTTGAGTATGAGAATGATATTGTTGTTGTGTGCCTTTCAAATCAATTCCAACTTATGGTGATCCTAAACTAAACTATCACAGGGTTTTCTGGGGCTGAGAGTGTGTGACTTGCCCAAGGCCACCAAGTGGGTCCTCATGACTAAGTGGGGAATCAAACTTTGAACTGCAGAGTCATAGTGCAATGCTCAAACCACAACATCATGGTGGCTCTCTATTGAGTATATCAATAGCATGTATATATTGAGTATATCAATGAGAGTGAAATACACCCCAAGAATTCATAAATCCTTGATAACATAGTTTGGTGATGCTACACACAAGCATACATGTGCACACACAGATATGGGAAATATTTCCTTTACCGGTCACCTAGGCTGTAGCTGCACTGCAGAAGTATAGCAGTTTAATGCTACTTTAATTGCCATGGCTCCATTCTATGGAATCTGTGGGACTGTTGTTGTTTTTTGTTTGTTTCCTGAGGTGCATATTCTTCTGCACAAAAGAGCTCTAATGCTGCTATTTAGGGCCGTGCACTAAACAATTCTGTTTTCCCAAACTACATTCCAACTCTATCACTCTGTAATTAATCCATATTGTGCATATTGGAGTTTATATTCCTATTCTAACATTCACATAATACTAGATTAATATCTTAAATCTCTGAAAATATGTTCTCTGCTTTTTGCTTTTTTTGACACACACAGGAAAATAATAATACAATACAGGTAACTGTTATCATTCATTGTCATATTTCTACGTTCATAAGGGAAATTCACAACATAGATCACTTATGGGTATTTATTGTATAATATTTACAGCCATAGCATGAAATGTTTTGGATTCCAGTTTTCATTATCAACCTGTTGTGTGGACAAGGGTTTAAACTTACATTAGAATGGCTTTCTTCAGAGTAAGTACATTTCTGTCCTTCTCACTGGTCCATAAGGTTTGAATAACTGTAGTTTCCTTATATGAAACTAGAACCTTGGTCCACTTTAGATAATATTATGCTTTGTAATTGTCAGAAGATCTTTGATCCCAAATGGGCATCTCTTTCACTGTTTCTGCCTAAGAACCTTTCGGTTAGAAACGCCAGGGATCAGATCTGGGCAAAGGCTCAAAATACAGCTAAGAGACTGACTAACAAACAGCTTAAATGCATTCAGACAGTTTTATTGATTCTAACTTCCCACAGACTACAGAACCACATCTCCAGGTCATGTAAACATGCATTAGTGTCCATTGATGTTTGCTGATAACAACACACAACTTTGTATTATGTGTTCCATGACAATAATCAGATACGTTGTAGCTACAAAAAATTGTTCAGTGTACACAGGGGATGTCTGTTACTTCACCCTAATTGTTGATCAGATAGGGTTCTTCACACATTGGCTGATACATTTGGAGGAAATAGTTAACAATGCTAACATCACACGCTCCATTTCAAAAAAAAATCCTCACTAAAGAAAAGGCAGTATGTATGGTAGCTGTAATCAATTCTTTAACTTTAATATAATAAAAGTGAGGTGCTAAGGAAATGAACAGAAATGTTCTCATCTATAAACTGCTAAGTGGAAGATCACCTTCCATGATAGATCTGTGGAATCATTACTCACCTTAAGAAGGGCTTGGTGGTTGCTTTGTGATCTGCAGATTGCCATAGGTTCATTGCAACCTAGACGTGTATCTTCCCTATGCAGAGGCATCACTGGTGATTTGGAGACTGTGGACTGCACTGGGTGTACACTCGGTGGGATTGACGCAGCTGGGTGAGCAAGAAAGAGTATTGCCTCCCTTTCTTGCTCATCCAGCAGTCCTTCCATACTCTCTGCAGCCATCTGCAGTCCACAGCATTGCCTGCCAACAGTGGCTACTGATGGGGGGGAGGGGTGGTGGTGCTTTTTGTTTTGAGTCTGGTGCAGCAGGCCCTGAACATCTGCAGCACCCCCACCCCCAGCAGCGGTCTTGCCAGATGGTTAGTCAGCTGGCTGGGGAAGGAAGGCAAACAAGGCAGCCAGAGGGAGGGCAGGGCAATCTGCTGCCTCCTTGCATCTCTTTCCTGCTGCCCGCAATGCATCCATTGTTACACCGAGTGGAATAACACCACTGTCTCCATGGTAGACCTCACCTTTCAGAATACCCTCCTCATATATGGGAGACAGTGACAATAGAGTGTTTAGACTAGTGCTACTCAACATGGCGATGCAGTGGCTTAGCAGTTAAGACACTGACTCTGATGACTGCAAGGTTGGCAGATTGGCAGTTCGAGACCCAAGCACCACATGAGCTCCCATCACTAGTCCCAGCTTCTGCCAATGTAACAGATCAAAAGCATGTAAAATTGCAAGTAGATAAATAGGTACCACTTCGGTGGGAAGGCAACAGTATTCCGTGTGCCTGACCATTTAGTTGTGCTGGCCACATGAACACGTAGTCATTTCTGACAATGCTGGCTCCTTCAGCTTAGTAACAGAGATGAGCATCACCCCCTACAGCTGAATACAAGTTGACAATGTCAAAGGAGTAAATTTTACCTTTACCTTTTTATTCAACATCGTGGTCTATGGACAAATGCCAGTCATTTGTGGCTTGTTCCTGGTAAATTTCCAGGAAAGAAAGAAACAATTGCAGCCAATAAAGGCATATGATACTGGTCAGTGGGTACAGAAGGGTTGGGGGGGGGGAGGGATGCCAGTACTACACATCAGCTTTAGATGCACTACTTTAGATGCCTTTTAAAGACCCAACTTTGACCCAGGATTTTCCATACTCACTGTGCTAGTTTCAGAATTGTGTTCTAAGTTTCTGATTTGTTATAACTGGTAACTATTTTATATTTTGATCTCTGCATTTGAAAAGGAGTTGCATTTTGGTTTTCTGAAATTTGTTTTACACTTCTTTGATGTATTAGATATTTGAAATCATGACTTACTGCTGTTCACAGGCCTAATGTCTTCATTTTCCTGTTGTAAATGCAACACCCAGAGGTGAAAGAAGGATTCAGAAAAAGAAGAGGCACTAGGGATCACATTGCAATTTTATGATGGTTAATGGATGCACCAAGGAATTCCAGAGGAAAATCAGCATGTTCTTTATAACTATAATAAAGCCTTTGACTACATAAAGGAAGAAAAACTATGGGACACTTAAAGACACAAGAGTGCCACTACATTTCATAGTACTGATGAGAAATAGGGGGGGGGGGGGGAATCACCAAGACTTGAATGAATTACTAAGGAAGGTCAAAGAAGAAAGTGCAAAAGCAGGCTTACTGGTGAACATTACGGAAATAAAAATAATAACCACATAAATTCAAACTAAATAATGAGGAAACTGAATAAAGAATTGCCATACCTTGGATGAAATACTGATCAAAATAGAGACAGCAGTCAAGAAATCAAAAGAAGACTAGGAATAGGAAGGACAGCTATGAAAGAACTGGACAAGATCATCAAGTGTAAAGATATATTACAGGGCACTAAAGTTAGAATTGTCCAAGCCACTGTATTCCCCATCATCATGTATGTATGTGAGAGCTAGAAGTGAAGAAAGAAGATAAGAAGAAAATAAGCTCTTTTGAGATGTAGTGCTGGAGAAGAGTGCTGAAGATACCATGGACAGCCAAAAGGACAAACAAATGGGTTCTTGATCAGATCATCCCTGGAAGCCAACATGACCAAGGTGACTACATCATGAGAAGGCATGACTGATTAGAAAAGGCTATGATACAGTACTAGGGAAGTTAGAAGGCAGCAGAAAGAGAGGAAGACTGCATGACAGATGTATAGACTCAATCAGGGAGGTCATAGGCCTTAATTTATAGGATCTAAGCAAAGTAGTGGAGGACATGGGGTCTTAGAGATGCCTCACCCACAGGGTCTCTATGAGACGTGGTCAAGGGCAATTAACAACAACAATAAGCTCCCAAGAAAGCAAACACCATTTATACTGAAACAAACCCTGATCTGTCTAAAACTTGATTGCTGAAGCAGTGAGGACCTTTAGTGTGTTTATATGTATATTTAATGCAAGCTGATGTCTTCAGTGTGGCTCTTCTGTAATTATGGTATTTATCAGTTCTCCTTGGTTATTGCTCCCATACCTGTCACTGCTGCCCACTTAACTTTATCTTAAAACACAGCCCCACTATACTCCTGTCATGTGATTTGGTTGGCTTCTGTTGCAGAAAGCAAGTAACTCTTTAAACTGGATATGCTATCATTGTGGAATCTTGCCAGCTGAGATTAAATTTGATCTCCATCCCTCAGGGGTAAGTCATTTGAAGGTGTGAAAGATTTAATAGCAAAATCAAATATGAGAAGAAACATCTGTGAAAAGAATTGCATAACATGTTACAAGAATGTTAAGTGAGTCCTACCAATGAAGCACTTCTACTAAGTAACAGTGTCCAAAATTTTAGATTTGGTATGCAGAGAGCTTTCTATGCTGGGAAAACTTACTTCTTCCAATTGTTGCTGAATTACTAAAACATGCCTCCTCACTAGGAAGGCTGGGTAGGGCAGACTGGAATTGAGGTTTACCAAGCTCTGGAGGTCCACATTTATCCTACCCCAATTGTAAGGATTCCACAATGAAAAATGACTGTTTGCATAATTAAAATAGCTTCTTTTGGATGTAGTGCAAATGCTATGTAAAAGTGGCACACGGGACCATTGCCAATACCTTGTTGGTCTTTTTTTAGGCAGAAGCTGGAGAAAAAGGTTCTTGCCACATCCTGGAAAATTTATTATTGAAGACTAAAGCTCAATGAATTCCACCAGTTAAGGTGACCAATCTGGAGATTCTGGGGATTACAACCCCCACCCCCAATAATGTTTCCAGATGATGACTCTTGCTATTGGAGTTAAAAAAAACTAAAGTAGGTGGGATGATGGCCTTTCTGTTTCAGTTTGCTCTCTGTCTTGATTCAGAAACTGAATTCCTTCTGGCACACATTTCTGCCCTCTTGTTCTACCAAGAAGCATTGGGTATTCCTAGTTTGGCAGTTAAGGCCCACTGTCCCACAAACATCTGATGCACCACCATTGTAGAATTGCAACTTGATATTGTTCCTCAAAGGGAGGGGGACTTAGTCATAAATACTGGCCATTGTTTAATCAACAATAATTTTTCATTCACAGGGATAAGGAATGCAAATCTCGTATGTGCATATATGTACATTTTATAGCAAGAGATAGATATACTACATAAGACTATGTGGCCTCAACAAGATGCCCCATACAGCTATATCGTTAGCCATAATTTATTTAGGCTCCAGTGATGACATTTGAATCATAGAAGTGCAGAGATGAAAGGGATTTTAAGGATAATCTAGTCTAACTCCCTGCTGATGCTAGAAATCTACAATGAAAGTATTTCTGGCAGATGACCACCCAACCTGCACATTAAAATCTCTTATGACAAAAACTCTATCACCTACTGAGGATGTCCATTTCACCCTCAAACACCACTTATCTTCAGAAAGCTCTTCCTAAAGCTTAAGTCCAAAACATGCTGCAGAAATAATCTAGTTTGAGACCGCTTTAACTGTCCTGGCTCAATGTTAGGGGATTCTGGGAACTGTAGTTTTGTGAGACATTTAGCCTTCTCTTTCAGAGAGCTCTAGTGTCACAATAAACTACAGTTCCCAGATTCCCTAGCACTGACCCAGGGCAGTTAAAGTGTTCTCAGACTTAATTATTTCTTCAATGTGTTTTGGACCTAAATCAAAATCTTTGTGCATTGATACTTAAATTGCTCAAAATGTAATATTTATGGAAACATAAACATGAATTTCAGTCCAAGATTGAGCACAAAAACATCCTATGCTGGATTTGGGAAGGCCTGTCTTCCAATTATTTACATTTTATCAATATGTTCCTTTAACTGACTGCTAACCATGTCTTTTTACAAGGTGAGCAGGATGACTTATCTTTCAGCCTTACTTTCTTATCAAGAGGTAACAAATCAGTTAGCTCATGGGCCCTGAGGCACCATTTAGTTGTTATTGTTATGAGATAAATGCTAGCTTGGTATTCCTTGCGTCATTCAGCCCTTTGCTTCAACAGGAATAGCATTCTTGCTTTCAGGATAATAAAATCATTCAGAAAGTTTGTCCTGTTTCCTATGTTTGCAGAAAATATGCAAGTATTTTGGACAACGTGGACACTTCGGACAATTTAATTTGAAAAGCCACACAATTAGAGAGAGAGAGGCAGCAGAGTTGTTGCCCCACCTCCATTCCACAGCTGTGTTTCTGAATCTCATTTGGAAAGCATTCAAGTATATTTGTTCCACAAGCATGGACAAAACAGAAAGAAAGCATTTCTGTATTGTTCAACAACAGCACAAGCTATAGCAGACACATTACAGGCTGAGCAACAGACCTTTTAAAAAAATATTCACTGATTTCACTATATATTTATATATTCCCTTGCCTCTTTCTACAGACCTCAGGGTGACAAATACAATGAAATCAGCTTGACTAATGTAAACAGTGTAAAAGTGATATGAAGAGGCTAAAATGTATTAAACAATTTAACAAGTTAGAAAAGAGAAACTAAAATTACAGTGTGCCTGCCTCATACGCGGGCGCCTTTTACGCAGCTTTCAGCTTATGCTGAAAGCCACACCAACGGGGTTGCAATGGCTCGTGTGCCCATGTCACGTATCATGCATGAGCCCCATTATTTTCAATGGAGCTCAAGCATACATGTTATTTGCCTTACGCGGAGGGGTCCGGAACGGATCCCCCACGTAAGGCAAGGGCGCACTGTACTTAAAATAATTCAAACCTATTTAGAATCATGCACATATGAGAGTTTGTTTAAAACCAAATAGGTCACAAAGGCTTTCATGAACAGGCACTGTTGCACTTGGTGCCAGAATGATCACAATATTCATACCAACTGGGCCCCAAAGAGAAGGGGATTCTATAACTGGATGCCAAGGCTGAGAAGCCTTTCTCTTGTATCCTCTTGCAATGTAGTGCCCTGACTGACAAAGGAGGGCCTCTCCATCAGATCTTCATTCTCTGGCAGGCACTTGTTCAAATATCAAGGTCCCAAGCTGTTTAGGGCTTTAAATGTCATTACAGTGCACCCTTTTTTTACATGGGGGATCTGTTCCCCCCCCCCCCCCCCCCGCATAAAAAAACTGTGTATGTTTGAGCCCCATTGAAAATAATGGGGCTTGTGCATGGCACAGCGGTGTGGTGGTGCGGCGGTGGTGCACATGCACCCCATTCTTAATGAGACCCACCTCCCCTTGCGCACTGCTCGCTCCTGTGGGCTCCCTAGCGGCTTTCAGTGTATGCTGAAAGCTGCGTATGGTGCATCCGCATATGATGTGGGCGCACTGTACCAGCATTTCAGATTCACACCTGAAGCCTATTGTCAGCCAGTAGAAATCTTTTTAAATGTTTTTGAAATATTGTTTTTGCATGCTGTTCTAGTGAGTTTAGCTGCTGCATTTTGCACTACCTGCAGTTTCCAAGTTGTCTTCAAGGGCAGCCCACATAGAGTGCACTGCAGTAATCTAATAAGGAATTTGCCAGTGGATGGGCTACAATGGATAACATCATTGCCCAGAATACGTCATAGGTGGTGGACTGGTCAAAGCTTGCCCCAAGCATTCCAAGCTTGGAGCCCACCTGAATCACCAGTAACAATGATATATCTAAGAATATTCTAAGCCCGTGATGGCGAACCCATGGCACACGTGCCACGTGTGGCACCGGCACGGTTTCACCAGGCACGGGGCGCGAGGGAGAAGGCGGAAAGGGCACGTGCCCGTTCCGCCTCCTCCCTGCCATTTTTGGGCCTCCCACTGTCTCAGACAGCGGGAAGCCAGAAAATGGCGCCTGGGAGGAGGAGACAGAGGCACGTGCGCGTCTGCCTCCTCCCCCCAGTCCTCTTCCCTCCCGGCTTCCCTTCGCTCCGCACAAAAGGGCTCCATGGAGCCTTTTCGCGCGGAGCAAAGGCTGAGGAGCAGGCGGCTGGGACGCGTGCCCCGCCGCCTCCTCCCGGCTTGCCTTGGCTTGCCAGGAAAGGACTCCGTGGAACCCTTTCCCGGCGAGCCAAGGCCGAGGAGGAGGGGGCTCGGACGCGCCCCAGCCGCTTCCTCCTCCTCCCGGCGAGTGAAGGAAGGGCGAGGGCCCTTTTGCCGGCCTCTGACGGCCCCAGGAGGGACCCTCAGGGGCCGGCAAACGCCGGGGAAGGAGCCAGAGGCTCCCTCCCTCTGAAAATCCCTCCCTCCCTCCCTCTCCCATCCTGGGGGTAGAAACCCTGCCCCCAGCATGCGACCTTAAAAAGGTTCGCCATCACTTTTCTAAGCTATGCATCTGCTCCCCTGGGGAGTATAGTCTCCAACAGGACTGATAGTGTACCCAGTTCCTAGACATGAGACTCACCATTCTACAGAACCCCCATCTTGCTAAGATTCAGTTTTGGTTTCCTGGCTCTCATCCAACCCATTACAACATCCAGGCACTTGCACAGTCTCAGCTGACTGATGAGAAAAAGTAGAGCTGAGTGTCAACAGCATACTGATGGTGCCTCACCCCAAAACTCTTTATGACCTCCTCCAGAGCCTTCATATGCATGTTGGAGAGCTTGAGGAACAAGATGGAACTCTGAGGTATCCCATAGCTGAAGAGGAGGCTGAATAGGAATCTCCCAATGCTATTCTTTGGAACCATCTACATAGTTAGGACTGGAACCTCCGATACAGTGCCTCTTGCTCCCATCCAACAGAGTTAGTCCAATAAACAAAAATGTGGGATTAATGGTATCAAAACTGACTTCACCAACAGATGTCTCTCCACACACCAAAAATTCTGCTGTACTGCTGCCATTGTCTTGTGATGGTAAAAACTGCTTCTGCCAGATTTCAAATATGATATTACTGTTTCTGGTACATGACTTTTAGTATGATGAGGCTTTCTTACTAAGCTCCAAGCCACTTGAAACATTTGCAAATATACATCTTAACATGCAGGTAAACATAGCTCTTAAACAATGCAGCTCTCTTCATCTGTATCTATGTTCTGAAGGAAGAATCTCTTCTAAATTTTTACAATCCTAAAATCAAACACTACCAATTAAAGGAGTTCAGGATTTCTGTTGTTTCTTTTTGTGCAAGTTTTTTTCTCTGAGAAAAATGAAGAAATAACACTATCAGGTGCTGATAGTGTATGATCAACAAGATCAGACAGTCGGTTTCCATGGCCAAGTGGGGAATAAAATCCTGATCTTCAGAGTTGTAGTCCAAAACTGAGACCATTACACCATGCTGGCTCTCAAGTACTACTGGTAGTAATAGTAGTGAATGGTGTTTAAATGCCCAAGATCACACAGAGCTTTTTGGAGATTTTTCAGCTCAGATCCGGGGAGACTGTGGGTTCAAACGATGCGAATTCAAGTTATAACGTGAATGTGTTATCAGACAAGATTCCTTTCTATGGGCGCTCTTTCCATGGCGCTTCCGCAGTGATTCCAAAGCGACCCCTCATTTTGGTGAAATCGGAAAAAAGTGAATTCACTTCAAATTGGTCTAGTGTGGAAGATCACTCTGATGTCGCCCCCCCTTGGCCCCCTGCATCCTGCTCCTTCATACCCCTCTTCCTCCTTCACCCCATCTCGCACCCTCTGCCACTCATCCCATCATCCCCTGACTGCTCCTTCAGTTTGATCCTGGCCCCAGTGACCCCCTGTGACCTATCCCATCATCCCCTGGCTGCTCCTTCAGTCCGATCCTGGCCCCAGTGATTCCCTGCAACCTATCCCATCATCCCCTGACTGCTGCTTCATCCTGATCCTGGCCCCAGTGACCCCCTGTGACCTGCCCCATCATCCCCTGACTGCTCCTTCACCCCAATGAAGGATGACAGATAAGGAGGGGGCAGGGAAGGAGGACAGTGTCCACAGCCCCATTGAGCATGTGCAAGGCTGCTGATTCGAATCGTTGAACCCTCTGATGTGGTAATACAATGTGCACTCACCCTGCTTTGCTTGAATTCTCATCACGTGACTTGTCTGGAATCGAACTGATGCCGCTTCCCCCTTGATTTGGAAGGGCAACAGAAAGGCAACCAGGTGTGGTAAAACATCACGTTTTAACGTGAATTCACATTGCTAGACAGGAGTGACTCCAGATCTCGTGTGAAAAATATCACATTTTGCATTGCTAGAACAGGAGTGACTGTGGATCTGAGCTGCAAACCCCCATGTGTGATAAGGCTCTTGGTCATCTGCAAATCACTGTTTTGTTATTGAGAAATTTGTTTTGTTTTGTTTAAAAAAACCTATCCTGCTGTGTAACATTAGCTTTCTGGATAGCTTACAATGAAATACATGTAGGCCATTTAAAATTAAAACAATAAAAATAATTTCAACACTCTGAGAACATATTGAACTATTGAATAATTTAAAAGTTGAATAATTTAAGATGTTGAACCAGTCTAAAACTTGGTATGTATACAATTTTTTAATGAAATCATTAGGTCCCAAAAGCTTTAATTAAAAGCCAAGTTTTAAACCAGAGGCAGAATGAGCAACCCTCTAAGGGGAGGGCATTCTACATTTCTGTATTATGAGAAAATGTAACCATCAACTCTGGAAGGGGGGGGACCACATAAAGGACACCAACCCTTAAAACATACACAAAATCTGATACTCAATGGGCTGGTCACAGCATTTTAGCTTGAATAAAGAGACCACTTTAGGTTGTAAATAAAAATTAATTATTCAAAATGGGCATTTCCTCTTTAGTATTCTAATTCAAGGATCTGTTTCCTATATAACACAGCTGTCCAGTCTACTGTATGTTGGGCTGTGGGATGCCCCAATCTCAAACAAATGAACGGATACAATAAATCTGGTTTTGTTAAAAGGGCATTCTTTGGGGCTTGGTAAGTGGTTTAAACCACATTTCCTTCAAAAACCAATCAGCCAACAAACTATAGATTACCAAGGTCATGGTTAACAGCAACATAATTCAATTTTATTTTTATTCCATTCTCATTCTTTGTCTAGTTGTTTGACCTCACTTCTAAGAGAGCATCTGGATATAATTCATCATTTCATATGTGACTGATTCTCTTCTCTGTTTTCATTATTACTCATCTGACTGTTGGTTTTACTGGAGTTGATGACTGTCACTAAAGACAGAGGGCTCTGTAAATTGCTGTTAAGGAGAAAGCATCTACTCTTGTATAATTTATATGTGGTTATAACTAATAGTGCACCATCCAAAGCACTTATAGAGAGCAAAATCTGAAAGAGCAGATTCTGTAACTGGGACTTCCTTAGAGGGTTGCTGATACGCCATCTGCACCCTTTCCTGGAACCGGGTAACCTGGAGATTGTAGTACATGCATTGGTAAGCTCACGACTTGATTTTTGCATTGTGTACTACATGGGGCTATCCTTGTGCCTAGTCTGGAAACTCCAACTTTTGCAGAATAAGGCAGGCAGTTTGGTCACCGGAACAACTAAGAGTGACCACAAAACACTGATTTTGAAATCACTCCACTGGCTGCCTATTGGTTTCCAGGTGCAATACAGGGTGTTGGTTATCATCTTTGAAACCCTACATGGCTTGGGTCCAACTATCTAAGGGATCCCCTACTTCCATACAATCCGCCCCATACACTTAGATCCTTGGGGGGGGGGGGAGGAATTTATTGCAGCCTTTAAAGACTAGATTAAAGGCAACCTCCCAGAGGACTTTTTCTGCAACCTCTCCCAGCCTATGGAATGGCCTGCCGAACGACATCCGTCAAATTACCAACTTAGTTTCAAAAAAGCAGTCAAGACGGATCTCTTCCGGCAGGCCTTTCCGGAATAACGTACTCAGCCATATAATGACTACTCCCATATACTATGGTCTTTGTGAATTATGCTATGGTTCTGCCCATTTTTATTATTTTATGTAATTTTAACTTTGACTTGTTTAATTCTTTTTTAAGGGGGGATATTGTGTATATATTGCATGATTTTAAATGTTGTTCACCACTTTGATTGTGTTTACAAAAAGCGGTATACAAATGTTTTTGTTTTTTTTTCCTTTTCTCATTTCAACCACAGACCCCCTCAGCTCTGACTTTCTTCCACCAAAGTCCAATAGTGGTCCCTCCACATTCACTGGGGGTAATGGTAAAGGACCCCTGTGAATGTGGAAAAACTGCAAATAAAAAACCACTCTCTTTTTAACCCGAGTAAACGCCTCTCTGAGAATCTCCAGGTCCTCCAGTGCAACTCTATAGCCAACATCTGCCAGGTGTTGATAACAGAATCATGCTGGAAGACCAACAAATGCTTACAGAAGTGTTTTCTCTAGGAACATGTAGGTTCTCCAGCACAACTGTCTGGCAGAGTTGACCTGGAATACCTAGAGATCCGTAGAGGGAATATATTAATCAAAGTTGTGAATAATCAGATCTGCCAAAGTGAAAGCTGCAGATGTGAAGGGCTGACTGTACAGTAGATTTTGAGAGCAAGGAGAGCTTCAAGGCAGAAGAAAAATCACTACTATCTCCATTCTACTGGTGGAAACTATTGTGTCAGAGGGATTTATCCATTTATCTAAATGGATAAATTAGATAAAACTATTTTATCATCCAAGCCAGCATTCTATACTGAATAGCAAAAAGGGAATATATTTCCCCTTTTTGATGTAAATGTGGTGTAAGCCTCAGAAGTATACTGCTTCTGTACATCTTTTTATTAATTATCACAAGTAGAAACCAGTTATAGACTTATTGGCATAATACTGAATTAATATGAGCATAAACTAATACTGTCATATTAATATGGATTGTGGATATATACTTCTTGAAGGACAGCACTCCAGCATGACTACTTTTTCTTTTTCTATATTAACTCCCTTAAAAACCAATCTGAGTATCAGTATAATTTTCTGTGATGAGCCATAAATTTATTATAAGTTTTGCAATGAAATGTGTCCATTTATCAAGACTATCAATCCACTTCATAGCATTAATCACTAAAAAGAGAGGCAGGCAAAATAGAAATTACCTATAGTCACAGTCTTCACATTACTCAAACTATTCAGTTCTAATAATAAATAATTTTTATTTATATACTGCCTTTCCAACAGATCAAAGTGGTCCACAAAACTGCATAAACAATTACATAAACAATTACAAAACACATACACAACTAAAAATTCATCCCCTTACCTTAACTAAATACAGTTAAATTAATCAAATTACAGTTAACATCGGAATACAGTTAAATTAATTACATTAAAATATATTAAAATATACCCTCCAAGGGTGGACTGGCCCTTGCTCCCCCCTGAAGTGACTCCCCCAAAGGGCGACCCCCCTTTGGTGTCAACCCCGCTAGTGGCAGGTTTGCTGCAGCAGGCACCCAGCCTTTATCCCCTTCCGAAAGGGAACAGGTGTTCCTGGCTGGGTACCTGGGTCCTGGTAGGAAGCAGTCTGAGACCAGAAGTCCACCAGGTGAGATGGAGCATGCAGGTAGCAAGCAGCAAGTCCACACAGCAGCAGGTACTACACACCTCTTTCCTGGGGTGGCCTGTTGTTCTCTCCTCTTCCCCCACTTTGTGCTGGCTTTCCTATAATTTTCCAGTCCTGTTTCTCTCTCTTACAATAAAGAGCAGTTACTATTCCCTGTCAATTTGGCTTTGACATATGGCAACTCTATGAATGAGAGACCTTTGGGACCTCCAGCTCTTGCAAACTCAGGGCTATGGCTTTCTTGATTAAGTCAATTTATCTGTAATGTGGTTTTCCTCTTTCCTGCTGCCTTCAGCTTTACTTAGCATTATTGTCTTTTCTAATGAGTCATGTTGTCTCTTGATATGTCCAAAGTAGAATAGCCCCACTTTAGTCATTCTGGCTTGAGTTGGACCCATTTATTCTCAAGCACATTTTAAATTGTATATGTTACTCTTCTATGTGGTGCCTGCCAAATGTTTTAGACTTCAAATTTTCATCAGTCCCAACCTTCATGGCCAATGGTCAGAGATACTGGGAGGTGCAGTTAAAGCATCTGAAGTAGTGTGCACCACTTTCAATAAGATAGTTATCTCAAAATATTCAATTTGTATGAGTCTAGATATCTGAATTGATAGATAACTACATTAATTTGTTTTATAAAACCCTGTTTTCCCCCCAAAAAACTTAAAATTGTCCATAATTCTATGAAAGATTAACATTATTTCTTGAAGAGACATTTATGCAGACAGTTTGTTCAAGTTACAGAGCTTGGCATTTGGCAAAGGCTCCAAACAGATGGGCTTAAATGCTTTTTGAAGGTATCTGAAATCAGAACCTAGTGGAACGTGTAGCTGCCATGTTTAATTACTTTCAATTACTGGGGACTTTTTGCTCAGAATGCTAAAATTCAAAAACATTTCTATAAAAGTTTGTAGTTTTCCAGCACAGTTTCTTCCACAAAGACAACTGACAGCTAACTCTCCTTTGTGGGTCTTTGCCAAGGATTAATCTTCCATCTACAAATGGTTCTCCCCATGTTTCACCATCTAGATAGAAATATGTTGCTACATCAGCTGATGTAATTTTACACAAACTGTATTCCCATTTCCATGTTTTCATGTGGCTACTGCAATTACAGAATAACTTTTTACTGAAACTGCCTGAGAAAACAAAAGCACCAGAAAGGGAAATGGAGGGAGAAAGGGATAAATTCTCAAGAATGCATACAATGTGTTTCAAAGTATATTTCTTCAGGAACATTATAGATAAGAAAAATGAGTATTTTATATAATATATTTAAATGGTTAGGAAGCACAAAGTGAAATATTTTTATCACTGAGAAAGGAAGATAACAAATACTTTACAAATAACATTTGTAGCAATTATAAAGATAGCAAGAATTCATTTGCTGTTGTGAACATCAATGGTATTGATTCTTAAGATTTTCACTGTCCCATGGTACCAGGGAGGAATGCCCTCTTTCACCTCTGTTATTTGCTCTAGCATTGGAACCTTTAGATGAACCAATTTGCAGAGATTCATACATTAAGGGTGTGATGATAAAAAACAAGGAACAAAAGATTAGTCTTTTTGGTGATGATGCCCTCCTATTCCACCCTCCTCCCCAATGCTGGAAATCGTATTTTAAAGCTTAAAACTATTCTGAAGGATTTCTATGAACTTTCTGGCATGAAAATCAACTATGATAAGTCAACATTGTTCTGTGTAAGCACCACAGTAGACAAACAAAAACAGGTCCAGACAATTTCAGATTTGTCCCTCAGCTACTATTGTATTTGATATTTACTATTATATTAGATATATTAGATATTCTCTGACAAAGGATTTCAATCGATACTTCAATAAGCAGTTATACTCATATGTCAAACTGAAATCGAAGAAATGGTCTGATTTAAAGCAGTACTTATTAGGTAAAATAGCACTACTAAAAGCTTGAAATATTGAAAAATTTATTGCAGTGAGGGGGGACTTATATTTGTTAATGGAATGAAATATAATCAGGTGAAAATAGTACAGCTTGCAATTCCTAATTTAGAAAAATGTTATTTAGCATTTCAGTTGGTACAGCTTACTAAATTTATGAAATCTAAAAGAACAGTTGAATGGGTTCAAATGGAAAGGGATGACGTTTTAGGTATAGCTGATGCCTTTATTTTTCCACTACTTTTCAGGAAAAGAAAAATTGAATCAGATTAAAAATCTTTTTCTGTTTGATATGTTCAGAATATGGTTTGCTTATGTTAAAATATTTGCTCTGCCTCAATGTACTCTATGCTATTTCTTAATACACCCTAATTTTCAGCAAGGTGATAAATTTAACCAGTTTGTCATTTGGAAAGAAAAAAAGGTATATAAACTTAGAGATAAGTTTATAAATGGTAGACCAATATCAGAAGGACAACAATTAGAAAAGTTGGAAGAATACACCTCTAGTTGACGGAACAAATTTCAACTCTTCATGTTTGCCTCTAGGTTATACAGTCGACCCTTCTTATACACAGTTTTTGTATACATGGATTCAAGCATCCATGGTTTGAAAATGTTCAAAAAAAGTATAAATTTCAAATATCAAATCTTGATTTTCCTTTTTTTTTTTATAAGGGACAACATTTTGCTGTGTCAGTATATTTAACGGGACGAGCATCCACGGATTTTGTTATCCACGGAGGATCTTGGAACCAAACCCCAGTGTATAACAAGGGTACACTGTATAAATACAGGTCCACCCTGCTCCCTTACAGCTCTGGAGACATATTATCTTGATACTTCTAACAGAAGTAATAAACTGGCTTCTGAGATTTATAAAACAATCATTGAGATTACACATGGGTCCAATAAAGGATCTAAAGGTATATGAGAAGCTGAGTTTGAAGTACAGACAGCCAAAACTAAATGAGATAGGATTTGGAAATCTATCCCATATAGGTTCCTTTCTGAACCTGTAAAAGAGGTTATTATTAAAATGAAACATATTTGTATCTGCGACCCTTAAGGCTAAATAGAATCAATAATACAGTGGGCCCTTGGTTTCAGCTGAGGTTTGGTTCCAGCCCCCCCGTGAATGCTCAAGTCCCATTTAATACAATGGAATAGTGAAATGGTGTCCCTTATATAAAATGGCAAAATCAAGGCTTCCTTTTTGGAATTTATATTTCTTTGAATATTTTCAACCCATGGATGTTTGAATCTATGGATAAAAAAATCTATGGCTCTAGAGGGCTGACTGTAATTTATCAGATGGATGGTGGAGAGGCTGTAAGAATGTTGTTACACTGAAGCACATGTAGGCTGGCTGCCCTAAAATAATTCCATTTTGGTTGGAGGTTCTTGATTGGATTAACAAGATAACTAATCAAAATATATAATTTCAAAGTACTTTACTGATCTTATTAATTTATGATAAAGAAAATGAAAATGCCCTATGTAAAGATCTCTGCTGATTCGGCCATTGTGCAATTTGTCAAAAAGGACACATGGCGCTCATTCACACTTTTTTGTACTGAGGAGATATGGATCTGTGCAGTGATGTGACACCAAATCAACATTCACAGTACGTTTAGCGCAGTCGGATCTCTCCAACCTGGTCTGGCATTCACACTGGTGCCACTTTTGGATCAGCATGGCGGTGCCTCATGGCTGGGAATGGATCCCAGCGATCCGGTTGGATTTGGTACCGCATTTGCACTACCCAAGTTGCAAATCACCCTGCCCCCCCCAAAAAACCACGGTTAGTTAGCTGGTGCCGAATGCACTCGGTAAAACTGCTTTTTCACTGCACCCCTCAGCACACCAGGCTGGGTACATTCGGGGCACAGTGTAAATGACTGAAATAACCCAGTTTTCACACCGGATTATTTTGTAGTGTGAATGACCCCTTGATTTCATTAACCATGTAAAGCTACTGCAGGTATTTAACTGACTGAGCCTCTATTTGTTTTGGTTAGCAGCACTACAAAGGAACTGTAACTCAGTGAACTCCCAAATATTTTAAAATATACATAGAAACATTATGTATGTTTCTGACTTATGGTGGATCCCATGGGGCTTTCTGAGGCTGAAAATGTGTGACCTGTCCTACAGTAGGTTTCCATTGGCTGAGCAGAAATTCAAACCCTGCTCTCCAGAGTCATAATCCAATGCTCAAACCACTGCAACACCCTGGTTACTAGGTTTGCCTTAGGGTCACCATGTATTGGGAAAGAAAAAGGCACAAAACAAACAATAACGTAAGGATGATATGAATGAAGAGCACAATTCTATAGACAGTTGAAGACAACATATACATACAATTATAATCTCTTTCTAGATATTCTGGGGGTTTCATCCTGGGCAGCCAACTGGGGACTCACACTCACAGGTGGAGCTGCGTGACAAGTTGGTTCTCTGGTCGCTTCAGGTGGGTGGGCAGGTGAGTTGGGGGCTGGACAAGGCCCAAGGAGAGGAGGCACAAAGACTTCACTGGAGACATTGGAGGTGAACCCTGTTTTCTTGCCCCCCCAAGCACCCTTATATGTACACTAGTTCTCGCTCACACTCAGTAGCACTGTTTCTCTCACACTTTTTATTGCAAACACTGACTCTTGCAGGGGTGCATTCACCATAATTCTCTGACCTGCTGATCCATTTCTCTGAGAGGATTTTCTTTGAGTCTCAAATGGTGTTATACAGGACCCTTTTATCTCTTTGTGACATACAAAAGCCCCTATTTTTCACTTACATGCATGTCATGGACTCCCTCCCTCCCACTGATTCACACACATTCTCACAGAACATCCAGGGGTAGCCGTGTTGGCCATTTAGCAAATCCAATCCAAAATCCACCAGTGATACCTTTATTGGCCAACCAAAATGCATATTATACATGTTGCAAATTTTCGAAGCGTTTCTGGCTTCTTCATTAGGCAAAGTGTTACAAACCAAACAGGAGAAAAAAAAATTGAAGCTGTTAGTCATAGGCCTGCATTTTGTTGTTTCTTTACTTAGTTAAAATGGTATGGAGGGGCATATCTTGCAGACTGGAACCTCCTCCTTCTAGCCATGTGGCAACTGGGAGGTTCTCAAAGTCCAGGAAATTTAATACTCTTTGGACTCTTTCTCAGTCACATATGCATTCATTCTTTCACACCCCCTCGGTACCTCCCCCAGTGTGTGTGAGAGAGTGACTTTCTCTCACAAACTAAGTGTCTCTCTCATACACTCAGTGATGCTTCTTTTCTGACTTTCTCCTTCAGGTATGTTCAGTCATATAAATTTACACAAATGTGTCCACAAAAATATACACACTGAACAAAATATTTTATTCATATACAACATCAAACAGGGGGCACAATAAAGGTAAAAAAGTTTGAGAAGCACTGACTTAGAGTTTCAACTGAGCATCTAGATAGTTTGAGCATTCAAAGAAAAGGGGGAGGCAAAGTTACCAAGGGAATGTGAAAATGGCAAATATAAGATTTTCACCATCTTACTCTCTGCGATGCTAAACATTTGGGGACTGAAGGAAAACCTCTCTTGGAGGGCAGAATTCTTATTTGTGGAAGGTGATACCCTTATTTTGCCCCCCCCCCCCCCCCTACTGGGTCACCTGTCTATGATTTGCAGACCAGCTTCTTCTCTGAGATTATATCAGTAAAATATACAAATATTTCCAAATCATGAATCCGCTCCCAGGCTGTGGAATGGCCTGCCAGACGAGATCCATCAAATCACCAATCTAGATAGTTTCAAGAAAGTTGTTAAGATGGAACTCTTCTGGCAGGCCTTCCCAGAATAAATTACTCAGCCATGTAGCGAGCCCCCGCATATATCTGATGACTCTGCCCCTCGTTATTGTTTTAATTGCTCATGTATTTTTAATCCTGTTTAATTCTTTTTGGGGGGGACATTTTGTATATATGGTGTATTCTTTTAACGTTGTAAGTTGCTTTGATTGTTTTCACAAAAATCGGGGTAGAAATAAGTTTTATTATTTATTTATTATTGGCATTCTTGAAATAAAGCTTGGAAATATTGTTTTGGAATAAAACTGTCAGAATACCCTAGCCAGCATGGTCACTGTGATAATTTGAATTGTAGGCCAAAGAAGTATCTTTCCAAATAACTGCCCTGAAATTAACTAATGTAAAACACCATTTTATGTATATCTTTTTCTTGTATAATAAAAACCATCAATAAGGTCCACCAGATTTCATTTTTGAAAGAAAAATAATTACCTAATGCAATCTCTGCCAAGGAAGAGATGTGTTTAGACAGATACCTACAATCTTGCCTATGTATAGTATGTGTAGCTATGTCAAGAGGTTCCTTCTTTATATCTTGTACATGATCAGTTTGTCTCCATGTATGTGTATATGCCTTCAAGTTGCCTATTGCCTTATTAATCAAGGAATACTCAAAAGTGTTTTTGCCACTTCCTTCCTCTGAAACATAGCCTACAGCATCTAGTATTTGCTGATAATCTCCCATCCAAGTTCTAGCTCCCTATAAAATTCTCAAGAATCCTATATGTATCTAAGGCTTTAGAAATATTCTACATATTGATAAAAAATCTTGAAAATAGAATTGTTATCCAAGACTTGAAGCAGGAAACTATCCTTTTATGAACCATATGTTTTTAACTGTTACATAAAATACATTAGGAATGTCTGTTAAAAGAAAAAAGTACTGTACGTGGAAAAAGATGTAACCCAAATAAAATCTTTCTACAAAATGTTCTGATGATATCGCTAAAGTAGAATCCGGTAGATAAGGGATATAGGAAGTGGAAGATTGCCATAAAACCTCTTCCTTAGTCATTTCTGTATAAGGATAGCTTCACATTCATTAGTTTGATAATGATCTTCAAATTTATCTCTGTTTAAATTATATCAAGGATACAGAGCAGAATTTACTTTGTGAAGTTGAAAGCTTTCATGGCCAGCATCCATAGTTTTTTGTGGGTTTTTCAGGCTATGTGGCCATGTTCTAGAAGATTTTCTTCCTGACGTTTCGCCATCATCTGTGGCTGGCATTTCTCTGAAGATGCCAGCCACAGATGCTGGTGAAATGTCAGGAAGAAAATCTTCTAGAACATGGCCACATAGCCCAAAAACCCCACAAGATTTTACTTTGTTGACCAGGTCTGGATGATCTGGAGAAGAATAAAACAGAGGATAAGTGTATCTAGATATTGAATCTTTGAAATAATCCTGTTTACTAACCCTCCTGAAGGAAAAAAACCAACAACACCTAAACAGATTTAACCAAATTTGTATTTGAACACAGTGTAGCACTGGAACATAGAAATTCTTATGTAATGGAATCTTTGTTTGAAAAAGAGTTTAGTGTCTATATAATTTTAAAATATCAGTATAAATGCTGTACAAGTTTTAAGTATCTGTTGTTTTATTTCATTGGTTTTTAAAGGTCTATTTCATCTTTATTATATTGCATAATAATTTTCATAGTAGTATATAAAGTATTTATTGTTCTTTGTAGTGTATGGTGAAGTGTACTTCAAAATGCATTGCAAGTGGTCATCTCCTTCCTACCTTGTTATTCCACAAAGCCAATACTGCTCCTTCCACAAACCCAGATGTTTGTCACAATTGTTCTCTGAACCATGATTTATTGTAAGTATCCATAAGTGAAAAAGGAATTTGCACACAAAACATTTGTTGTATAGAAATTACGATGGACACAATCCAGCCCAATGTAACCACAGTTAGCAATTCTGCTAAGTGGTTGCGGGATTATCATCTTAGTAGGCAACTGGTCAGGGTGAGAAGCTGAGGAGGGCATAGATAGAAGGAATTCATATTCCAGGGAGCAAGCAAAAACACAAACCAATAAAAACTAAATGACTGAGAAGATGATAAAGGTGTCCAGTATCAGCCTCCTCTTTAATTTGGCAGCCTGCCTGGCTTTCTTTTTAGTAGAGGGATTTATCTCACAGTTCCCTCTAAGACTCTCTTCTTTTGTGTTTTCCTGCTTAAGTGTCTCTCAGATATAGCCTTCCAATTCTGATAGATAAGCAAGACTTCAGGCAAGATGCTACACAAATCCCAGGCAGCAGTCTCCATTTCTTTCTGTCTAAAGTCCAGAGAAGTCTGTATCACCTCTGCCATCTTGTAACTTCTAGCTTCCAGGGCCACCCTTAGAGCCAGTCTCCAATCCTTTATTGATCTCTTTGCGTCTTCCCTTAGGATGCCAGTTCCAGAGAGTTTAACTGAGCCAGGCAGGTCTCTCTCATTCACAACTGAGTTCAGGAAGTACAAAGTGGGCAAGACAGCACCACTGCTGAATCCTGCTGGTCCACATGGTGGCACAGGTGTGATGCCTGATATCATATTTTGAAAAGAATACTGTATCCCAAAATTAATTATTAGGCAGTATTTCATATAAATAGATTTTAAAAGACATATGCTTATAGACAGTGAACCTTGTTTTCAATTGGCATTCAAAATAATATTTCAGTAATATTTTAAGCACTTTCTTGACAACCTATACTAATCACTTGAAATTTCATGAACAAGAGCTTCTAAAAAGTGGTCTCTGACTCATATATTTGGAAAAAATAACTGAACAATCACATTATTTAAGGAATTATATATAAGTGTTCTATGCAAGTGGACTGGGTATACCTCTTTCCTTTGTCTCCCACACAGACTAATCTGCTGTGAAGAATTGGAGGGTCCATCTGGAACAGATGTGGAAGCTGTAGGTAGGAGTGGAAAATTCGACTGTGTAAGTAGAAATCACTCATGTAGCTGTGGATTTAGCCCACAATGTTAAAAAGAAATTAGGAAAATTTTGTTCACAATGCCACTCTTTAGGACCAGTTCCTTCTGAATCAATATATTTGTAGATTTCTTTGATCAAAGACTTTCAGGACAAACCTATGAATATAAGGAAGAGTGATTCCCATGTTAATCTGTGTATTGTTCTGTTGTTGATGGCTGGCCCCCAGGGTGGGAGGATATGCAAAAGAGCATTAGTGTTTGCTAACTGGTGATCACTGTCTGCTGGGAAAGCCCCTGAACCTGAGTGGTTTCTCATTTGCATTTGCTGAGTCCTGGTTTTGGTGTTCTTCAGGACTGGTAGCCAAACTTTATTTACTTTAAGGGTTTCTTCTTTCCTGTTGAAGTTGTCCAAGTGTTTGTGGATTTCAATGACTTCCTTGTGCATTCTGACCTGATAGTTGTTGGCATGGTCCAGAATTTCAGAATTTTCAAACAGCATTTTGTGCCCAGGATGGTGTTCTGCTACTGCTGATTTTTCTGGCTGACCCAGTCTGCAGTGTCTCTCATGTTCCTTGACTCATGTTTGGACACTGCATTTGGTGGTCCCTATGTAGACTTGTCTGCAGCTGCATGGTATACGGTAAACTCTTGTGGCTGTGAGAGGGTCTCTCCTGTCCTTCACTGAGCGCACCATTTGCTGGATTTTCTTGGTCGGTTCGTAAACCATTTGGAGGTTGTGCTTCTTCACCACTTTGCCTATTCTGTCTGTGACTCTTTTGATGTATGGTAGAAATACCTTCCCTTTGGGTGGTTGCTTGTCTTCACTCCTCTGAGTTTTTCTGGGTCTGACAGCTCTTCTGATGTCTTAGATGGAATAACCATTTGCCCATAGAGTCCGGTCTAGGTGCTTCAATTCATCTTCCAAGAAATGGGGTTCGCAGATGCGTTTTGCCCAGTCTACCAGTGTTTTTATTGTGCTTATTTTTTGTCCTGAGTGATGGTTGGAATTCTTGTGCAGGTATCTGTCTGTATGTGTAGGATTTCTGTATACTGTGTGGCCCAAACTTTGGCTTGGTTGGATCACACACCTATGAATCTTTACTCAGGCGTATACTGTGCTCCAACAGTAAGGCATGGGGTTGTAGCCTTATTATTATTACGTTTATTTATATAGCGCCATAGGCTTTACAAAGCACTTTACAGCCTTAATGGTTAGGTTTTATTTTACAGATGCAATCCACAGTTGTTACTGTATTCAATATGGTAAATCAGAAGTGAGTTTGAGCCATGCTTTGTCTGGAATTCAGATGCATGTCCTATATGCATAGCTCAGCCTTTTTTTTTTTAAATGATAACTAAACATAATACATTTGGTGAGAATAAAATGAATAGTCTTTTTTGTGGTTGGTATTTTTAACATTTATTTAAAAAAGCAAAATGTATGTTCATTTCAAATGAAACAGTTAAAAATGTTAAAGCATACAAACACAAATTGTGTCCTAGCAGCATCCAATTGTTAGACTTTTTCTAGAATTCTGCTGTGCCACTTTGGCAAGCTAAAATACACTGTAGCTTGCAACTTACTGTCCTCACCATAGTGCAGATAAAACAAAAGCTTTATAAAATTAACAGGTTAAATAAGCTTAAATAAAGGTGTTAAATACATGTCACTCACTCAGAGCTTCTGTACAAAGATAAACAAATCTGGCATTTTACAAACGATTGGCTGGCTTGCATCACGTATGGTTTGAATAGTTAAGTCTCTCTATAACCTTAACTGAACACGAACTATACAAAAGTCATTGACACAGGAGTGAACTGACAGGTGAGCCATGTACAAGGCATGTTTATCTTTAGGGGGAAATAAGAGAACACTTGTTGAAATTCAGGCACCATTTTCCCCACAAATAAATAATTCCTAATATATCTGCATCCAAACTAGTGTTGTTTAACTCATCAGCAATAATTTTTATAAACACAGTTTTGTGACTATTCAATTCTACCTCCATTCTTATTGCTATGACAATGTGACCGTGGAAGTATCTACTGTACATACAAAAAATAGAGCACCTTTAAACATGAAAGTATATGCCTAGTTATTTATTTTTATCTTACAACCCAATCTACCATAAATTGCTTTAGTATCTTCACTGGAACACCTGAAGTATAGAAATTAAAACTGAACGTACTATTTTCCAGGCCGGCCCAAGCCAGAAGTATACTCTAAAATGTCTAAAATGACACCAGAAATTGTACATTCATTTTCACAAAAACAAATGCCTGCCATCCATTCTCTGTTTGATTCAGATGAATATGAAGATAATTCCTAACAGTCCATAGTCTTGTTAAAGGAGTAGGGTTAGGCAGAGATTATAGCAGAAAATGTAAAATGGATTGTGAACACAGTGAAATTATATTAGGCTAATTCAAAATTACTGGTGCTCTAGGGCTCCAACAGTATTTTTGCAGGCACTCATACATTAGGACTTCTTGTCTATTGTATTGAAAAACCATTCTGTAAATTTTCTTAGCTGAGCAGCTGCTGTTTGTGATTCCTCCTGAAGTCTCATGTTATCTTGTCTCAAATGCTGAACTTCAGCTTGGAGAACAGCTTTGTCTTGTTTTTCCTAGACCACAGAGAAAATAGGTTAAATGGTGCACAAAGTACTTATTTTGGTATCTCATGTTTCTGAGTGAGCTAAAAGGCCTCTGTTGACTTAAAATCCTATTCACAATGATGGCACTGGAACTCTAAACTGAATCTCCAAATTTGTTTCATCTGCTCTTTTAGCTTTGCAAAACTAATGAACTTGTTTAACAATATTCCTGTAACATAGCTATAACAATAAGATACACTGCAGCACACTTCATAATAATAAGAAATCTCACCGCAAAAGATATAAACCAACTATTTTTAGAGTTATCCATCAGATGAAGGTGGGGAGACACTGCCTTAAAAATGCTTGCAAACAAAACAAAAGGCAATAAGTTGAACTGCATTGGCATCTACCAATTAAGTACTGAACAGTGCTGCACAAAATTATCATATTCCCAACTGGGATGGGAATTAGTATATAAGATCTGAGAATGGCTTCTGAATATACATTGTACCTTGCAGTTGTGCACTAAAATAATTTTTATAAGGAGATCTTATATAAGAGGGATAAACTGAAAGTGTCATAAAACATTAGACTTGCAAACTTTGAACATAGTCTGGCTAGTCATTTGTGTGTTACACACATTTATCAGGACTTTCAGACTTGACTCATGTTGAATTGCTATTTCTTTCTTAATATTGGTACAGTAATACAATTATTCATGAATTACTTAAGGGAAAAGGGCATTCTAACTGTTTCATGCATACCACTGGAGTTAAATTATAAAGCCAGTGCTGTGGTTTGAGCACTGCACTACTACTCTGGAGAATGGGATCTGAATCTCTGTTTAGCAATGGAAATCCATTGGTTGACTTTGGATATGTCATACTCTTTCAGCCTCAAAGGAAGGCAAAGGCAAATCCCCTCTGAACAAATCTTGCCAAAAAACTCGTGACAGGTTCACTTTAGGGTCGCCATAAGTTGGAAATGACTTAAAGGCACACAACAAGAATTTCTGAAGCTCAGAGTTTATTAATTCACATTATTTGACTCAAGCAAATCCAGGTCAAAACAAGTTATGTTGTCGCCTACTTACCAAATCTTGGAAAGCTACTGAGGGTTGGGTGCTACAGCTCCCAGAATCTCTCAGCTACCATGCCCACTAGGATTCTGGGAGTTCCAAAAAGTAACTTTTTCTAGCTCTGGTACTTAATGGACCATATATTTTCTCCACAGGTTAGTATAATTGCTCCTGTTATTAGTGGATTTCCATCCTCTTGCATAGTTACTTGAGATCCATTTTTTCCCCAGGAGATGTACACACTGGAGAAACAACCAAATTTGAAAGCAGAGCTACTATTCAACTTTTAAATTAAAAAAAAAAAAAGGCTAAGTACATCTCCCAAGGATCTAATTTGATATTGAGGTATATAGTGCTGGTAGAGGATTTTTTTTAACCCCTTCCTTCCAGTTGGCTTTTTCTTACGTGAATCATGTTGCCTTCACTGCCATTCTGCTATTTGTCCAATGTGATTAACATACCAATTTTATAAGAGTACAGATTGCAAGTAGTATGTGACCTGTTGTGTTGGTCTCAGACAGAAATCTTACATATATTGATGCATTAAGAGAGACATTCTATTTTGTTAAATATGTTTACCTTCCGAAGATCAGTTTGCAATTGACGAAGGATCACTTCCAATTGGTTTACTTTTCCAGTCAAGGTGGTAGGACTATCCTCCCTATAAAATTAAATGGTGTTTTGCAGTTATTTCAGAATTCCATACAAAATGCAGAGGACAAAGAAGCATTAGACATAATGGCTGCAAAAAAGAGATACAAATAGTTATTCAGATACTAGCCTAGTCACATGATGGTTAAAGCATTGCAAGGTTTTACAAGTTAAGATTAAATGTCAACAAACAGAAGTGGCATATCATTCTTAAGATGAAACTGAAAGTTTATGGCTCCATACAGACAGGCCAAAATAAAGCTGCTTCGGGTCTCTTTGGAGGTATGCTGTTTAAATGATGCAGGCGTCCTAAGAGTCCAGAAGCTGCGCCAAAGCCACGCTCCAGTCTTAAGGACTGGAGCGTGGCTTTGCCTTGGCTTCCAGACTCTTAGGATGCCTGCATCATTTAAACAGCATACCTCCAAAGTGACCCGAAACAGCTTTATTTTGGCCTGTCTGTACAGGCCCTATGTTAAGTAGTGCAATGAATACTAGGTGCTTGTTACAAGGGACACTCACAGTTATGCAAAGTCAGATGAAATATCAATATAAGCAGTTCATTGTTTTGGACAAAACCAGTAAGCAAGTAAACCAGCATTTAATAAAACAGTTCAGAAAATAATTATCATCCTAATTTTAATTCTGCTGAGAAGAAAATTAAATTCAAACAAGTTTGTTCTCATTGAAATACTATGGAAATGTGTTAGAATTTGCCAGGAGGGTGTCAGGATTTAGGATAAAGAACTAATTTCAATTTCTTATTTTCTCATTTTTGAAACTAAAGCGTTAAAAAGAAATTTTAAAGTGGACAAACTCTTATATTAAAGCCTTCCTACCTATTATTACTCTTCTCCAATCAGGCTTTGGATAGTTGTTTCCAATATCTCTCGTACTTTGGCGCTGTGTTTTTGTTGTGTGTCTTCACGTCGTTTCCAACTTATGATGACCTATTGTGGGGTTTTCTTGGCAAGATTTGTTCAGAGATGGTTTGCCTTTGCCCTTCTCTAAGGCTGAGACAGTGTGACTTGCCCAAGGTCACCCTGTGAGTTTACATGGCTGAATGGGGATTCAAGCCCAGGTCTCCAGAATCATAGTCCAACATTCAAACCACTACAACACGCTGGCTCAGCATGTTATACCAGGATATCATCAAAAAGAACTCTTATGTCAGAAATAAAAATTTTGCACAGCTATGAAGACAGAATAAGTCCAGGTTTATTTCTATTAAGAATAATTTATTCTAATGAAGAATATGAGAAGAAAACATTGTTAGGCAATACACAAAAATGGGAGGTATACCGAATGGTCACATTAAGAAAAATGTTAAAGATTAGAATTATAAATACAGTAGGCCCTTGGAATCTGCGCACTTGCGATTGTCAGATCCCAGAATCCATGGATGGCAAGCTCGCATGGGGGACAGCAGAGGAGGAACAGGTGGAGGAGGAGGAAGAAAAAGAGGAGGAGGGAAAAGTGGAGGAGAGAAGAAGTGGAGGAGGAGGAAGAAAAAGAGGAGGAGGGAAAAGTGGAGGAGAGAAGAAGTGGAGG
>NC_056522.1:69868822-70002503 GCF_019175285.1 Sceloporus undulatus | reverse complement strand
GAGGAAAAAGAGGAAGAGGAAGAAGAACCAGCAGAGGGAAGAGGTGGAAGAAGGAGGAAGAGGAGGAAAAACCGACAGTGGAGTGAAAAGAGCCAGTGGAGAGAAGAGGAGGAAGAAGAGGAGGAGGAGGGAGGAAATGGCAAGGGGGAAAGGCACAGGAGGAAGAGGAGAAGAAGGAACAGCAGGCGAAGGGAGGAGAAAGAGAGAGCAGTGAGAGTGGCAAGGCAGGCTGTGGGTGGCCAGGGAGGCATGGCCGCACCACCATTGAGAACAATGGGACTTGAGCATCCATGGATTTCCATATCCACAAGTGGATCCAGAATGGATCCCCTGCAGATACCAAAGGCTGACTGTATTTATTGAAAAATTGGGAACTACTGTGCTGTAGTGGTTTGAGTGTTGGACTAGGACTCTGAAGATAAAGGTTTGAATTCCCACTTGGCCATGAAGACCCATTGGATGACCCAGGGCAAGTCAAACTCAGCCTCAGAGGAAGGCAATGGCAGACCTCATCTGAACAAATTTTGTACACTGGAAGCTGCACCGGAAAAAAAACATTGTGTGCCCCGGAAGAAATAATGGGGTGGCCATGAGCACGAGCCCCATTACTTCTAATGGGGCTTGAGCATATGCTTTTTCCCCTTAAGCGGGGGGGGGGGGGGCGCGTAAGGGAAGGTCCCACTGTACTAATTTCATTCCCCAAAGCATTCCATTGATTTAGCCTATCTTCAAGGGTTAGGTTGGTGGTGACCAAAGAAAAGGGAAAGTTACCTCACTAGGTAACTATTGGCCAGTCTCCAATCTCCCCATTCTAAGTAAATTCCTAAAACAATTCCAGGTTTCCTTGAATGAAAGAGATCCATTCCAATCTGGGTTCAGCCCCTGGCCGCCTTAGTGGATGACTTTGGGTGGTGCTGAGAGGCTGTGATTCAGCCTTTTTGGTCATTACCCAGTGGGGTTCTACAGGAGCCAATGCTATCCCCTGTGTTTTTTAATATCTACATGAAGCCACTGGGAATCTAGAACTTTAGGGATTGGTGCCAGATCTGTCTCTCTTTTACAACAAATAAATAATAAATACACTGTTTTTGAAGCATATTTTGGTTATTGATGTTTCTAATTTCTTTGGTCAAGGAGTAAAAATAATGAAGGGCATAGTAACAGTATTAAAACACAAGCATATACAAACAAAGAATAAGAGCAGAGCAGAACTGGGGATCAATCATCATCCTGCAACAAATCTGTAGGAACATATGATAGAGCTTTCTAACATTAGTACCTAAAAGAGAGGAGACAAAATGCAGTGGTCATGCCTGTGCACATGTCACTGGGCTTCAGATGTCTTGTATTTATATGGCAAGCTGTACAGACAGTAATTTAAAAAAAAAGCATTCCATTGGTCACACTATCTGAGGCTAGGTGTACTTCCTAGACACTATCCCTACTGTAAAGGAAGGGTCTTGCAGAGGGAAACTGATTTACATACCCATTAGCATCAATGAAATCTTTTCCACTTGTTGGGCTTGCACCCAAGGCTTGATTACTCTCCAAACTCTGCACATGTTGCATGTCGTTCAGGGTGCAAAATGATGCTACCCTTTGATCTGAAAAGGCAAATATATAAAGAAACATCTAAAATAAGCTGATTTACAAAATATACTTTCAACATACAAAATGTATCTGGATGCACAGTCAAATAAGAAAGTATCTGCATCATATAACATCCCATCCCCGGTCATCTGGATTTCTATTATAGACTGTACAGCCTCAGTTTAATCAGGGAAAAAATATTTTCATGGTTTGCTTCTAATTTAGTTTTGTCTAAATATACAGAATAACTGAGACTGTGACCAGCTTTGAGCAAATTAATAGGAAAGGCAAGCATCTCATACAGGAAAAAATGCATAATTCCATAAAAAGCTATGGAATCCATTATAGCAGAGAGCATGTGCTGTGCTACTTTACTCCAATAAAATAAAATGTTTACCTGTAGGTCTTGAAGCCCAAAACCTTAGTGCTAGCATTATGACCTTTATCATGGGTTTATTAATTTTGACATAGAAAGTAAATTGCTTAGTCTTTCAAGTACTTCTTTCCCCTAATATTCACAGAATACATGCTCGACGTATTTGGGAACTTACTTTCTTCACTGAAGGACATGCAGTGTGGCATACAAAAATATATTTAGTGTTTAAAGACAGCATATGCCACACACAAATTGATATATAAAGCATGAGTAAACCACACTTTGAGCTTTTTCCATGCAAAAGATTTATGCTAGAACAATAGGAATAATTCTTTTATCTGTAGACTGAGCTCAGACTTCAATATAGTCCACAATTTTTTTTACTGGTCCTGGACATAACATGCCTGTCATTTCATAAAGGCCCAAAACTTGCATATAACCATGCAACCGTGCAAACATATAAAAGCATAACGATATATTCAAAAAATTAAGATTCAACTGTTAACCCCAAATCATCACCTAGAAACGCAGTGTGATGACAGACTGGCCCAAGTTCTTCGTCAGAGTCAAAATCTGAAATAAGATTTAGAATGTTCCTATAAACAACACAATCCACCAAACTAACTTGGAATACTGTATTTGTTACCCATCTGAGAAACAAAGTTTGTAGAATATTACTTAACATCAAATAATATTAATTCTTATGGTGAGGTCTTTTAAAAAATTTTTCATGAATCCACCATATTAAATTTATCAATGAAATATATTGTTCATTAAAAGATAATGAAAAAAAAATCAAACATCAGTTAAAACAGCTGCAAAATGAGCAAATTAAGATATGGCATTGGAAAAGCTGCTCCATCATTCTCAGGTGTTGACGATTATTTTAATCAATGTAAACTTATTTTCTGTCAAATTTCCAAGCTGTAACAGGAAGAACAATCTCTTGCTAAATAAATCGTTACTTCTACTTTGGGACCAATTTGCTTTTGAACAGCAGTTAAGGCAAGGCTGTTAAGGCAAGAGAATGATTTCACACTTCAGTAACATACAGTCATGATGACAATACAACAGAATGAAGAATTTCAAAAAGTGGGTTTACTGTATCTAAAAGACAAAGTAGCCACAGTATAGAAAAATGCCATGCTATGTATTAAAGGATAAGGGAGCAGAAGTAAAACTACCAAATGACACCTAGTCACCATTTCTATCTTTAGATTTAAATTTTTATTTACACATAATAAGTAAATAGAGTAACATTTTGCTATTTTTTTACTTGTTCACAATCAGGAAGATACAGGAGCTACTAGTTGGTAAAACCAAGTTTATCTAAAAAAGAGGCTAAGGCTACAATCCTTCCAAATCTTGGAAGGACCAGCTTTCCCCTTTGAGGTCAAAGACAGCAGAAACTGTGGAAAAACTCCAGTCTTCAATCTGCCCTCCTGCTATCACAGATCATTCAGTAGCTCTTGTCTCCCTCATTCTGGAGCTCGGATGGAAGGGGGGGGATTATGTGGCTCTGGGCATGGAAGGGGCAGAGTATCCCCTGACATTATCTGAAGTATACTCAAGATAATAGATGAACTATCCAAACTCTCCCAGCCTTCTGGAATGCCCTCAACATGGAGAAAGATTTTTGTCTCTATCTGTTATCCCTCCACTGCTCACAACAGAAAGGAGTGGCAAATACCACTCCTCTCTTCCTTCTCTCCTGCCATGCCAGCAGAAACCTCTCAAAGCTTTATCACTTGGAGCACTCTGACCCTGGAGATCTCCAACACAACAAAAGGGTTGACCTGCAATTTTATTATTCCCTGTAATTCCATTTTTCATTATTATCAAAATGAGCAAGTATCCATTTTGATGTACTTATTGATGTTCTAAAACAATCTAGTAGTGAATTAAAACAACTATTGTAGTTTGATGTCAAGAAGCATAGTAAAATGCAATACTAAGATATGCTTGATTGTGACATGACATTATGTCATGTACTGGAGACTGGATATAAAACAATGTTCTATTCCTAATGAATGTTTCCATTTATTTTATTTATTCATGGATTTTCAGAAAGGCTGACATGATAAATTGCTGTAGACATCTGAATACTAGGTAGAAAATGTAAAGGATTATATGTGAAGGTACCATTTTATTGATTGATTTATATTCGGCCTTTCTCCACACAGAATCCAAGGCAGTCAAACTTTTAATGATTTGTTAAAGAAGAACAACATGATAAGTGTATAGGATATATGTGGTGGTATCACGAGGTGGAAACAATAATGCTATGGAAGACAGCAATAAAGACAAAGAAAAGAAGAGAAAAGGACGAAAGAGATAGTTTAGATATGCTACAACAGCATTTTAAATACTTTTCTGAAAGGATGCAATAGAAGTGTTTTTAAACATTAAAGACATCTGTTTTTCTATTGCATCTTCGGCCCAGTAGCTTTCAGTTTTCAGTAAGATCTTCAATTAGACGAACAAAATATAAAGAGAGAGAACGCAAACAATCCTCATCCGTCTAATTAGTCTGTTTCAAGTGATGGACTACAGGAAAACTCACAATGATAACTGTTTAAAAGCACTGAACGTAAAGTACCCCTATCCTGCTTGTGGGCTTTCCGCAGGCATTTTGTTGGCAAATGTGAGAACTAGGATGCTGTGTTAGACATTCCTTTATCCATCAACTCATATGTTTCTAGAATGGCCACAATGTACACATTATCTTGCCCACTATGTCCTAAAAATGTCAGATACACTGGACAAGAATGAGAATTTGTAGCTTGTAGTCTAATTTCCTGAAGACCTGAACACTAGCTGCTACACAAAATGAAATACTGCAGCTGATAGTGTGACTGAGATTTTTCTCATGTAATGGCTTATTCAGCAAAAAAGAAAAGTTACTATAGATGACTATGCAAAGGCAATATAGATCCAAAATTCTTTCTTGTAATCCATTAAAACAAAATAAAATTAATATTTAAGTATTATATTTTGGATGTGAATATAGAACTGGCCCAGACTGACCACATTATGTGTTATGGGCGCGAGACTTGGGGGCTCTGATCCCTCCTCCCAAAATTTTATATGTGTAAAATTTACACGTGTATTTAAATATTTAATTTATTTAAGTAAAACTGTTCTAATTTAAATGCGGTTCCTTATAAAATGTTAAAATGTGAATATATATGAATATGCAAAGGAAAATACACACACTAACCCAGGGGTAGGCAACCTGCGGCCCGCGGGCCGGATGTGGCCCGGCAAGGCCTTGGGACCGGCCCCAGCCCGGTCCTGGCATCGATTGCCGCTGGGGCCTTTGGCCTCTCGCGCACAGGGGCAAGGAGGGGAATTGTCTATAGACGCCTCAGAAACATGCAGTTATATTAACATTTTTTAAAAAAATGTCCTACATTTGTCCCGGTTTATTTATTTATTTAAATTTTTAAAAAACTATTTAATTATTTATTTTTTGGCTTCGGCCCCCCAGATGTCTGAGGGACAGCAACCCGGCCCCCAGCTCAAAAAGGTTGCCTACCCCTGCACTAACCAAACAAAATATACTATCTTCAAGAAACGGTACAGGAGCTGAATTAAAGAGGATCTTGATAATGTGCATAAATTATTTTCCCAATGATTTCCTCTGGATTACAACCTATATTCTTAATTTGTTAAGATGATAATCATCTGAACAACAGCAGTGAATACAGTGGTACCCCGGGTTACGAAATTAATTCGTTCCGCCGCCGCTTTCGTAACCCGGAATACTTCGCAAGCCGAAAAACCCATAGGCGCTAATGGGGAAAAGCCGCGATTTCGTGTGAAATAGCGCCGAAAAGCACCAAAATTTTCTTCGTAACCCGAAATAATCTTCGTAACCCGGAACAGTTATTTCCTATGGGATTTTTTCGTATCCCGGAAATTTCGTAACGTGGGTATTTCGTATCCCGGGGTACCACTGTAGTTAATATTTCAATATTTCAGAAGGTAAGAGATTTAGGAACAGACAAAAGAAAGCATATGTACATAAACATCAAAGGTTCAAATACAATTTTTGAAAATTAGTTTCAAATTTATCACCTTTTGATATAAAATTGTAGAAAACTGAGGAGCTATTTATCACATCAAGCATTCTTGGGATATTTATAATATGAACAAATGATTATTTTTTGGTTAAAAAACTGTTCTATGAAAACTCACTAATGAAAATGAGCTTTTAATTCAGGACTCAGCGATCAACCCTTTGCTATAGTATTTCTTATACTCCATACTCTAATCTTAGCCCATTACATCCACCCCCAACATCAATCTTATATTGCACAAATAAAACGATTTTGACTGAACTTATTAAAGGGAAATAATTGACTTGGAAGAAAGAAAACAAATCAGTCATGAACAAATATACCAAACTGTCAGTAATATGATGCATTGGGTTGTTACATTTCTAGTATTGATTAGACTACTTGTGTTTTAATTTGGTATTTAATACTGCAGTTGTTAAATAGACATTACCTTCAAAGGCTTGTGCAGCATCAACCAAATGAGACCAGTCTAATCCTGTTGCAGTATCTGGAAGTGGCATCAAGCCAGGATCATTGAATCTTGATTTGTCAGACAAAGATCCATCTGAGAACCACAGCTCATCTGAGTGACAAATAAAATACATTGCCTTTAGGATATTACCCTACTATGTGAGAAAATGAGTAAAATTTAAAACTGTGTGACACAAATGGATAACCAGTCCAGAGTTATGCATACACAGCAATGAACAATACTTATACTGTTGTTTGTACCTAACTGCTCAACTGGTGGTTACCACTAATACAGTGGTCCCTTGCCTTATGTGGGGATCCGTTCCGGACCCTGCCGCGTAAGGCAAGTTCTACCTATGCTTGAGTCCCACTAAGAATAATGGGGCTTGTGCACGTGGCGGCGCGAGTGCTGCAGTCACGCGCACCACTCATTAAATGTTTAAATGCCTACCAATGTAAAGGGAAGGGGAAACACAATATTTGAACCATATTATGAAACCAGAAGCTCAGGTGGTTAAATTCCTGTACTGCAGCCACTCACTCACAAACCAGAAGATTATGAGTTCAATACCAGCCAGGGACTCAGGGTGGACTCAGCCTGGCATCTTTCTGAGGTTGCTAAAACGAGTACCCAGCTTGTTGGGGGCAATTAGCTTACACTTTGTAAACCACTTAGGGAGTGCTTAAATACACTGATAAGCGGTATGGAAATGTACTTGCTATTGCTATAAATATCTAAGCCCTAAGGCATAGTTTGGTGTATGAAAAAAACAAAACTTAAAAATTCAGAATGGCTGTCAATCACTACATCTCAATGTAAGCGAAAATGTAGACATCATTTTAGGCTTGCCCTTGTGGAAATAGCAATGGCAATTGCCTTAGAGGAGAGCCGCCTTGACGCAGTAGTTTGAGTACTGGACTACCAGTCTGAGGACCAGGCTTCAATTCCCAGTTTGGCCATAAAACCCAGAGTGACCTTGGGCAAGTCACGTGCTCTCAGCCTCAAGGGAGGGCAATGGTAAACCTCCTCTAAAGAAATCTTGCCAAGAAAACGCCATGATAGGTTCTCCTTAGGGCCACGAAAAGTCACAACAACAATTCCCTTAGAACAACCCTTTACAACTTTGTTGTTTAGTAACTGCTATAAATGTTAATTATTTCTGTTGAAGATATACAAGACATTCTTTACTTCCCTATATATGTACTATCTGAAGTGCTTTTAATAGTGATTTCAGAATGCAGGATGGATTACATGAGTTAAATTCCTATGCTAGCATTATATGATCTCGGATTTGTTATTAATATTGAAATTAGCTTGCCCAAAAGATAGTGAGTACTATAAATGTCAACTTACATACACCCTTTATCTAAAGAATTTGAATGTGGCAAAGAATTGTAGCTCAGTGGAACAATGCACACTTGGCATGCAAAAACACATAAGTTTAACCTCTGGCATTTGCCAGAGGGTTTCTAAAGATTCACCCAAAACCACAAACAGCTGCTGTAGTGTAGACAGTACTGAGCTGGATCAACCAGTGATTCAACGTGGTACAATTCAGCTTCCTAGGTTTCATTTATGAGATAGTCTTCCAATTGTAAATTTAATTTCAGATCAGAGAGATTTTAACACAAACACACTTACGTCGTAAGTTTCCAACACCACCAGTTAAGCTTGTTCTGGAAGGTAAAGTGCTGTGATATGGTGGCGTAGTGCTGAATAAAATATCATTTGGCAAAGCTTGCTCTAACATTGAACTTCGTGAGCTGGCATATGAAGATCCTCTTCTATTGCTACATATGCTCTCATCAGAAAGAGTGCGATACAGTGTCCTCCGTGGAGATAGGTTTCCATAAAATGAAAACTAAATATTGTAGAAAAAGAAATTAATGCACTGATACATTTATCATAGTGAAGATGATTATAATGAAGAGTCTATGCAGCTAAGGCTTATCATGCTATAGTAGACTGACACTAGTTTTGTATCTTTGCACTAGAAACAGTAATTCAGCAGTAGCAACTGGGTGTACTATCATTTTAGTGATGTTAGTAGTCATTGCATTTCTCTTCTGGTATTCATGGATGCAACTTAATAAATTATTAGAAACAGAAAAAAGTAATATTAAATCCAGAGATTTAGCTTTCTGATGATGACATTTATAAGAATTTTCAAAACTAATGATATGTTGTCTAATTTTAATTTCTAGAAGATTATTTTTTATTATCCAGCCAAAGTACCAGTAGTAAAGGAAGTGCAATTTAAGACAAACTGATAATGTGAATTGAACCTATGTAGCTTTCTATCAGAACTTTGTTTTTAAACATATTGTGTTTCTGTGGCAGATAAAAGAGCTTGTTTTGTAAAAGGGCCCTTCTGTAAGGAAGATGATTTTCACCATTCCTCCTTTGCTTGCAGCCTCTTTTCTCTGCCCAACCTTGTTTCAGAGAAACTTTGTTCCAGAGGACCCTAGTCTTCTAAAACAGATTCTCATGGGACAAAGGAGAAAGTGGCAAAAGTCTTATCCTGCCTCACAAGAGCTTCCACTCAAGAGAACTCAGGATCTAGGTCAATGCACTCTCAAGCTCGCTTCAGTTGTTATTTAGGCCCCATTCATACTGGGGTAAAAGACATGGAGGGAACTGGGATGATCCGGATGCCCCTCCCTCGAATCGCTCCGTTAGCAAGTGCCCACTACAAATTGAAATCGAATGCATTTTGACAGAAATCGAATGCATTCTGTAGATTGGCCGCTGCCAATCAAGCTATCATCATGGTGATGTTTGCAGGGCATCGGGGGAAGTGTCCTCCCTTTTTAAAGAGCCAGGCACAGGGGTTTCAGCGGCTGAAGCAGGGAGAGAGATGCCTCTCTCTCTCTCTCTCTTTTTATAAACCTGTGGGCTTTTGGGTCAGATCTGCCCCTGTCCCAGGCAGAGGATGGGATTGGCATGTTTTTGTTTTTTTTGTTTTTTGTTTTTTTTTTTTTTTTGGCTTTTAAAAGCAACATTAGTTTTCCCTTTGCTTCCCTTGCTGTATCTGCTCAAGAAGACAAATCATTCGCATATTTGCTCAAAAAAAATTGGTAAAAATGTAACATTGATTTCTTTCTTTCTTCCTTTCTATTTTTTTTGCAAACATTTTGTGTTTAAAAATGTTTCCAACACATTGGTGAATGTTACTATTATAACACATCATTACTAAAGAACAATGCCATTTCACTAGAATTGTCTAAATAGAAGATTAATTGAATAGTGATGAGTCATAAATTAACTATATTTGTATCCAGCACTCCCTCTACTTCACTTCCTCCTATCAGTGAGAATTTCTGCACTATATTTGAAACCTCAGAAACAAGTATACATGGACTGATTATCAGTTCTGTATTGGCTGAATATGTGTAAAAGCAAAATGTCTATTCTCCCCCAAATCTTGGAATACAGTGGGCCCTTGGTATCCACTAGGTTTTGGTTCTGGGACCCCGCCATGGATAACAAAATCGGTGGATGCTCAAGTCCCATTAAATACAATGCCTCAGTAAAATGGTGTCCCTTGTATAAAATAGCAAAATGAAGACTATCTTTTAGGAATTTATACATTTTTAAAGATATTTTCAAACCATGGATGCTTGAGTCCGTGGATAATAGTAATAGTAATAAAAATTTATTTGGTCATTGACCAGTATAAAACAAATCACACAAGCAACATATCAATATAACAATAACAAATTAAAATATAAACTGATAGTAGACTGTACATGTACAGTATCAAACAGTTATTTCTACATGGTAATAAAATGACCATTTGACAGTTGAGGGCGCAGTTTACAAACAATATAACAGAATTTAGCCACCTTAAGGGATACTGTAGGATCATTGTTGTCCAATAGGAGGCGTAAATAAAAGGAGTCAGGTTTGCCTGGGAATTTACACAGTAGTGGGCTAATCAGTTGGTGACGAATGTCTCTATAGAATTGACAATAAAGGAAAACATGCTCATTGGTTTCAACAGTGCCGGAGCCACATGGGCAAAAACGGATTTCAAAAGATGTTTTTTTAAATCTACCTTCCAACAGGGCTGTGGGCAACACATTGAAACGTGCCAGAGTTAGAGCCCTTCTGAACTTCAGGAGGGTAACATGGAACAGATATGGAGCTGGGGAGGGGACCAAAACTTGAGCACTGAACATGACATATTTTGAAAGGGAAGTTGAGTCCATATATCTTTCTGCTTCTAGGATTTTTTTTTTTTAATAGTAGATTTGGCTCTATCAGTGTCAAGCTTTAAAATTTCATCTTTATTGAGACCAAGCTCATTTAATTTCTTAAGGAGGGAAATTTCCCAAGAGGATTTAAAGAAATCCAGGAAAATTAAATTTGTCAGACCTCCAGAAGTTTTATGCAATTTTTGCCAATAGGTGAGTATACTAATCCACAGACCAGATTCTATTTTAATAGTCCCAGCCTCCCTTCTGAGAACTGCGTTCGGAACACAAAGGGCAACCTGAAAGATTCTCCTAAGGAACTTAGTTTGCACACGTTCAATTACATTTATGTTACTATATGGTCCCAATTGGGCTCCGTATAGCAATTGAGAGCGAACCTTGGCATTAAACAGTTTAATTGCTGCTGGAATGAACTGAGCACCTTTGGTGAAAAAAAAAATCTTAAAATAGCCGTTATAGTTCTTTGGGCATTCCTAATGACAAGTTCTGAGTGGGCTGTTCTCCTACCAGAGGTATGAAATACAATCCCGAGATATTTGAAAGTCTTAACCTGCTCTATATGTTGTCTATCAAGTCTCCATTGTCTCAATTTGGGGCGGTGAGCAAAAGTAAGAATCTTAGTCTTAGAGGAGTTAATTGTTAATTTCTCCTCTTTACAAAACAAAGCAAGAGAATTTAGGGCTCTTTTAAGTCCGATAGGGGATAATGAGAGGATAACGACATCATCCGCATAGAGCAATGAGTTGATATGCTTATTAGCCAGCTTTGGAGGATGAAAAGAAAGATTGTTCAAGGCAGAAACAAGGGAATTAATATAAAAATTAAATAAAGTGGGGGGCTAGGACACATCCTTGCCTTACACCCGTCTTGACAGGAATAGCCTTAGAAACATGACCTTGGAGACTGCATCTGACCTTAATGTTAGAATTCTCATGGATCTTAATAAGAAGCAAGAGGAGTCATTTATCTATATTAGTGCACGATAGTTTCTCCCACAATCTAGATCTATTAACTGAATCAAAGGCGGACTTAAAATCTATAAATGCCGCATATAATGGTTGACCATAATGGAGGTATTTTTCAACAAGATATTGCAATATCATTGCATGGTCAATAGTAGATCGTCCAGGCCTAAAGCCTGCCTGTTCAGCCAACAAAATATCTTTGGACTCGAGCCAATCTAAAAACTTATTTAAAAGGTGTTTTGTGTACAATTTACTCACCAAACTCAAGAGACTAATCGGTCGAAAATTAGAGGGATCGGATCTGTTGCCTTTTTTATATATCAGGATTATGTTGGCCAAGCCCCAGTCTTTTGGAATGGAAGCAGATCTATCAATGGCCGTAAATAATTTAGAGAGGACCGGAACCCACCAGTCAAGATTATTTTTAAGTACTTCACCAGTTATAAAGTCTGCACCTGGGGCGCGAGCTGGTTTGAGTTGAGTGATAAGACTCTTTATCTCTGAGTGCGAAACTGGAGGCCAAAGGGGAAGAGAAGAAACTTCTATCATAAGATCAGCTGCTAATGAGTTTGGAGTATTTTCAACACAATCATAAAGACTGAGGAAGTGACTTTCCCATATGTGGGCTGGGATCTGGGCTGTATAATTGTGTGAGTTCTTAATAAATGAAGGAGCAACCTCTTTCCAAAATAAGGTGGGGTTATTTGCACTAGCTGACATAATTAGTTTGTTCCAAGAGTCTATCATGGCACCCTTTTTCTTTTCTCTGACTAAAAGCTTGTATCTTTTCTTCTGTTCCAAAAGTTCAGATACAGAAAATTGTGTTGGATTTAATTTATGTTGTTTGAAAAGATATTTAAGGTGTGCCCATAATTCTTTGCATTCTAAGTCAAACCAATTCTGATGGCGTATTGGTTTATTTCTAGCAGAATTACTTTTGGAAACTGTTAATAGTGGTTGAAGAGAACTAATTAAAGTATTATAATTAGACAGTATTTCAGAGTCCAAGTTAGCATCCGCTATTGTGAAAGAAAGCCGCTTGATTGATTGACTAGAAAGAAACTTAGTGAGGGTATCAGACAGTTGAGGGGACCATTTAACTCGGGTTAAACTGATATCGTTAGTGAAAATTGAGATCTTATCAAGAGGCAGGGTAAAATTGTCATAAAATTTTAAGCACAGGAGGGCTGGAAAATGGTCGCTGTCAGGTCTGCTAACAATAGAAAACTTAGAAATGTGGGATATTAAATTTAGAGAGACCCCTACATAACCAAGAACCGATGGTCTGGCACCGACCCAATGGGTAAATTCAGCTGGGTGGTCATCCTTAAAACTACCATTCATGATAATCAGATTTAGTTCATTGAAGGTGCGAGCTAAACAAAGACCCTTGAAATCACAAAACATATCTTTAGATTTACGACACATTGTCGAGGGAATAACTGAAGGGGAAGGTGGTTGGCAATTGTATTTTGCGTACAGAGACACATCATCAGCACCAATTCTAGCATTGAAATCCCCTGCAACAATGAGGTTAGCTGTTGGAGCTTCAAACATCAAATCTTTAACAAAAGAATTAAGCTTGTTCCATACACTTTCTATCTTAGCACGGCCTTGAAGTGGGGGAATATAGATATTAATCAAATATAGTAAGTTGTTTTTAAACTTCAAAAGAACAGCTAGAGCATACTGCTCCAGTACAGAAACCTTAGTTATTTGAACCTTAAGTGCCAAGGATATCAGTACCCCTAAACCACCACATAATCTCCCACTACCTTTGCCAGGAATGGCATTTAAACCCATGAATTTATAACTCTCTATAGATATATCTTCAGCAAGCCACGTTTCCTGTAGAAGAATAATATTGTGTCCATTGACAAAAGGCAAAAAGGTAGGGTCGCTGCATCTGGGCTTCCAACCAGCTACGTTCCATGAAATAATAGACAGAAGGGACAAGTCAATTGAATGTCAATTATCTGAGATTATCACAGACTGTTCCAGGGGTAAGGAGGCTTGCGATTCATTGACAATTATATTTCCACTAGGTGTAGTACCCTTCTCTGAAACTAGGTTGATTAGACTATCCAATAAATTCTGGTTAATTGTCATTGCTGCAGAGGAATTTGATTTAAGACATCTCCTTTTTCTTAATCTTGGGAGATTGTGGATACTTGGTGGACTTAGAAGGATTGAGGACTATTGATTGTAAGGACTCACTATGGTAATCAAACATATGATTAGAAGAAGTTTCAGTCAATGGAATGAGGGGATCTGTTAGGTGGTCCACTGGGCGTTTTGGAGACATGTACATTAGAGGGATCAGATCATCATCATCCTCATCAATGCGCCTTTTAAGTCCATTTTTAGGTTGTAACAGAGGATCAGGTAAGGAGCAGCTAGTGGATAATAAATCCTTAATAGTCATAGTTGCAGTTGTTACTGACATCAGCATAGATTTAACAGCGTCGAGTCTGTTTAGTATTTGCTTTTGTTCCTCACCAGAAAGGGAGCCAAACATCTCAGCCATTTTCCCATCATCTTCAAGTAGACTCTCAGGGATTGGTATTGTCCTCCTGCCATCTTCATTGGAGTTCACTTTCTGGGGAGGAGCTTCACATCTTAAGTTGGACTTAAACAAAGGCTGGATATTGGTATTCCGGAAAACACGTACTGGCGTGATTGAATATTCCTTAAATGAACTCCAATTTTTCAAAATCAGGGAAGGTATTATGGCATTTTTAAACCGCAAAACAATTCTCTTAAAGTTGTTGTGGGAAGGCAGCCAATCAATTCCGAGTAGCTCATTATAATGCAGATGCCGGTGTAAAAGAAGAGAAAGCGAATGTAATATAACGAGCTTATTGTGCCATCTGGCATGGTTGTAGTGGTTGTTGGCCACTAATAGTGCTATATTATTTTGTGATAGCTCTAGCTTATCCCTATTCCTAGCTTTAGCATTGTTTTGTATTTGTTCAGAGTCTTTTTTGTTGAGTAATGCTCCTAAATTTGATGGATGTTTGGGCTTCGTCATAAGGTCTTTTAACCCATCAAGTTTCTGGTCTATGCTTGTTAGTTTGCCAAAAATAGCAATTACCGTTCTTGCAGTAAGTAAACAATTCCTAGCAACTGTGTCCAAATCAGTCATATGGTTAATGCTGGTATCTGTGTCAAGGTTTAGAGCTGGCTCTTCATGCATGGCAAGAAAAGATGTTTCTGTAGTGGACTTATCAGTATCTTTAGAAAGGAATAGCTCCTCCATTGTTAATTGTTTCAGAGTAGTAGCAGCCTCCAATACTTCTGGGTTCATTGTACTTGCAATTGAGTTCTTAGGTTTCTTAGGCCTTTTAAAATTTGAACAAACTTCTTTTTTAGCTAACCTCCTTTTCCGCTTAATGCTATTCTTGGCTACCATATTGTCATTGGATATCCAGGTATCCAACCAACTAAAGCACCTTAACAGAATTCTTATAGTAAGGGAAAGAGCAAAAATACAGGGTAAAATCCCTTATCAGACTATTATTAAAAGAGCACTTAAAACCAGCTACAAAACATAAAAGTAAGAGGGCCTTTTGTAGCCCCAGAGAGCCACAGGTGTCTTGGGAGTCTCCTCTGGAGCAGGTCTGCTACTGGTGTTGCTCGACCTCCTCTGCCACTTGCTCCTCTGAGGCAGGTGTTGAAGCAAGAAGGGAACAAGCACTCACAGGTCTTCAAGCAGCCCAGTCCCACAAGGGGGGGGGGGGAAGAAGAGGCAGGCTTGCTTATATCCTCCCTGAGGCAGGTGGTGAAGCAAGGGAGGAACAAATACTCACAGGTCTTCAAGCAGCCCTAGTCCAACAGAAAAGCAAAAGGCAGGCTTGCTTATATCCTCCCTGAGGCAGGTGGTGAAAGCAAGGGAGGAACAAACACTCACAGGTCTTCAAGCAGCCCTAGTCCAACTGAGTCCGTGGATAAAAAATCAATGGATACAGAAGGCTGACTGTATACTGTGGGCCTTACAGTAATTTTATATATTTATTTGTATTTACTGTTGTTATTTGTCATTAACTACTGTAGGCTTTGACTTATAGCGACCCATGAATGAAATCCTCCAGGAGTCTTAGGCCCGGTACAGACTGGCAAAAACCGATGTCCTGTGGGCAAGGCGAAGGCTGAGCGTCCTCATGCTCACAGCCCTCCCTGTGCTGCCCGGACACCATCTTGGTGCACAGCCGTTCAGATGGCGCACGCCATATCATTTTGGCGCAGTGCTCAAACGATGCTGCACCAAAAGGGCATGATCAAGAAGCAGCTATGGCACCCAGAAGCAGCTATGGCACCACTTCACAGGCACAAAAAGGAGCAGGAAAAACGGCTCCTTTTTGTGCTCTGAGGAGGCCATATTGGTGTCGTGATGTGCGTTTGCCGCTGCACTGATCCAGGGCATCTCGCCGCCCTTTCCTGCCCATTTGTACAGGGCCTTCATCATCAACAGCCCTGTGAAGGTCTTCCAAACTTGGCCATGGTTTCTCTATTCAATTAATCCACCTGTAATGTGGTCTTCCTCTTCTCCTTCTGCCTTTCACTTTTCTAGGCATTATCGTCTTTTCTAATGGTCCATGCAGTAACATGAGCATGTCCGACGTATGATACCCTTAGTTTGCCTTCTAGTGAGAACTGGATCTCCTATTCCAATAAACTATCAGATTGCATATGGACACCATGGGTTTCTGATGTGGCCTACAGGGGATACTGCATTCTTAATTTTCTCCATCCAGTAAGAAGAGTATTGTCTGCAAATGTCTTCCTCTCACTCTGTCAATAGTTATGTCAACGTTTATGTGAATACTATGAATTCAGTAGGTTACTCCAGATGAGATTAGCAATAGGATTTAGGCCCCAATGTTGAAAATTCACTGCATAATGTTCACATGATCACAGAAGCCCAAGATGGGCCAAATATGGGTGAACTGCTGGGGTTCGGTTCTCGCTTCACATACATAATGAGTCCTGGGAAAGAATGAATTTTTCTTTTGCAGAAAGGAACACGCATTAATTTTTAAACAATGCAAGCCATATTTATTTGACACTTAAAGCAAAGCTAATTTTAAATTTTCATCAAGCACAGATTTCTAAATCTTTGATATTAATCTGCCATTGAATTCCCTGCAGTACATAAACATTTAATGGATGTTGTTTGGTAAAAACAAATGCTCATCTAAAAATATTCTCTTTTTTATTCAGATTATTGGAGATGAAGTTTGGGAAAGTTGTAAAGTAATTGGAAACTACATTTTATCTGAATTTAGGAACTGATTAGAAAATGTTGAGCTTTCAGAGGAAACATGCTAAATCTTAGTAGTTTTCATAGCCATATAGGGGAGAAACTTGTTATCTGAATTACTCCTTCTATTCCCTTTTTATTGTTCTTTTTAGAACTAATCTGAATAAAGCTGAATGATAGTAGTGACAGTTACAGAGACAAAAAAAGGAGCTAACCTTTCTTCTGCCTTCTTCCACAGAGATGCTGTCTGGCATCATCAGCTTCAGAAACTCTTCTTTTGACAAGACTCGCTGGCTTTCAGAAACTGTACTCCTTACAGAGGCCTGAAGCCGACTTGAAGATAGGCCATCACCATCATTATACAGTCTGCAAAAATGATTATTGGGCAGTTTGTTTACAGATCACTAACATCTTTTCAATTTTTTGCTCTATTTATCATGCCTTTAAAAAAATATATTTTTAATATTAAAATTATTTCTTTGCACAGTTCTTTCTAATACATTTTCACTAATTTCCTAAAGGTATCTAAAATGCTGTTTTTTAAAAAAGAATTATTAAAAAAATATTCATCAACTTTAACTTAAAGATTTCCATAAATAAAATAAGAGGCAGAAAAAAAATTAAAAGTCTATTAATAACAAAATGGTAATGATAAAAATTGATACCAAAATCCTATTAACTATAGCAATGGTATCCAACAGATCAGTCCTTAACAGCTCAAACAGCAAAACATTTTTATAAAGTTGAGACACAATCCAACATTGTGCAAATAGACTTCTACTGGTCAACAGGATTTTCCACATCTCTCTTCTCTCTTTTTAGTATGTATGTGTATGTGCCTTCAAGTCGCCTGTCATAGCAAACACATGAATTCCATAGGTTTTTCTCTTAGGCAAGGAATACTCAGAGATGGTCTGCCAGTTCCTTCCTTTGATATACAGTGTGCCCACTCCATATGTGGGCGCACCATATGCGGCTTCCTGTTTACACAGATGCCCCATCACCATTAAATGAATGACGTGTGCACCCCATGCCACCGCGAGCCCAAGCCCGAGCCCCATTCTATTGAATGGGATTCGAGCTTACCCGAGATTTGCCTTACATGGGGGGGGGGGTTCCGGAACAGATCCCCCGTGTAAGGCTAGGTTCCACTGTATAGTTTACAACACTTGGTATTCATTCACAGTAAAAGTGGCTAAACAAACCATGGAGATGACTCATAACCACTTTATTAATAGAACATATGTCATGTTCTTGATTTTCCTAAACATCTTTTCTCAATCCGATGCTTCTCAGAAATGTTGACCTGCAATTCACACTAGAACCTGCCAGCAAGTCCAATAGTCATTGATGATAGCAGCTGGGGTAAAAAATATATATGAAAGGCACTAGACTGGGAAAACCAGCTTTACCCATTGTTGGACAGACAAAAGAATTTCTATTACCTTTGGCATGGCTTCTTTACAACAATGCTATTTCTTTGCTTACAGCCTCTTTAATCATGAGTTGTAAACGGTAACTGCAATAATGCTCTTCAGAAGATGCAATACTGCAAGATAGTGTTGATTCAGTGAAGCTACTTGTGAAGAATTAGGCATGCTCATCAGAAGCATTTTTAAATTAGCTATGAAGGAAGGCTGCATCTCTAGGATTGTGGGGGATTCTATTGTTACGCTGCAGAAGCTCCATCTGCCTGATCATTCCACTAGGTGCTTTTGCCTATATCTGCTTCACCCCTGCTTTGAAACCTCTGTTCCCAATAGGTCAGTTTGAAGTCATGGTCAAAGTTTTATCTGAACAGAACTCTGAATTCCTGGTTCTGACTGACAGAGTAACTCAGGTTTTTAAATACTGTTGCTTAACTTGGTTTGTGTGTGTGTGTGTTTTAAGTACCTCCTTCTCTACCATCCTTTCTACTCCTTTTTCTACAGCAGGGGTAGCACTACCATGCCCTCTGACTCACTCTCACTCAAAGTAACAGAATTCATTTTAATACTTCATCCTCTTTAATTTCAGAGATTCGCTGGGTAGCAGTCACTTGATTTGGTGCAATCTTATTATTTTCTAGACATATGATCTGCTGGGTAGTAGTCAGTGAGTTAGACTCAATTACTGGATCTGGTGCAGTTTTTTTCTTTGAATGCAAAACTGCATCCCTTTTGTCCACCTCATCAACTATAGCCCTTCTCTTTGTATGATTTCCCTGCATTTTGTAATGTTTTAAATTTTTCTGAATTTAATGTGTGTGAATGAAGGGAAAAAACACATCTAGCTGACAAGGTAGAAAAAAAAAAGTAATAGAGAAGGGAAGGGAGTAATGGATGAAGAGAAAAAGAATCTGGGACTCCTGCTTAGTCAGCTGACGCATGAGGAATAACCCAAGATGGTGTGGGGTGCTCTTCCTTTGCCATCCAGAGATTGTCTTTGTTTCCCAGTCCAAAGCCTGAATTCTTCCATTAAAAAACAATTAATAAAAGTGGCTAGTATTTCAAAGTACACAGTATTATAGTAGAACCCCCATCTGTGAGGGGTTTAGTTCTCCTGCCATGGATGGGAAAAAACATGCACTACCAATCAAACTACAATATACAATATACTTATTTTCACCTTCTGTTTCTTAATGAATTCTTTGTTTTAATTTTTTTATTTCGATAAACAATATAACAATAGACAAACATATAACAAGAAACAATGAACAAAAAACAAATAACACAATTCCACATTGACAAAACATGTTAGACATAAAATACCTTTCCTTTGATATCATTTACTTCTCATAACCTTCTCCCCTTAATTTATGTCTGTACATCCTTTGGATCAAGTTCTCTTTCTTCAAACTTATTTTATATCTCCTTTCTTCCTCTAATATCCTTCTAATATCACCCTTATAGGTTTGCTCTTTCTTACCCCATCCTTCCTTAATTTCCTATTCTCTTCTCTTTTTCACCTTTCAATCTTGTTCTTACTACCTACTCTTACCTTCTTTCACTTTCTAAATTCCTCTATCTTCAGCTTCTAAACTTGACCCAAAGGTTGCCCTTTTTTCAATACCCTTTTTTAATACACATAAAACATACCAACATCAGTTTCATCACACAAATTTTAATGAGTTCTTTGTTGTAAAAAACAAAACAGAGGAAATAGTGGAAAATACAGGAAGATTAGAAGTGCAAAATATCATCTGGACATCCCATAATAATTCTATGCATGCAGTATAATGACTGAATGACAAAGGCCTTGTTTGGAAGTACCCATAAATAGAAAGGAGTCTAGATATAGCCAGATTTCTCTCGAGCTTGCCTGCATCTTCCAAGCCCCTGGAATTCAACATCACCCAGCTTGCCTTTTCTTTTCTGTGCCCCCCCCCCAGCACAAAATATGAACACACACTCTCTTACTCTTGGCATTCAGAAGTTTCAGATTCTTCAGGTGTTGGGCTACCTTCTGATTTTTTCCAGCCAATGACATATCTGCTTATTGCTCCTTGACGAGGGTAGCATTTTGCTATAGATCCAGGGATCTGTTGACCACAGTTTTGAGATACTATGTACACTTTGGAGGTATCTAATGATCCACTGTTCTTAGGACCATGTGCTGAAGGACTTCCCGAATGATGTGACCCACTAGAAGAAGGGAGACAATATGAAGCGCACTATGTGAGGAAATCTGAGACAGAAAAAAAATTCAACTCCCTTAAGAATCAGAACTAACATTTTCTTAAGATCAGTAAAATTTAATTCTTCATCACAAAGGGCACATTCTAGAAATATTTGTACAAGACAATTATCTACATCACAGTCTATTTAAATCAGAAAAAGAGAAAGCAAACATTAAAAAGCTGAAAAATGAAGGGAAAAAAAAATCACAGCAGCAGCAAAATGAATAAAATCAGACTAGAAGCAGAAATGCCTTGGCAAATACATGTTATCTTCCACTGTAAGCAGAAGGACATCAGGCTTGTAATAGAAGACCCCTTCCTGGGGAATATACTGTATTTCATAAATAACATGTCATGACCAAGAAGATACTTTCCTTGCTCAACATGCTGGCTGCAGGATGCTCATAGCATTCACACAGGGGCTGTCTGCACAAGTCATAAGATGTGGTTTCATCCTGTTTTGAAACCTTCCTGTTTAAATGATGCATGTGGCCAACACGGAAGAAATCTGGGGCAAAGCCATGCTCTGAGGCTAAACACTGGAGCAAAATGACACTCAGGTTGCATTGCTTCAAATTGGAAAGTGTGGACTATTGCACCAGTGCAATAGGGCCAGTGAGCCACCAGTGCTATTGGTGCCCATACAGTGCTACCTCGGGTTACGAAATTAATTCGTTCCGCCGTTCCGTTCGTAACCCGATAATTTCGCAACCCGAAAAGGCTTTCCGTTAGCGCTGGAAAGCCGCTAGCCGCGCTTTGCATTTGAATTTCACGCCGAAATAAATTTCGTAACCCGAAAAAAATATCGTAACCCGGAACAGTTTTTTCCAATCTAACTTTTTCGTACCCCGGAAATTTCGTAACGCGATCATTTCGTATCCCGGGGCACCACTGTATTTTTTATGCTGCCTGTGAATTGTTCACACATGCACACAAGTGATCAGTTGCACCATCAAGCTCTCATTCCATCACTTATCTCGCTGAAGCAAAATGAGAGAAACATTAACAAACTGGCTGATCCAACAGGAGGCCATGGGGAAATGGAGGGGGCATCATACGTTCATGCTCAACTATATGTCTTTTTTTTTTTTAAAAAAAAGGAGAAAACCTATTCATTCACATAGAGTAAACCACAGAGAATAATGATACAAGACTAATCTTTCTTTGCTCAGATGATGAACATTTTTTGCAGATATAAGTGCAATTACACATTTCAAAATAGATCTACAGAAGACAAAATAATATTTACAAAATCTCCTTCATTTGAATGTTTCCCTTCCCCCTCCCCAATCTGCTCTGGTTTAAAGATCTACTTTTCAGACAGTGGCAGCATTCCAACACAGTTCCACTTAGGGAATACTCCCACTGGTGGAAAGTCATCTGAATTATAAATAAAACCATGTTATCTAAATCAGTGTCTCTATGGCTATCTGACTAGCCACTTCCCTCATGTGCTAGGTATCAGCACCATATTGATGCCCACTGGCTAAAACTGCCCCCCCCCATTCTTGGATAGCTCTGGGAAGAAAACAGGTCCATTAACCACCACTCCGAGTAACACTAATCTAAGTAACTCCCAATGGCACAAATAAATATTGAAGGGGTGTCCTATTGATGATGAAGCAAGCTTGTTTTCTGCTGCTCCAGTAAATAGGACCTGGACCAATGGATTAAAACTACAGGAAAAAGAGATTCCATGTAGACATTAGGAGGAATGTCTTGACAGTAAGAGCTGTTCAACAGTGTGGTGTGTGGTGGAGTCTCCTTCTTTGGCAGTCTTTAAACAGAGGCTGGATGGCCATCTGTCATGGGTGCTTTGATTGAGAGTTCTTGCATGGCAGGGGGTTGGACTGGATGGCCCTTGCTCTCTCTTCCAACTCTACGATTCTATGATTCTAATATACTTCACATCTTTTCTACCTTCTATAATTTAATGTTAACATCACTGGACTGCACTGTGAAAAGCTAATGACCTACGTTTGCAAGGGACAAAGGGTTTTCAACATTTCCTCACACACTTTCTGATACGTAATATGGCTGAAATGAGATTAAATACTGTACATTCAGTAAAATATAATGTCTGTAGCAAGCAAGAAGAAATTGACAAATTATTCACTCAGATCTATTAATTTTGTTACTCATACTGAAGGAAATTCACCCACCTCGAATGTGACGATATTTCACTGAGATCTCCCATGCTTCCATCTCCTGTATGACCACTAGAAATGGCAGAAGCATAACTGTGAACAGCATACATTTTTGCCTCATCATCTTGCCCCGGAGTTTCAGAAGATTCAGCCCACTGATCCGTCCGACTGTGTATCCCTGATCGACTTCCAGCAAGGTGCAAAGGGGCCAAGATTGGAGCAGGCATACAAGGAGCAGTATCAATGCCACTGTCAGTAGAAGCTCCTTTAATGTACGTTAATCCAAGTAAATCAGGGTCCATTAGGTCTTCAGAACCAAAATGTTTGTCATCACTATTGCTGGATGTGTTACTGGACAGGGTATTACTGCTAGAATGACTGGAACAGTTTTTGTCTCCAATCTTAAAAGAAAAACATTTTACAATGAGTTTATTTCCTGTTCTTCACAGTTAAATCAATGGGAAAAGCAAACAATGGCACATTACCATTTGTTAGAAGTGTCAAATATAAATGAAGCCTACATATAAAGTTTTATGCTACTAACATTATCTATTAGATATAAATAATCATTAATATTTTTATAAACACACATATAATCAGGGTGGAATGTAACATATCTACTACATATGACATGTGAGACTCTACAGGATTAATTATGTTCAAATAAAGTTTGAAATTAAATACACCCAGCACTTTATATTGCATGGTCATATTTCCATCACTGCACAGAAGATTCTCTTCCATGTAAATAACTGAAAACAGGTTGTAGCTGGACAGACTATTTTTCTAGATTAACAAGTACTTTCATCTAGCAGCTGACCTCTTTTGGGCAAGTATTTCTCAAGCTATGCCAGAAATATATGTATTTTTGAAGGTTACAAAGATTGGTTAAAGGTTAAGCTTGGATTACTCCACAACTTGTGTTAGAAATGTCTGGAGTCTGAGGGGATCTCCAAATGCAAGGAGGGTTTAAGCCAAGCATTATAACAGATCATTGCTGGCCCATCCTCAAAATGAACTACCAGCTGCTCCCAACCCTGATCTATTAAGCAGCACTGTATACCATCTTACAGGGTGGTTCAAAAAGAATGGTGCAAATCCAAATAATAACAGCTTTACTTTTCCACCATCTTTTTGATATTCTGAAGAAAACAGTACATACAGTTTCTGGTGTGTCTTGAAACACCATCCCTGGCACTTACCAAGGGATTAAACATCCCAGGTGGATAGAACTGTTTAAAAGTAAAAGCTGGGCCTTGCTTTACTGTTGTGGTGATGTTCCTTCAACTTTTTTCCAACCTAAAGTGACCCTAAAGTGAACCTATCAAGGGATTTTCTGGGACTACCTCTTCATTTTCTTATAATACCTCTCAACCCCATGTGGCAAAGAAACAATCTTGAGAACTATATGACAAACAGGTGCAAGCTTCACCTTTGCTCTGCAATGCATGCAGCAAGCAAAAGTAAATAGACCGTCCTCATTGCTTTGGGTAATTAGAATAGGTCCAAGAAACCAGACAGGACCAGAGAGTAGAGCAACCTTTGCAGAATTTGAAAGGAGGTGATAAAGATGTGTATGTGTGTTTGCCAGATTATATGTCTATGAATGAATGGAGGAACATGTGAGAAGGAGCAGGGTTGTAGGAGATCCTGAAAAGAGTTATCTTTGTGTGTTGTCAGTATTAATGTTTCTCTGCCTATATAGACAGAAGTTATTTCAGTATGATCTACCTGTTTTAGGGAAATATTCAGAGGAATGGGTTTTAGAAGAATTTATTGAACGCCAATTTGATTTTCTGTGAAGTGTTTCTTGACTCAGGAAACTATAGGTTTAAAGAAGTGCTTATGTTTATATTTTACTTTCACCTCACCAGTCTGTCTCTCTGAAATGTTACATTTTGTGACTACTCCCACTCCCACCTGCCAAGCATCTATTTCATGAAAGTGCCTACACAATTTTCTGAAAAGTCCAAGCATGCTCATATGCTCCAAAACTCTGAGGATTCCTAAGCATTACTGTGCCTACCAGAACTTCTGTCTATTGAAGAGCAGTGTTCAGTCATGAACACTATTTTCTTGACCTAAAGTTTCAAAAGTAGTCTCTGTTATACAATGGACCTATCCCATTCCATCTGTGGGGTTTCAGTTCCAGGCCTTTCTACAGATGGGGGAAAATGCAGACAGTTACACCTCATATTGTTTAATGGGTAGTAATATGTGCATGTCGGCATCACCATGTCTGCGTGCAAGAGTGAGGTGTGGTGAGCCACAAACACCCAATATAGATATAGATAACTAGCCGGCCAATGTGGCAGGCTCACTGTATTAAGGTGGTGGTGATGTGCAGATCTCTAGGGGGAAAGCCTTATTAGATGTGTGTATAGTAGCTGTTTGTATTTGTGTAAGAACAGTGTATTCTGAGATAAATCTTATCAAAATGCAGAGCAAAGGTGAACAATAGAAAATGAGATAAGATGCCTCAATTCTTTCTCCTCCATGTTTTTGCCTTAACATGCAAAAACATGTAACATTTGTAAAATTTAAAATCAACAAATTCCAATAAGGTCAGCAATGACAGATCCTCTTCTAATGTGACTCAAATGTTTAAAACAGCTTGAATAAATAAAGAGGGCAGGAGATAAAAGCTCTTCTCTTTTAACCACAAGAGGTAGCACAAATCCATATACCCTTTATAATAAGTAGAAATATGGGGATAAAATGAAAGAAAGGCTAAGTGGCAAAATCAGTCTTCTCAAGTGGGTAAGATAATGGTTTAAATATCAAACATAAAGATGAACTAGAGCCAGCATTATTTTGCTCAAAATAGACTGTTGGTTCAAATATGCATAATGAGTAGATATGGTGGAGACTCTTTTGTCTTATAGACAAAAGATCACACTCATGCGCTGGCTGCAATAAAGGAGAAAGGATCTTCTTATGTACTTCAAGTGGTGGAAAGTTCAGAACTCCGCCTGGCATAGTTCCTTCATTTAATTTACCACAGAATTAATATTAGTGCACAACAGGCTCTATTCCAGTTCTCACACATCAGTTCTTACATTATTTAATTCAGCTGGAAATAATTGTTTCTTAATATCAGGTCATCAGTGCAACCCTCACCCCCCCTTCCAATTAACAGGAACAAACATATCAAGATATTCTAATTAGATGCATTCTTTAAAGATGAAAATTTGCCTAAATAACAAAATCACAATTGCTGGTAATTAAAATAGATGTGTATTCCTCACAATATGACAAGCAATGGCACTGTATGCATGTCACTTGAATACAACAGGACATGAACCTGGGACTATGGAAGCCAATTGAAATCAGGTTCTAATCAGTCACCAGAGTGATGCTTACATTAGTGAGGCTTTAATCCACTCAGTGTCCTAGAAACCAGCACATGCCCTTTATAATGAGCTTCTCTGAGGCAGCAACCAGAATAATTCAATCCACATCTACATCAGAGATGGCTATAACTTGTGAATGTGTGTGTAAGTGTATGTGCCTTCTAGTTGTCTGTCGACTTATATGGCAACCCCACATATTTTTCACAGGGGTTTTTTTAGGCAAGGACTACTCAGAGGTGGTTTTGCCAGTTCCTTCCTCTGAAATCTAGCCCAAAGTACCTGGTGAATTGTCAGACCCTACCATTCATCTTATAACTAAGTGTTTAATGTTGCCAGATAAAAAGTGGAAGACCTCTTTTGTGCCAAATTACTATTTCTCAGAATTACTCCAAGGAGACAGTGTGAAATAAGATAATGTGAAACAGAACTGCAGGGTATAGAAAGGTAGATAAATGTATTTATCAACAATAGCTTACTCATCTTGCAGTACAATCTATTCTCCATAATTCCTATTTCCTTTTCTGCATGGAAAGTTATTAACAAAATATAAACTTTAAACCAAGTTGGCAGTTGCAGTCACATAGCATGTGAGAAAGATTCCTATATTGGGAAACCCTAAGTAAAAAGACTTACATGAGAAAATTTGTTTGGTGAATCCTTGCCACTGCTCTCTTTCTGTAAAGCCCGGTCTTTATAGGAACTCAAGACTTTGGTTGATGGTGCATGCCACTTGGTTTCTGCCATAAATAATTATGTGTTTTAATTTATAAACACAAAAAACATACTGAACAAGGAAAAAAGTCTGACAGCTTAATGTTATATGCATCAGGTTTGCAACAGTGTTCTTTGGAATGTCAGGATCAGAAAGTTTGTTCCTTCTTGCTTCAGAGAAAATTGATATCTATGGGCACATACAGACAGGCCAAAATAAAGCTGCTTCGGATCACTTTGGAGGTATGCTGCTTAAATGATACACACATCTTAAGAGGCCAGAGCTGCGCCAAAGCTGTGCTCCAGTCCTTAGGACTAGAGTGTGACTTTGGCGTGGCTTCTGGACTCTTGCATCAATTAAACAGCATACCTCCAAAGTGACCCAAAGCAGCTTTATTTTGGTCTGTCTATACAGGCTCTATGTTATTTATTACCTGTAAAAGTTCTGGATGAGACGAGCCATGAGGTACATATGTTTTTGCTGTATCTTCCCCAAGGAAGGGGAGACATGCAGCCTTCTATATGTTGCAGGACTGCCTCTCCCAGCATTCCTCAGCATTGACTTTACTGTTGGGCTGCTAGAAGTTACAGTCTAACAATATCTGAAGACCCACATGATTTTCATTCTGCTCTTCCCTGTGAAATGCAAGCATAATGTAAAATCATTATCCTCATTACTATCCTATTTCTGAGCACTGACTGTGTTCAGGAAAGGAAAAACAGGTTTAGCAGCAAAGGGAGTGAAATTATATTATTTTAACGGAATTATCTGAGTGCTTTTCAGAAAAGGGGGAGTGCATTTATAAGGGGAAATGCCTTTCCATCTCATGTGTAAGAAGCACACGGAATTTGTTAAACAGTGTGATTATTGAAAGATTGGACATGGAGTAACAAACTACCATTTAATCTGAGATAGAAATCATGAAAGAATCCATCTGTTTCTGTTAACTGTATCAGGGTTCCCCCTGCCTATGTGATGGCGGTGGCAATAAGCACCTCTCTTCAGTGAAGACTTATGCAGACCTTTCCATGGTCCCTTGTGCCATGACATCTGTCTACAATAATGCCCTTTACGCAGATTGCCTCAGAATAGAATCAAAGAATCATAGAGTTGGAAGAGATCACAAGGGCCATTCAGTCCAACTCCCTGCCATGCAGGAGCTCTCAATCAAAGCATCCCTGGAATCAGTGGGGGGGAAAACAATAATGTTTGGTAAAAGTTAAAGCAGTAGGAAAAGAGGAAGACTGCATTACAGAGAGAGTGATTCAGTTAATCAAGACATGGCCCTTAGTTTGTAAGGTCTTTGCAGGGATATTGATGATGAATATTATTGAGTAGCTTCTGCAGCAAGAGCTGAGTGGCTTCAGATTATCTGGAATCTATTTTTATACAATCTATTTTTGTACCACCTTCACAAGCTGCCAGTTTCCAGAAACAACTGCATTTTTTGAATTGACCAAATGCATCTGAGAAAACAGACTTAAGTCTATGAAAGCTCATGCTGCCAACTTCTTTCTTTAGTTACTCTCAAAGGTGCTACAAGATCTCTCTACATACTGATTCTACAAACATTATATCTTTGAATTCGGGAAAACGCATGTAGTAAACTGAATGTATGAATTTTGAAGTCTTAAAACAAGAAACCTCTAAGAAATGTGTAGGAGGGCCTCATTATGCTAGTGAGGCCGTTCTGCATATTCCATTACCTTCTGAGGTGTGACTCTAGGACCTATTATTATTATTATTATATGAGAGGGTGCCTTCTGTTACAGCATCCAAAATGTGGCACATGTTGCTCTGAGAGATTTATCTAATCTGTTCTCTGCCCTTTATTTATTTTTATATTATTAATTTTTTTTTATCAGCAACTAATAATACTTTTGTTTCTCTGAGCCTTTGGGCTTGTCTAATTTTACCTGAAATTTTTTTCTATTTATTTTCTCTCTTTTTGTTTTGTTAGCCATCTTAGGCACTTTATCCCGGTAGTGGCTTAAATCCAACATTGCAAGCATAACAGCACTCCCCCCTGCTCTACACTGCAACACTCAAGAACCAGTTCCAGAAGATCCCCCAGATATCTGGAGAAGGTTTTAGGGGTACACAGGTGAGGAGATCCCCCTCCTTAGTCTGCTGCCAGAATCAGTAGATGTCTCCCACTGGATTTAGGCTCTAATAAATGAAATACAAAATAAAATAAAAAGTCAGCAACTGGCCTTCTAGATTAATCCAACCTCCTTGAGGTGCTTTACCATGGGAAGAAACTGTTAGATGAAAACATGAAATATTTGTGCCTTGGCAGTTATAAACTACCATTGTTTCGTCTGTTCTGTGAGTCATTTTGCTTACACCTCTATTGAGGCAGAACTGAATGCTTCATTTCTATTATCTTTGGGATTTCATCTCAAAGGTTTTTGGGATATGTTATGATGGGGAATGTTATAAAAGTAGAAAACAAATTCATCAAATATGGTAATTCAATTAAGTAGAAAGCTCATTACCACTGGAATGTCTAGTCCCTTCCAGAGATTCTTCATGTTCTCTGCCTCCTTCACTCTCCAGTGGGCCTGAACCTTGGTGGTCGTGAAGTAAAGGAGACTGACACCTTTTAACAGAGAGAGAAAATTGTGCTTTTTTTTTACTGTGAAAACTGCTTATCACAGTTGCCTACATATTTTCAGTATTTTCATCTGGTGAGCAAACACAGGATATTTAATAGTAATGACTGTAATTTAAATGCATCCTGATTACTTTATTGCAATGTTTGTCTAAGAGCAACATGCACAAACAACTTGAGCATTTCTTAATCACTTTCCAACACAGCTGTTGATGTATTTAATGTACATTTGACTTACTGCTTGATATTTTCCTTACAACTAAGTATTGTCCTTAAGCTATAGTAGATAGAGTAGGTTAAAAATCTAAAGCTCTCTCTCTCTCTCTCTCTCTCTCTCACACACACACACACACACAAAATTGTTGCACTGCCCTGCATTCTACCAATGAAGCGGTCCATAACAGCTTCAATTAGTTTGCTATTGTTGCACTGCCCTACATTTTACCAATGAACCAGTCCATAAAATCTTCAACTAGTTTGCTATCTTAATTTCTATATTTATTATTTATAAAAAGAGGTAGAGATGTAAAGAACAAGTACCCGTCATATCCCACTTGATGCCTCCACTGACTACTTCCACTTGGTCCAGGGTCACTGGAAGATGACTGGTTGCTTGGTGAGCTTCTGAAATATTTACTAGAGTAATTTAAAAGGTACTAATATCTGTGGTATTTCAACAAATATGCTATTATTTTTACATATATGATTAATAAACTAATTAAAAATAATTAAAAATTAGGATTACAAACAATATGATTACATTTGGGAGAATAATTTTTAAACAGACAGAATGATAAACAATCTACCACTGACTAAAACACAAGTATGTCTCTCCGATAGCCAATGGAGATGCAATGCATGAATTTCATGCCCTGTTCATAGTAATACATTCAAGATGAAACTATTTCACAATTAATTTTGGTGAGTGATAGTGAGTACAATGAGCCCTTGATGGGGTTTGGGACCCCCATGGACACTCTAGTCCTATCATATACAATGGCATAGTAAAATGGTGTCCCTTATATAAAACGGCAAAATCAAGGTCTGATTTTTGGAGGGGGGAAGGAGAATATTTTTAAGTGTACATAATCTATGGATATAGAGGGCTGACTGTAGTTCGTGCACTTCTTACTTTAATTCTACTCTCTCCCTAATACATTGGACCTTTGTTATGTGCTAGGGTTTGGTTCCAAGATCCCCCATGTATAGCAAAATCCATGTATGCTCAAATCCTATTAAATATAATGATAGCAAAATGGTGTCCTTTATAAAAAATGAAAAATCAAGGTTTGATATTTGAAATTTACACTTTTTTGAACATTTTCAAACCGTGGATGCTTGAATCCATGTATAAAAAATCTGTGTATAAGAGGGGCCAATTATACTAAAGATTTTCAAAGAGCATTATAATAAATTTATCTAAGTGAAGAACACCATCTCCCTCCTCCCCCCCCCCCCCCCCCACCATGTTTGTGTTGCTAGGTTTTCAAAATAGCAGTAAGGGACAATCAAAATTCATGACAGAAAATTCATTAACAATCAAGAAGCAGATGTTAACATGTTTGTGTTCTATCTAAATAAAAGCATTTATTTCAGTTAACCTAGCCATATGTTTCTCTGTAACATTCATAAATTAAATGATGCACATATGTCTGTCTGTATGAAAGACCCACACACCCAAATACACATTTTTAAGCATCCTGTTCAGTCTATAAAAAAGGAAAAGGATTCCAACACTCAAATAAGAGAATTCCTTACAATAGAAGATACCTGTCCTATAAGGAGCAAGTGGCATCGCTAGGGAGTGCGGTAGTTGTGGCTGACACCGGATGACACCCCAAAAGAGGAGTGGCACCTGGCTGGGCCCTCTCGTCTTGGGGCGGCAAACGAGGGTCAAGCAGCCCTCTGCTGGCTTGTTGTGGCAGTGCATGTCTCTTCACGCCCCCCCCCACAGCAGCTCCACTGCACTGGGTGACACCAGGGGTGGCAACGCCACTATAAGGGACAAGCTGTCCTATCAAATAAGCGTGATATCCCTTATAATAAAGATCCCATGGCAAACCTAGCCCATCTCGAACTGGATTCAGTTATTACCAATGTGTGTTTTTTTCAGAAACTGCTCTATAAGATTCATCAATATCTCCTACACACAGAGAAATCTATCACAATCTTACGAAGGATACAGTATTGTGAGGGAAAAGATGAATTGTCTAGCAACACCACACAATCCACATAATGCCAAAGGATCAAGGAAACACACAATAACTATTTCATTTAGCACTCAATGTGGGATAGGATGAAAAAGATGGAATGTGGAAGAGGTGGCATCATGCTTGTTCAGGAAGACAACCAGAGATCTAAAAATGCTCAAATTTGGGATCACTTTTCCTCTCAAATAAAATGGCTCTTCCAAGAAAACAGGGCATTACCAGCTAATTGGTATTAAATTGCTATTAAATCTAAGCACAATCCAGTTGCTTATTGTTAAGCAGTGAATTTCTAAGAAAACAACACCAATAAAACCTAGTCAAAAATGCTGTAAAACAAAGCAGAACACTATCTATTTTTATATCATTTAACAAATGGTGCAATTTAAAGAAATTCTACTGCTTTTAGTTTTTCAACATGAATATTTTAAAAACTCTGCCAAGAATAAAGTTAACACTCTTTTATATATAATTATAAAACATTGTATAAAAATCTGCACATGGAAAATGAGATGAAATTTAAGTACAGCTGCAATCTGTGCAACTAACAAAATCTCAGCACTATTAAACTGATTGCTATTGCAGAAAGACTGAACTAAAAAGCTTAAAATGAATATTTTTTCCAGATTTGTCAAGAGAAAATGATCACAGGCTAACGAGGAATCCAGACATTTATAATAAAAACACACATACTTTTATTTTATTTTTTACAATAAGACCAATAGGGTCTTGAACAGCTCATTAGTCTCCATGTAGTCTCCATGAAACAGAAATATTATTAATGGACTGAGATTTAGCCTTTTCAAAAAATGTACTGGGAAATCAGGTCTATAGAAATAAAATGCATGAGACATCAAACATGCATGTTGGTAAAGATTCTATTTTTTAAAGAAACTTTGTACAAAGGTATAGCTCATTTCAGTCTTGATCATTTAAACAATTTAGTATCTGTAAATGTTTTATTGCTTAACAGAGGGAGGCAAATGAATTGCTGAACCCGTTTTGCAGCAGCTGAATGCTACTGAAATCATTCTGTATTTAATGACTGATTTTAAATGACTTCTGCTGCACTGACTGCTTATCATAACTTGGTAGCTTGGTATCTAGCTTGGGTTCTCAGCAGTGTATATGGCGGTTGTGGTGGTTGTGGCCACTGTGAGACTTAGGGTGAGATCTAGCATGAAACTTGTAGGTCCTATATAGTCCTGTCTAGCCATTCCAGGCCTAGCTATCATGCAAGCAGATCATGCAACTGTTTTGCACTTTGTGAGACCTAGCTATGCGGCATGCCCAATTGTGACAAAAAGTATTGAAAGGGGGTTGGGTAGGACTGAAAGATGGTAGATTGGGCTGGGGGTGAGAAGTTGGAAGGGTGGGGGGGATGGGTCAGGATGGCAGACATGTGGCTTTGTTGGACAAGATCAGAGGGGTGGTGATGGCTGCATGGCCCAGGAGCTCAAAGCCAGCCACATGGTTACAGAGGAGGAATTTCCTAGGACGGGACTGGGGGTGATTTGGCGCCACTTAATTACACTGGCAGACCAGGAGTCAACCCCTATGAAAGAGCCCTGGTGGCACAGTGGTTAAATGCCTGCACTGCAGCCACTCACTCACAAACCATAAAGTTGTGAGTTCAATATCAGTGAAAGGGCTCAAGCTCGACTCAGGCTTGCATCCTTCCGAGGTAGCTAAAATGAGTACCCAGATTGTTGGGGGCAATTAGTTTACACTTTGTAAACTGCTTAGGGAGTGCTTAAGTGCACTGATAAGCAGTATAGAAATGTACTCGCTATTGCTACTGCTATTTAACAGCCAAGGGTGGAAGGAACCCCCGCTCTGCAATTGACTAAGTACTGAATCATCAGGCCCCATGTCCCCTCTAACAGAATGCACCTCCATTTTGTCACGAGTATGCATATTATCTTTGAGTGATTGATTTATGATGGCATTTATGATTTATGTATGCATTATGACTGGTTTATGAGCAATTTATAAGGAACCCTGGTGGCACAATGGCAAAATGCCAGTACTGCAGCCACAATGTTGTGAGTTCAAACCTGCAGGTCTCCAGGTTGGCTCAGCCTTCCATTCTTTTGTAGGTTGGTAAAATGAGCACCCAGCTTGTTTGGGGCAATTGCTAACACATTGTAAACTGCTTAGAGAGTGGTTACCTCACTATAGAGCAGTACAGAAATGTAAAGTGCTAAAGTGCTATTATGACTTTATTATAATTGATTTATGGCCCACTATGACTGTTTTATGATCCTTGCATTACAATTGTGGACATCTTTATAACCCATACAATGGTGTCACACCCTTCTTGTTTCAGCACAATTAAAACTCAATTACATTATCTGCTTCAAAACTTGATAAAGCTATTTGGGGGCATGGGGATGCTGTCTTTAATATCTTATCTCTAAAATCTTATAAGGCAGTTGTGAGAGTTTGGTCTTTTCCCCCTCTTAAATAAAAACAGACACAAAAAACTTTAAACCAGGTCTTGCTTAAGCATGCAATGGCTAAATGATGCAATGCCCTGAGGCACTCTCTAGAAATTATGGCTGCTAACTAACCACATTTCCTACTGTGTCATATTTTTTGGATTAGGGTGGAAACAAGGAGGACGAGGCTGCTATACTGTTTTACACGTTAAAAAAACCTTTGGGTTTAAAAGCAGGGGGGCGGGGCGGAATCTTTCATTTCAGTTCACATTGTAAAATTACATATGTTAAGAGGTAACATTCCCCTAGGACTCCCCAAAACTGCTAAATAAACTAAGTATGATACTCATACCCCCAAAAAACAAACCTAATGGCTTCATAGTCAATATATTATTTTAGAAAAGGACCTTCCTTATGGCCTTGTTAACACAAAAGATAACTTATGAATTTTAATTGTATGATGTACCTTCTGGTGTCATTCTCACAAGCATTCAATAGTTTTTGTTTCATGAAAGATTATTACAGGCAAACCCAGGGTTCAGATGGTATGTAATCTCTAGCTCAAACCTGCTAAAATCTTGTAGAATGTATTTGAAAAGTTGCTGGAGCTCTTGCTTTTCAAAAGCTTTTAAAATCATTTCTTACCAAGGACTAGAAAAGTTTAGTAGTAAAACATTTAGAAAGGATAATAGAGTGTATTACCTTGCACCATCTGGCAGCTTTCTGTCAAAGGAAGTACTGCGAGGGATAGCTGTTTGCGCCTGCTGGAGAAGTTGCTGGCACTGCAATCTATCAGATGTTCCTAGGATTGGAGAGGCACGAGAGAGAGGCTGCCCAGCAGGAGTTGGAACCCGATGCCAAGTAGTATTCCTCCTGAAAGGGGTTTTATACTCACATGGGGTGCCTTCGCTGTCGAGTTTGTACTCAACCATAGGAATTCGACACAGTTCTGAGCAACCCCTGCAAAACACATAACCACGACAATCTATCTTTAAGAAAAGCAAATATAGTATTTTCCCACCATAGCAGTTTTATTCTATATATTCTGTTTTATGTGTGTGTAGACAAATGCATGTGTGCACACATACTGCAACAGGCAATATTCTATGCACATATATACCATAGAATATTGCCTGTTGCATACTGAAACATCTAAGTAAACAACCATTTTACCACTGCATGAAATTATACCTGCCACAGAAAAGAAATATATAAAAGAAAATCTATCCAAGTCCAGTATTCTTCCTCCAGTTTTCACATTTTTCTCCTTTGAGTTTAATTCCACATTCTGTATAAGATCTTCAGACTCTTTAACAATCATACTTTTTATCTGAACACCCCACCCCCACCCCCCACTTGATTCAAACTCTAAATTCATAGTACAAAGTAATAAACAAGGGAAAGCCAGCTCTCCAGAGCAGAAGTCTTGCCCTTCCCAGTCAGAACAAAAGCAAACCAGTGACTAGAGAAGAGTTGAGGATCTCTGGCAGCAAACTGAAGTCGAAGGCTTTCATGGCTGGCATCTATAGATTTTGTGCTTTTTTGGGCTACAAGACCATGTTCTAAAAGAGTTTATTCCTGACATTTCACCAGCAGCTGTGGCTGGCACCTTCAGAGAATGCTGGCATGAAACAGATTCATGATGGAAAAAGAAAAAGAAGGGACACTGGCATTCTTGGATGTCCAGGTCATCCGCAAACCAAACCATTCTCACCACACTAAAATGCACTCTCCCTCACATTCACCCTCATTCTCTACCCTTCTCCATGTTCCTTCCCATTGCTACCACCAGCTTCCCTCACCCTCCCTGCCACCATCACATTCTCTATTCCTCCCCTCACCATTACAGTTGCCTTTTTCTATCTGTAACTTTTACCTCTCTTTTCTTCCTCCCTTGTAAGTCAAAGAAGGGGGGCTTTGTCGTCATTGGTAAAGGTCTCTCTATAGCCAGCTGTTTCTTGTCTGTCAGTCTTCACTGAGTCCAGGTAGGGCTGACCTGTGAAACAGCCTGTGTTTCAGAGTCCACAGATGTATTCTAGGAATGGGCCCAAAAGTTACACGAACTGATAAATCCTGATGTTAAACGTACACTGTGCCCGCCCCAATCATGGGCTTCCCATCCGCAGATTTCAACATCCGTGGACGGCATGCCCTATTAATTTCAATAGTTATGTATGTACACAGCCCCAGGAGACCGGCCGTTGTACACACACGCTGCCATTTAAATACTGCAAGACTTGGGGTCCCATGGTTTTTACCATCCACGGAGAGGTCTGGAACAGAAGCCCCACAGAGAAGAAGGGCCGAAGTGTATTTCACTGCTTGAATCTAACTAGCCAAAATAAGTGAAGTTCTTAATTTTTCAGAGAAGAAATAATTTTGAGATGCTACCTCCAGGCAGTACTCTTGCCAAAAAAGAACAGAATGTGATGAAAAGTTATCAAAAAAGAATAACTATGGATGGATATTTTAACAATTGGAAACTGGTTTTAAGGTGTACTGACGAATCAAACAGTAAGACTGTTTAAAACATATTTGACAAGTGTTATAAGGGGGAAAATGTCAGGCTGCAGAATATTCTCAAGAAAGAAAAGTATGTTCTCAGGAATTCTAGAGCACAAATTTTAATTTATCACATTTTTATCACAGAGAAAGGGTGGCATCATCTCTGTTTTCTGCTTTAGGATACTGAGCCTTAGATCTGCAAATTATCTTCTTTCATTCTGTAGATTTGGAGGGAATATATTGCCCAGACTATAACTAATTACTGCAATGGGAACTTTAGGATCCTAGAAAATAGATAAGAACATTTTTCACATTCAACTAAGTAGTAAATGAAAGATAGCACTGCCACATATAGCTAGACTCGAGTAAAATGGCACAGTCTTCTCAGCTGCTTAGAAAACTTGGAAAGGAATGTTCAGTCACCTCTCATGTAAAGATCAGAAATAATTGCAGAACATCCAGGGCTCAGAAACTGCAGCTCTTGGCTAATGGATACAACTGACTGAACCCACAATCCCCTTCTTCACCAATCTATAAGGTTAAATATACAAGAACTATGAACTTGCTAGTTCCTTCCACCAAATAATTTGCAAAAGAAAAAAACCCTATGCTTTATTTGATCAAAAATAAAATCACGGAAACCATTCTTGCACTGGTTACTGTTTTGTTGTGAAAAACAACTACATCAGCAAAATAAGTACTATGAGAAAATATATATTTATGGTGTTTCAGGTAAGAAAGAAACAGTACATCATTATATGAAATATATACAAGCAATACTTTGCTTGGAGCAAAGTATTGATTTATTTTCCAAATGCTTAACTCTGAAGTGTACTTTCCTGGTGCATAAATCTAGGCCAGCTCTCCAGCTAATCTTCAGATATCAACCTAACTGAACACACTTCAAAAGATTTTAAAAGAAAGGTTTCTGAACAAGAGATAGTAGTAAATTTTAAGGAGAGGGGTGATATTACTGCATGTTTTACAATGGGAAAATTATGTATTATCTTTTTAAATTTTTTTACAGGAAAGGTCAATTAAAATTTTGTATCAATGCAAAGGTATTTGCTTTGATTAAAATATTTATATCACATTTTGATGAAAAATATAAAGTGTATCAGTTCACTAACAACTAAGGCAGCAATATATACTTACTTAGAAACAATCCACTCACTAGCTTAGGAACTCACTCATTTAGATACAAGCCCCACTGAACTCGATGTTGGTTAGATTTAAGTAGGCATGTACATGATTCAAGCTACAGTTCCTGTATTGCACTGGATCTGTTAGTATTTTTCACCTATAAAATCTCTTTGGGGGTATCCAAAAAATATTTGGCTAGCATGAAGTTCTGATTAAATCTATGTTGCTTAATGACAATGGAAATGAACTGGAAAACAACTGAATTGCCAGGAATTGTACTTGTTGTTCACCTGGGCAATCATTATAAGTAAATAAAGGGTTTTGTGAAATGAACATAAATATGGCTGTCGTAAAATGAATGTACAATAATAGCAGTCATGTTTTATTAGCAATTAGTCATATCAAGAAGCCTCTGGATTTCTATCAGATCAGGGTTTTTTCCCAGTAGTTAAAGTGTATCATTAACTTTTATTTTCAAACAGCTCAATATGATGAAATTATTAGTAATCAAAAAATTTGGAAGAATTAAAAAAAAATCTTGGATTTTAAAAATATGTATCCAAAGAAAGGAAGAAAGTTAAAATGAAGGGAAAAAATGAAGGAGGGAATACAAAGGATATAGCCATAAACTACTGTATATACTAGACCTGTATATGCTCAAATTATCGAGGTATAACACTGCTCTCCATCGCTGGAAAAAACCTTGCAAGGATACTCCTGAACAGATTAGTTCCTGCTATTTCAGAAGAACTTCTCCCTGAAAGCCAATGTGGCTTTAGAGCTAATAGGAGCACTACAGATATGGTATTTGCCCTTAGACAACTGCAAGAGAAATGTAGAGAGCAGAACAAAGGACTCTATGTAACATTTGTCGACCTCACCAAAGCCTTCGACACTGTGAGTAGAAAAGGTCTGTGGCAGATCCTGGAACGACTAGGATGCCCCCCCCCCAATTCCTCAAAATGATTATCCTGCTACATGAAGGCCAGCAAGGTCAAGTCAAATATGGCGACGTCTCTCGGAGCCCTTTCTAAGAACTTATGGTGTGAAACAAGGTTGTGTTTTTGCTCCAACTCTATTCACAATCTTCTTCAGCATGATGCTCCAAAGGGCTACAGCAGATCTCAAAGAAGATGGCATTTATATACGCTACTGTACTGATAGTAGCCTGTTTAACTTAAGCCGCCTGAGGGCTCGCACTAAGACTCTAACTATCTAGTCCATGAGCTGATTTTTGCTGACGATGCTGCCCTCGTTGCCCATATGGAAGCAGCTCTGCAGTGCCTAATATCTTGTTTTGCTACAGTTGCAGACTCCTTGAACGCTTTCATCAGCGATGTTTAGGCACAATTCTAAATATACACTGGACTGACTATGTGACAAATATAACTGTCCTTGAGCAGGCAGGGATCACTAGCATTGAGGCCATGCTATTGAGGACGCAGCTGCACTGGTGAGGACATGTTTCTAGAATGAAGGATCATCGCTTCCCAAAAATAGTATTCTACAGTAAACTCACCACGGGTCAGTGTAAGGCGGGCGCTCCAAAGAAGAAATACAAGAAGGAGGTCATTTCACATACACAGGAGGCAGACAGCTGGTCTGTGATGACTCTACACTAATGCACAGAGCATGGGAAATAAGCAAGATGATCTCGAACTCCTAGTACAACAAAGTAAATGTGGCATAATAGCAAAATCCTCAAGGTCTAGCAAATTCCTCACTTGCCTCGAAGACTTTTTCATTGTCCAAAAGGTGGAAGAGGCAACAAGGGGGGCAGCTATTTTAGATCTGATCCTAACCAACAAGGATGACTTGGTTAATGTGGTGCAAGTGGTGAGATCATTAGGTGCAAGTGAGCATATTCTCCTGAGGTTTGTTATACAGTGGAAAGGAGAAGCCAGGCATAATCAGACACGCATTCTGGACTTTAGGAGAGCAGATTTCAGTAAACTTAGAGAAATATTGAGGGTGATCCTGTGGTCAGAAATACTAAAAGAGAAGGGAGTTCAGGATGGATGGGAGTTTCTCAAAAGGGAGATACTGAAGTCACAATTTCAAACAGTTCCAGTGAGAAAGAAAAGTGGGAAGTGTTTCAAGAAACCAGGATGGATGACTAAGGAATTTTCAACTGATTTAAGTTTGAAACGGAACATGTATAAGAAATGGAAAAAATGGAAAATTACAAAAAAAGGAATTTAAAGAAATAGCAGGCATGTGTAGGGGTAAAGTCAGAAAAGCTAAAGCGCAGAATGAACTCAGGCTTGCTAGAGAGGTTAAGAACAATAAAAAGGGCTTTTTTTTTGATATGTCCGCAGCAAAAGGAAGAAGGAGGAAATGGTAGGGCCACTGTGTGGAAAAGATGGCAAAAAGCTAACAGAAGACAAAGAAAAGGCAGAATTACTCAACACCTTCTTGGCCTCCGTGTTCTCAGAAAAGGAAAAGGGTGCTCAACCTGAGCATAATGGAGCAGAGGACAGAATAGGGGAATTTCAGCACAGAATAAGCAAAGAGATAGTACAGGAATATCTTGTTAATCTAAACGAATTTAAGTCTCCAGGACCAGATGAACTACATCCAAGGGTACTAAAGGAACTGGCAAATGTAATATCGGAGCCATTGGCAATCATATTTGAAAACTCCAGGAAAACAGGAGAAATCCCAGCAGACTGGAGGAGGGCAAACGTTGTCCCCATCTTCAAAAAGGGGAAAAAAGAGGATCCCAACAATTATCGTCCAGTTAGTCTGACATCAATACCAGGAAAGATTCTGGAGCAGATCATTAAATAGAGAGTCTGTGAACATCTAGAAGGCAATGCCATAATTACAAAAAGTCAACATGGGTTTCAGAGAAACAAGTCCTAAATGGCTTGGGTCCAAGCTATCTTAGGGACCACCTCCTCCCGTACAATCCTCCCCGCGCTCTCTGGTCCTCTGGGAGGAACTTGCTGCAGCCTCTAAAATCTAGGCTTGCAGCAACCTCCCAGAGGGCATTCTCTGCTGTCGCCCCCAAACTCTGGAACGACCTGCCGGATGAGATCCGTCAGATAACATCATTAGACAGCTTTAAAAAAGCGGTCAAGACGGATCTCTTCCGGCAGGCCTTTCCAGATTAACCATCCCGGCCCAGGTTCCCAGATTCCCTCATTCCTCCCGTGGCCCCATCTTAGTGATGGTTGAGGATCAACAGAGGGATATCAGGGTTTTTAGTTTTAACTGCTGTTTTTATGCTTGATATTGTGTTTTTAATATGTTATACTGTTTAATACTGTCTTAAGGGAGGGAGGGATAAAGTGTTTTTAATTGTCATATTTTATATTTTACTGTTGTTAACCGCCCGGATTGGTTTGCCAGAGGGCGGTATACAAATAAATATTATTATTATTATTATTATTATTATTATTATTATTATTATTATTAAGTCATGCCAGACAAACTGATCTCTTTCTTTCATAAAATTACCAGCTTGGTAGATGAAGGGAATGCTGTGGATATAGTATATCTTGATTTCAGTAAGGCCTTTGACAAGGTTTCCCATGACATTCTTGCAAACAAGCTTGTAAAATGTAGGTTAGAAAAGGTAACTCTTACATGGATTTGTAATTGGTTAACTGGCCGAACCCAAAGGGTGCTCAACAATGGCTCCTTTTCATCCTGGAGAGAAGTGACCAGTGGGGCCCCGCAGGACTGTGTCCTGGGGCCAGTGTTATTCAACATCTTTATCAATGACCTGGTTAACAGAATTGGGAGCATACTTACCAAATTTGCAGATGACTCCAAATTAGGAGGAACAGCTAATACCTCAGAGGACAGGATCAAAATTCAAAATGACCTGAATAGACTAGAAAGCTGGGCCAAAGCTAACAAAATGAAATTCAACACGGAAGGTACTGCATTTAGGGCAGAAAAATGAAATGCACAGATATAGGATGGGTGACACCTGGCTGAACGAGACTACACGTGAAAGGGATCTGGGAGTCCAAGTAGACCACAAATTGAACATGAGTCAACATTGTCATGCGGCAGCTAAAAAGGCCAATGCAATTTTAGGCTGCATCAATAAAAGTATAGTGTCTAAATCAAGAGAAATAATAGTGCCACTTTGGTCAGGTCCCACCTGGAATATTGTGTCCAGTTCTGGGCACCACAATTCAAAAAGGACATTGAGAAACTGGAGCGTGTCCAAAGGAGGGCGACAAAAATGGTGAAGGGTCTGGAAACCATGTCCCAGTGACTTAGGGAGTTGGGGATGTTTAGCCTGGAGAAAAGAAGGTTAAGAGGTGATATGATAGCCCTGTTTAAATATTTGAAGGTATGTCATATTGAGGAGGGAACAAGCTTGTTTTCTGCTGCTCCAGAGAACAGGACCAGGAGCAATGGATGCAAGCTGCAGGAAAAGAGATTCCACTTCAACATTAGGAGGAACTTCCTGACAGTAAAGGCTGTTCGACAGTGGAACACACTCCCTCGGAGTGTGGTGGAGTCTCCTTCTTTGGAGGTCTTTAAGCAGAGGCTGGATGGCCATCTGTCAGGGATGTTTTGATTGAGAGTTCCTGCATGGCAGGGGGGTTGGACTGGATGGCCCTTGTGGTCTCTTCCAACTCTACGATTCTATGATTCTATGACTCCCTGAAACAACATCTTAGGCTCGGCCAAATTGATCACCAACAATGGTCCGCCCTGGCCTCGCATCGGGAGGCATGGAGGCTCACTATCCACGATGCTGCAGCCTTTTTTGAAAGCTCACACAGAACGGGTCTCGAATAGAAACGACAACGCAGGAAGAACCACAACCCAGAAACATCACCCAAAGAGACTTTCTGCTGTGCTTTCTGCAACCTGACTTGTTTATCTCTGATTAGCCTTTTTAGTCATCAACACACTTGTAGAAAGCACGGGATGATTCCTTCCTGAAATCCTTACTAGATAACTATACTACTGGTTGCAGAGAGCTGTTTCATGATTCTTCAAACTTCTTTCAATCCATCCTCCATTAAAATCAACTAGAAGACCCAGTGTTTTATGTATTACAAACTAGTGCTTCAAACTGCTTTACCTTGACTTCACCCACACCAAATAACAGGTATAATACCCACCTTCCAAAAAAAAAAAAAAAGCAATCTGTTAAAAGGGCAGGAGAAATATAGCAGTAAAAGCACATCTCACACACCAACCACTGTGGATTCTTACCTTCTAGGTGATCCATCTTCATGAGGCTGTATAATAACCACCTTCACTGTCACAGAGGTACGCAGCAGATCAATCATTTGTTCATGAGTCAAAGTTGCTACAGCTACTTTGCAGATCTCCACTAGGCGACTACCTTGGCGTAGGCCTGCCTTCCATGCAAAACCAAATGGCTCCACATCCGCCACAATCCCTTCAAAGTTAACATGGAATCCAAGCTGTCCCAAGCCGTTTCTCCTCAGAGTCATTTCTGTTGTTTCACATCCTCTGGTTACTATCTAAAAGAGTATCAGATTAGTGAGACCACAGCATTTAAGAGTTCCAAAAATGTATGCCATGAGAAGAATGCAAATAATAATAATAATAATAATAATAATAATAATAATAATAATAATAATTAAAAAACACTAAAAACATTGTTTTAAATGGAAATTTGAGAGGCAGGGATAGAAATATTTACATTTCTTAGTAAATATATATTTTCCTCCTTTATCACCATGAAAATCTATAACATAGTAAACACAAATGTATTGCTTGGTAAACTTATCACATTTAGAGGTACCAATGTGTTGTCATTGTATGCCTTCAAATTGTTTCCAAAACATGGGGACCCTAAAGAGTTTTCTTGGCAAGATTTGGCACTGCCTTCCTCAGATGCTGAAAGAGTATGACTTGCTATGTCACACCATGTGTTTCAATGCAGATTTAGCCCTGATCTCCAGAGTCATAGTAAAACCATAACTACACTCAAATCACTACACTATATTGGCTCTCAGAGATACCAATGCCTTACTTTTATCAAAACACCTATAAATATAATCAAGCATTATGTTGGCACAACAAGCTACCATAATCTCAGACTCCAATCCTATATTTGTCTAGAGAGTTATTCTCTCAGGTAAAAAACAAAAAGTTTTTTTTTTTAAATTTGGTTTTTCTACTTTCATGGGGGTTATGCAGCATAACCCCAGGAAATGTGGAGGGCCCACTGTAATGTGAAAAATTGTAACAGAATCTTGTCACAAGTTACACCCTAAACATGTCCACAGATTGGTTTGTATCAAAGACTTTCTAACTTGTTTCAGCTATGATATGACTAGTCATATTCCTAGAATGTACGTACATACCATACTTGAAGATGTTCTGTATTCTGCGATATCTGGAAACACTTTTTTCTATATCCAGCCCTAACTTGCTCTGAATAATCCATCCCAAAAGAGTGTCAATTCTTTCAACAATATTTAAGAATTTTAATCTTCAAACTAATTTTTTTAGCAGCAGTACTATTATTTTCACATGCTGCTTTCACTAGTACTTACCATTCTGGAAAAAAAAATCCCCATAAATCCCCCTCCACACTAAATTTTCATTTTTCTGTTTTAGATAGACAGAAAGCATCCTTCCCACATAGGTTTCCACTGTTTTCTAGGCCAGGGGGGCAGCAACTGCAGGGAAGCCAGGAGCCACACTCTTAGTTTTGAAAGTGATGGAGAGTAGCATCTTTTTTTGTTTTGTTTTTAAAATTAAAATTAATGTGTTAAATTTAATTTGATTCACAATTTAAGAACTATATTAATTGTATTATTGCAAATAAAACACATTTGTTACTTAAAATAAGGCCTAGACCTTTGCACCTCTGCACTGGATGAGTTTTGCACTGCACTGGATGAGTGATGAAGCGTTTTTGAACTCTGCAAATCATCCATATTAATATAAAACTCAGATTAACAAAATAGCTGTCTTTTTGTAATTTATAGCTGAATCGAGATTTTGGATAAAAACGCTTTTCACCAGTTTCTGACATTTGATGTCCGTGCCATCTGTCTTATGTCCAATTTTTATTACAGTACATTTCTCTTACTAATGACTGTAACCATGCAAGGTCAGTTGTGTTTGCTGAAAATTTAGCAGTCCCACTTTATTTCAAAACAACAGGTAAAATACTCATTTATTTATTGTATATACAGTACTCATGTATAAGTTTAGAAATTTAAGTAAAAAATTGACCCAAAAAACCTTAGTCGACTTATTCACAGGTCAATGTAAGCATTATACTTTAACTCTTATTAAAAACAGGAATTATCCCCTGTTGAAAAGCAAGAGTGTTATCCGTCCTGGAAGCAAGGATCTACCTCTGTTCTCTTATCCATCCAGACTTTAGTGTGTGAACAAACAGTTATGTCTGCTGTAATTTTGTATGTTCTTTGGCATTGTTTTCCATTGCTTCATCCTTTAAATACTTTGTTACATGCCCCTAAGATTTACTCTCAACTTATCCACGGGTCATATCAAAATCCATAATTCTGGCCCAAAACTTGCCCTCGACTTGTACATGAGGTTGACTTATAGTCGAATATATATGGTAAGTCCTTGCAGGTACAGAAGATTTTTCTTCATTAGCACAACACTGTTAAATTATTGTAACTTGACTCATTTGAATGGGTCAGACTGTACATTTAAATGACTTAACACACTTAAAGAATCCTAATGCAATGAACAGTTCTAGTTAATCAGATTCCTGTAAGTTCTTCCCTCAAGACAAAACCTTTTTTGAAAGTACTATAAATTTTATAACTTCAACCAGAAACCAATTTGTTTTATTTGTATTTTAAACTCGCTTTATACTTTTAATTATCCTTTATATGCCACTTTGGGTGGGTATTCCTCTTCACAGGCCACAAAAAAGTACAGCAAACAAATCACTTCTAACTGAACCATAAATTATTTATAGAAGTTCTTAATAGAATGAAACCAGTGTTAGGAGTATTACTTACGTAACACTTTAAAAATAATCCTTTTTTGAATTCTGGAAGCAGGAATTTAAACCCAAAGCAACAATGTGTTTATTACTCTTATTTCTGTTTCCACTGAAATACATCATAAAGCCATCATTCCCTCAGGACTGCAGGTATTGACTATGTTATGATGGTAAGATGCTATATATTTTATTTCACATGAATGTCAACTCAGTGGATATTTTGCCCCACAAAATGTGTACTCATACTTTCTAACATCTCCAATTCTTGGTAAAGCTTGCCAAGATATAAAGGGGAGATTAAAAAGAGAAAGGGCACAGAGCACAAAACCCTGAGCCAAGAAATTTAGAAGGACATATCTATCTTAAATATGAAGCACTCTTTGAAGAATCGGGGCAGCAGAGTTTTACATCATTAGGTTGTTTTGAGACAACTAGGTAGTGAACCTACCCTATCATTCATTCTCCTTAAATTTTACCACAAAAGACAAAAACATTTGTACAATTCACGTCCATATAATGATCACCAATCATGCACTCATTTCTTTAAGATGGAAAATGCTATCACATATTTATTGTGTTCATGTCAGTAATACTACTATATTTTATTGCTCTCTGAACGTTAAAAGCAGATTCAAGAATTTTAAAAATATTTATAGTTATCTACCAATATTTCAACAATTGCCAGTACAGTACAACCCCCCCATGCTGTGGATACATTCCTGGACCTAACATGGAAATGCAAACCCCTGGATAGTGGAGAATCTTATTGAATTGAACAACTTCTGTTAGAGGCATGCTCTGAAGACCCAGAAATGCAAGGAGAGAATACCTCTTCAGGAATCTCTAGGTTCTTCAAGATGATTCTATGGTCAACCTTTGGCGGAACCATACCACAGAATTTAACAAGAGGACCTAGAAAATTCCTAAAGAGAACTTTTTTTTTCAAATGCACATAAGTGAAACCATGGACACCAGTCCACTGGATATGGGGCTCATATTGTATTTTACATTTGCTATTTAGTTATATATACACTGCTAAGTAACATCTTCTGGCCCAACCCATCCCACTAGCCCATCTCAATAGCTAGCAGCTTCACCAGGAGAAGATGGTCTGTAAAGTGCTGGGATGACATTTCAACCCCCTCCAACAAGTGAACAAGGCTGCACTGAAGATCTGAGACAGTGGTCCTGCTTATGACCACTGCAGTCTTGCTCGATGGTGGGAGGGGACTGGAAACCTCATCACCCTTGTATTCCAAATAGAAGCTGCACAAACCTCCTTCATTTAATGCAGCTGCTGGCTGTTAAGATGGCTTGGAGGGGCACTTATGTACTCTTACACTAATACTATGCAGCCTTCCTGAATGTGAGACAGTTATGGATCTGTAACTCTAGGTTAAAAATCTAACTGCAATGCAGAATGCCAGCTATTACACTATACCAGTACTGGTGAACCTTTTGGGGGCCATGTGCCCAAACCAAACATTTTTTTGGCCCCGGGTAGCACCCGGTGCCGGGGGTGGGACTTCTGGCGCGGGACTTCTCCTCCCACCCTTTTCCTTGCCTCCAGCTGTCTCTGAGAGACAGCTAAAAGCTGGGGAAGGTCCAGGAGGGAGGGGCGACAGGCACACGCCAGTTGCTCCTATTCCCTTTTCCCTTCTCTTGACCCCCAGCTGTCTCTGAGAGACAGCTGGAAGGTGGGAAAGGTCCCTGGAGAGGAGGAGAAATAGGCACGTGCCCATTCCTCCTCCTCCCTAACCTCTCTGGAGGTAACTGGGGTCTGGGAAAGTTGCTTGGGGGAGAGGAGGAATAGGCACTGGATCAATGGGAAGTTTTTTCCCTGGGAAGAGAAGACTTGTAGATCGGACTGGAAAGAGAAGCAAGTGTTGCTAAATGGGGAGTTTTTTTCCATGGGAAGAGCTGGGCAATTATGAAAGTTGACAGAGAGAAAAAAATGAACTCATTTGAAATGCGAAGTGGAGAGCAGAGTTCTACAGATACTAAGCATCACTGAAAAGATAAATAAACGGGTCAAAGAACAGATCAAGTATGACGTTTTGCTAGACTGATGGAATCATATTTTGGGCATAACATGAGATGACACAGAATCATAGAATCACAGAGTTGCAAGGGACCACAAAGGCCATTGAGTCCAACCTCCTGCCATGCAGGAACTCTCAATGATAGCATCCCTGGAATCAGTGGAAAACACTAACGTTTGGTAAAAGTTAAAGCAGTAGGGAAAGAGGAAGACTGCATTACAGAGGGAGTGATTCAGTTAATCAAGCCATGGCCCTTAGTTTGTAAGGCCTTTGCAGTGATATTGATGACAAATATTATTGAGTAGCTTCTGACTGGCGTTCTTATGGTTGTCATGCATCAAAGCTGGCTTGATGGCACATAATAAAAAACAGTGAAAGCACTAAAAGAAAACATACTTACTTCTAGCCTTTGTACAATTTCTTTGATGTCACAGGTGCAGTTATCAAATGCAGACAGAAGAATACATTCTCCTCTTTCATAAAAAACTTTTACACTCATTAATCCTGATGTCCATCCAATAACATCTCTGCAGGAGCAGTTAAACACAACATTTTTTGATTCCTTTTCAATCAACACAATAAACTCATTTGAGATACCAAGGAGACATTCAATGTCAAGAGACTGACCAAAGTCTCGTGCTATCACATTCCATATCACTGCTCCAACACTGAATAAGTGGGCATCCTTTCTGGGTTTCACCCTTTCTTTCTTCTTTGCTCCCAGTGTAATAAAACTAAATTTAACTGAAGTGTCTACTGTAGCTGTAGTAACAAAGTTTTCTGCAAGGTCTTTCAAGTACTCTTGGCGTGTTCTAGTTGCCATGGCTCGAAATTTTTCAGATTTGTGTGCAGCATTTTCTGCATTAATTACTTTGGCCAAAAGGAAGTCCCGAAAAACAGCTGATTTAGGGAAAGTCACTCCTTTGGGGATTGGTGGCCCAAATGGTGGTACATCTTTTGATCTTGAAACACCAACACTAGAAAGTAAAGAGGAGATGTCAGAGAAATTATTTTTGTAGAATTAAAATGTTCTAATTTAACATTATCTATTTATACTTACATACATTTATACACATGTGCATGAATACAATGAGAACAATTAAATCTTGGATAATGATCCGCTTCGGAATCTTCAACACTGGAGGCATTCACTGAGTATACGCACTAGCAGGAAGTTAATAATTCTTTTTGTAATGCTGTATGCTCAGGATGTATACCGTATATACTCATGTACAAGTCGACCTCATGTATAAGTCAAGGGAAGGCTTCAGGACCAAAATCCTGGATAAGTCAAGGGTAAAACTTAGGGGGCTATAAGGAAGGATGGAAAGGGGGAAATACCACTTCCGTCTCTCCTTCTCTGGACCTCTCCCAACCGATTCCCAGGTGCAGAAGGAGAGGCTTTAACATCGGATTGAGAAAGGAAGAAAGTGGATTTAAATGAAGAGTTGTTTCCACAGGAAGCAAAGTCTTGCAAAATAGACTGGAGCCAGAAGCAAGTGGTTTTAAATGAACAGTTTTTTCCATAGGAAGCAAGGTCTTGCAAAAGGGACTGGAGAGATGGTTTCAAAAGGGAGAGGTTTTTTTATAGGAAGCCAAGTCTTGCAAAATGGACCAGAGAGAGAATCAAGTGGATTTAAATGGAGAGTTATTTTGATAGGAAGCCAGGACTTGCAAAAGGGACCAGAGGGAGAAGCAGGTGGATTTAAATGGAGAGGTTTTTTTCCCCACAGGAAGCCAGGGCTTGCAAAAGGGATCAGAGAGAGAAGTAAGTGGCTTTAAATGGAGATTTTTTTTTCATAGGAAGCCAGGGCTTGCAAAATGGACCAGAGATAGAAGCAAGTGGATTTAAATTGAGAGATTTTTTTCGTAGGAAGTCAGGGCTTGCAAAACATACTAGAGAAAGAAGCAAGTGGATTTAAATGGGGAGTTTTTTCCCCATAGGAAGCCAGGGCTTGCAAAATGGACTAAAGAGAGAAGCAGGTGTTTTTAAATGGGGAGTTTTTCCAATAAGAAGCAAAGGCTTGCAAACACACTGGAGGGGCAAGGAATTGGTGTTCAAAGGAGATGGGGCATCAGGCTTGCTTGCTTTAGGACCTTTCTCAGTACTACTAATGTACTGACCCTTATGTAAGTCTACCCAAAATTTTAGGGTCAATTTTTGGGCATACATTTCTCAACTTGAGTATATACGGTATGCCAATTCAATGCCATTATGGGGCCTACTTCACATTGTAATTTCCTAATTGATAGTATGAACTGAAAGCAAGCTTTTGATTTTCTGTGAGCTAAATGCCCCACTAATCTCTCTTATCTCTTACTGTCTGAAGGACAGCTTATATATGTCTATAGTGAAGCAGAAATAAGGACTGGCTCCTAATTAGTCTGTGAGATCGCTTGTTTTCACTTACCATATATACTCGACTATAAATTGCCCTCATATATAAGTCAAGGGCAGATATTGCGGCCAAAATTATGGATTCTGATATGACCCATGGATAAGTTGAGGGTAAAACTTAGTCATGTAACAAAGGATGTAAAGGATGAAGCAAAGGAAAACAATGTCAAAGAACATACAAAATTCCAGCAGACATTAGTATAGAGGTAGATCAGTGCTCCAGGACAGATTATGCTCTTTTCTTTCACCAGGGGATGGCCCCTTTTAAATAATAGCTAATTATAGTACCTGCATTGACCCATGGATAAGTCAACGCAGGTCTTTGAGGTCAATTCTTTTACTAAGATTTTAAGACTTATACATGAATATATATAGTACAGTGCACCCTTGCTTCACACAGGGGATCCGTTCCGGACTCCCCCACGCAAAGCAAATACTGCCTATGCTCGAGCATTAGTCCCTATGGCTTTCAGCATATGTTCAAAGCTGTGTATGACACGGGCGCACTGTACTACTAATAATACAAGGCTCTGTGCTAAAAAGCTTACTAACTTATACAAGTGCTGTACTGTACAAAAATATTCTTAATTAGTAATCTAAGAAATTTCTTCAATTTTGCTAAAATTAAAACTTTGTGAGTAGCACAATCACATGGAAAATAGTAAAACAAATTTTAAAACAAACAAAAAAGAACAGAACTACTGCCATTTTAAAATAAAACCAACAAGTAAAGGAAATCAGCAATTAACTAGTACTTACCTATAGCATACATTTTCAGTACAAGGGTTGTGGACTTTAACAATGACAAACACATGTTGAAAATGAGAACGGATATTTTTTGGAGTAAAAGGAAGTGCTCCGGGTTCTTGGAAGACAATAGTAACAATGTCATTTCCTATATGTCTTTTCCTTAGAAGCTAAATGTTAAAAAAAATTAAATTGTTAATTATAATTTCAGTTCCTTTACTCCCAGTAGGAAAAAAAAATAACTACTGCAAAACTAGCAGTGAAGTAAGATACGTTCTACATTGCTTAGTCATGATGCCTATGTAAAATATCACAGCTATAGGAGACAGAGCTGAATATAGCTGTTACAGAAGGCACACATTACATTTCAGAACTATTTTCATTTCAATTACTTTTGATACAGCAATCAAAAAACAGGATCCAAACATCACTGAGCATATGCACATTTCAGTGTCTATAATAGGAGTCTTCCCATCCAACCCCTACTAGCTGCAGTGCTCAACACTATTGCAGAATATGAGCAGGCACTCACACACAAAGCTTTGGAAGTAGCAATTTTGGGTAATAGGTCTGAGGCAATATTTGTGATAGAAAGGTGATCTGAAATGGTTTGCAGAATCTCCCATGCAGACCTTTGAAAACTGCCCAAAATAAATCGATGCAAACCTATATACTATGGAAGAATGTACATGGTAAGCACTGTTGATTATAAGAAGAGATATTCTGTATTACCACGGGACTACATAATCTATCAGTAGCAATACTAACTTGTGACAACAAATTTAGTTTAAAAGGTGACAGTTTTTTACCATTTTTATAATAATTTGAAAGCAGTAATGTTGTGGAAAATGATGTCACAATTCAGGACTTCCACAGATATTTTCCTGAAACGTTTTCACTGCAGGGGTCTACTGCACTAAATCAGAAGCTCTTTTAAAAGCAGAGTGGCTCTGGGGGGAAAGACTACTGAAGAAAAGCCCATCTCTTATGATATTAATTAGCTTCATTAACTTGAGACTGCTCTGCAAACTTCTGAACATACTTCAATAATGTTTATTATTATTATTATTGCAGTAGTTTGGGCTGTCAGGATTACACCGCTGGAAAGCTAGAGACTGAACCCATGTTGTGTATTGAACAATTTTAATTGAATTTTATAGTACTTAACTTTTGATGAATTACAAGATGAGATGGTCAAAAGATTTAAACAGAGGAGGGAAGAAAAATAGCTGTGTACATAAAACAGCTGTGTATATACAACTACTGTACATAGCTAACTACAGCCACAGAGTGAAACTCAGCAACCCATGATGTTATAACCTAGTAGATGAAATTATTTTGCAGTTACATACAATAATTCTAGTAATTTTCAAAGACCTAGCTATATTAGTCTATAAAGTGAATTTATGAGTGTGAGTAGGTTGAAGTCATTGACTTTAATGGAAGTGAGGTTACTGTCAGTATGTTTTGCCAAATTTAGCAAAGTTTCGTATACTGATTATACAGTATGTTTGCAAAGAACAGCTAGAGGACAAAACATGTTAAGTTCATATGAAGATACAAAAATACCAGAGTACCAGATAAAGCATGGCAGTGTTAGAAAAGAGAACAAACACACCACTCTGCCATATGTTATCTCCAAATTTAAGTGCGATTTAAGACACCAAAACTATTCTGTCAGTTTCAGAGGGTGATATAGAACCTTTGGTTACAGATCAACCTGCTAAAATATTCTGTGGAGCCTTTATGTAAATTCTGGGGAGGAGGGAAAACAAAAGATTGATATTCTAATTGGGATGCATCTCAGTGCAAAATGTTATCACTATCCCCCCCTATCTTGATCAGTTTAATGTTAAATTTTGGCCTTGTTATCCAACATTTCTGACTAGATTTATGGAGATGTCTTACCTAAAAGTGACTTCTATGGAGAAAACAGCTCACTCTGAAGTGATACTCTCCACTTACACCTTTGCTATTACACGCTGGGGTATCAGTGGACTCTGACAGAACTGCACTGAATTCTGGGGATGGTGCTTGATTGGGGTTGTCATTTCTACTATGTACACTTTTGAGTCAACGCTAACTAATGGCCACCCTACAAAAGGGCTTTCCTTGCATTATTTATTCACAGGCAGTTTCTCATTGCCTTTCTCTAAACTTGTGAAAGAATGTGACTTGCTCAAGGTTACCCAGTGGGTTTTCATGGCTATGCAGGGATTCGAACCCTGATCTCCTATAGTACTAGTCCAATACTCCACCTACTATACCATGCTAGCTCTCATTCTGATTACATATAAATATCTCTCTTACAGACATTTTTTCCAATAAACTGGATTAATATTTAATCCCTCAAACTATGAGCTATACTTGTGTATTCTTTATCCAAAAAAGAAGAAGAAGAAGAAACATGAAGTCTGAGATTTACAGGCAAGTAGCTTTTTCCACTACATTGAACAAACTCCTCTACCACTGACAGAGGCAATAATCATAAAAGAGAAACAAGGAATGAAAATTTCAAGCTCTAAAGTTTCTAAGCAGTCTGAATAAAAAAGATGAAGATTATGTCCCCACTTTCCAGTAGCAAACAGAAAACTGAAGCCAAATGTGATTACAGCCACATAAAATGTAATCAAATGGAAGGGATATGTCTTACACAGAACCACAGATCAGCAGCATAGGAACAGCGCCGACTGTGAGAATGAAGGACCATAGCACACATTTAAGAGCATGTGTGTGGCATCACGAATCTTAAGGATTCAGATTCAGTGCATGGTAACTCCATGTAGGGTTAGAAAATAATTGAGCCTGAAACCACTGAGAACTGAAGCTGATACTGTAAGTGTTGACAATAATGGGTTAAACAGACACACAATCTAAAGCTGATTCCAATATTCCCACACAGAAGCCCCAAACACCAAGTGTGCTCAGCATCAAATGGCTCGTGTTCCAGCAAAAAAAGAAATACAGATATATTATCGTGTAGTGTTCCAGTTTGTCAATCCGATGGACAAATCTGAACTCTATACATTCTTCCTTAGTATGGTTATGATTAAAGTGTATTTTTTGTAAACTGCAATGAAACTTTTACTGAAGGGTGGTGTATACATTTTTAAAGTATACTGCAACTCTCCATTAATATTTAAATAAGGAAAAACACAATGTAAAACTAAAATGTTTTGTCAATCTAATTATCATCTTTGTAAAACGTCAGATTATTGGTAGGATGCTAAACTGAATCACAGGTATCACTCGGAAAGTGCAGTCCAAAATATCACTTTTACCCAATTGTTATTACCTCTGGAGGAAAAATATACATGTTGTCTATAGTACATTTTATAGGGGTATTAATAGTACTTGAAATGAATTTTAATTTTGTAATCAACATGGGAAGCATGTTCATTACATCTGACATGTATTCATTCGTTCTTTAAAATCTTACCAAACCGGATGAAGTCCAAGACACCGCTAATATTTTCAAAACTTTAACACAACACACTACCACTATAAGCAGTATCATAAAGGTCAGCACAACATTAGGAAAATAAACCAGTGGTCATAAAGAGGGACGTAAAGGTGCAAGGAATAGAAAAGGATAGTTAAATTGTTGATGTATTGTAATATGGAAGACAGTGATTTTGGTAAGATTATAAAATGGCATATAAATTGAATGCAGAAGAAGTAATAGAAAACATAAGTGAAAATTGATAAAACTGATTATTTCATTTTAGACCACAGTCCTTCTGTTTTATACCCTTGCTTGTTTTCAAAGCTCCTCTTAATTTTTCTTTCATTTCCTTTCCCGATTCCAAATATGACTGGTTGAATCAATTGCCTTTCTAACATACTCTGAGCAGCCACTACGACTACTACACTATACTAATGCCTCCCCTGAAATTACGTACACAGGAAGACAGTAGAATACTAACAGCACCACTCTAGGATGTCAGGATTTCACATCAATCCTAATTCTCATTTATTTGGAAGAAAGTTTCACTTATTATTATAGAATTTATTTTCAAATAAATAAATACAGATATCTGTTTGGTTGGTATGGTACTGTATATTAAAATGTAAGATTAGCTTTTAACTTGCCAGGAAAGAGTTTTCAGTTAATGGAAAATCAGAAAAGCAGTCTCCTTATTTTTAAAGAACTGTTCTAGATCTCATGAGTGCTGCTCTTTAAATTTGCTCCTTGTCAATGAAAATCAACAATAAAATATACTACTAGCATGAACTCAATGCAATTGGGATCATTCACCTAGCCAGTCCCTTTTGGGACCCAAGGGTATGTATTTTTATTAATTTATTTAATAACAGCTCTGGGCTGCCTAGGGCAAACTGACCATTCCAGAAGCATATTTTTCTGTAATAGTCCATCACTTGTTCAAGCTAAATCAACAAGGTTAACTTTTTATACAGTATAAATCATCTTTCTTCATTCAATTAAATGGGGGGGGGTATGAGCAGACATCACAATGAAACCTTTAAACTTATTTTAATACAGCTGTAAAATAAGTAGTTTCATTAACAGCTTGAAGTATAACTTAATATTTTACACATAAAGATGCTACATATTTCAATCAGACCTGGTTAAAACTGAGCAAACTGAAATACTGAAATTGTAGTGAATTTTATATATTAAGAAAAATATATTTATGTGTTAATAAATGCATTAAAAACAGAGTTGTATAGATTTGAATTAATCAGATCTGACCAAAAGCAACAAAAGCAAATGGCAGAAGCGTGAAGGAAAATCTTAACAAGGAAATGATCTGGAAAGGGTGCTTGTAAGGGTAAAGGTTCAACAGGGAAAGCCTTTTAACTTATGGTTTGTAAGGAAAGCCAATACAAGGAGGTGGTAGTGGCCACACCAGAGTGAGCAGCTTCCTCTGTTCTGATCAGAACACTGAGTGAAGGCTCCCCACCCTATATTGCAGCCAAAGTGAAAAAATTACCTTCATGTTTGGATCTCCTGCTGGCTCTAAAACTAGAGGGATGTCCTGATCAGTGACCAAGCAGGGCGTAGTTATTTCCTGGAAAAAGCAACAGACAATTCTGGTGTGGCCTATTTCTGGCTCACAGGTAACTGGATGCTAAGAAATTCTCAGCGCCTTGCTTACTAGAGAAAATTTTCATAGTAACTGGCTACATACCTTGGTCAGAGATCATATCAAGCAGAATGAATATATAAACCAATTCACAACATAACTTGAGTGCAACAGGCCTGGGATTTAGAAGGCATTTCAAACTAGGATTTGAAGGCCTCACAGTTTAGCAAGTGGGCATAATGAAACAAGCCCTATATGCAAAGCAGAATTTCTGTATCACAGGTCAGGCAAGGCTGTTCCTTGAGGACATCAGCAACTTCATCTGTGGTGCTGATCTCAGCCTCCTGTCTGTTTCAGAGATAAAGGGTCAGTATTTTATCTGAATTCAGTGGGTCAAGAATTCTTCAGTGGGTACATTCTACATTACATATCTTGGCAACCTGGTAGCAACAGAAATAAAAATTAAACATTCATTACCTATTTCTTCTACACATTAAGGTTGGCTAAATGCTGGTTGAGTGTGCTTATCACATCTTATGGAGAAGTGTTTGTGCTGTGCAAATACCACTATAGTCCAATATCATAACAAAATAATGTGGTGGGCATTCAGATTTCAGTATTCCTTGAATATGGAAGACTTCCACATTATTTTTTATCAAAAGAAAGTAATGGAACATACTGTGATATTACTGCTAAATATGCCAAGACTGTCCAAGGTACGAAGACTGATGAGTGTTTACTAAAACATTGTGGAAGGGTGTGATTGTTACTGGGAAAATAATGGAATTAAAGTTGGAATATTTTGAGGATAAACCAAGAACAGGCTTTAGTTTCTCTAGAGAATATTTGGGAAAAGATACAGAGGAAGGGAAGAAAATGGAACAGTAGTATGAGTGGCTAAGCAAACACAACAGTGAGGATGACAGACAATATACAATTCTGGAAGAAATAGATCAAGGCAAAAAGCTATTTCCTATGCTCATGGATTAGGCAAAGCTACACAAAGACAAACAACATTCAACATCAAGTAAGGCTATTACTTATTGCCATTGCCTGTCAAATGAAAGTATTAGAAATCACCTTTATTTAAGAATATGCTTTATAGAAGTATTTTCTATTACCTTTGAAAATTAAGAACTTAAACCATCCACAGATAGATTACTGTTTCTCAACTATTCTATTAGTTCACCATATTCTGCATTTTGTGCTACATAAAGAAATGAAATCCTTTAAAATGAATGCATAATTATGCCATAAGCAGTTTGACAACAGCTTTCTAAATGGCAATTCATTATTTTCTTCACCTTTGGGATCTGCATTGGATCCTGGCATGAACACCTATTTTACTTGTGCAGTGTGAAATTCAATTATGTTCATATGAATGATGAAATGTCTTCTCATTTATATCACAATAGGTCAAAATGGTTCAAAGTGCCATAAGATTAGCAGATGTATTTCTTGCACTGCATTGTGGTGTGACAATATTTTCCCATTGGAGAGTAGTGCATACTATTTTTCAAATGCTCATATCTTTGTACTCTCTTTGGGGGTGAAACAACCCACCCCTTTGTGCTGCTGTCTGGATGGCTTCAGAGCATGGCATTTTGATACCGCACACTCTGACGTCACCTGGCTGCCCACACGTAGGCCAGCTTCCGGGCGATCTAGTGGTGGGACATTTACATAAAGCATGCTGCTGGAGCGCCCGAAAGCCAGCTTTCATCTGCGGTGGGGTGGAAAAGCCAACTTTTTGCCAGCCACAGATACTGGTGAAACGTCAGGAAGAAACTCTTCTAGAACATGGCCACATAGCCCGAAAAACCCACAAAAAAACTATGGATGCCTGCCATGAAAGCCTTCAACTTCACATTGTACACTAGAGGAGTACAAAAAGTAAGAGAAATAATAAAAACCAAAAACATTGGTAAATTTTGCTTTAGTAACTAATTACTGTACGTTTACCTACTTGTAAGATACCTGATTTGCATATCATTACATAAGTGTTAAATTTCACATGGTTACTAAGATAACCCTTTTCAATCTGCAGAACTGTAAGTTCTCTAACCTTATCATTATGGGTGTAAACAAGATTATCCTAACATGGCTACAAAGGTCCCATTTTTCAAGATCTCAAACTCGCCACCAAAAAGAAACTAGACTTTAAACTGTTCCAATGAGTCTTTAAGTATACAGAAATTATTAGTTCATGAACAGATATGCAAGGAACCAGGAATATTTCTTTTTTGATATACTTACAGTAACATGCAGAATATCACACTAAGCAGTAATCTCATTTGTGAATGGCTCTTTTATTTACACATATTAAATTAACAGATCAGGGAATACTGTATGTTGCACAGTACCAGCTTGTTATTTTAAATTCCCAATCCAGCAGCTCCTTGCCTATACCAAAACCTTGGCCATTACTGGAGCACCTGCAGAGCTTCAAGGTTTCATCTATATCAACCAGCACAGGCAAAGACAGAGTTAACCTTACACAAACCTTGATACATTTAATCCCACTGAAGCCAAAGGCAAAAACCCATCAACTTCAGTCATTCAGGATTGCAACCCCAAATGTGCTATAAAATCTGAAATGCTGTGTCATTTTTAGCCACCCTTAATGTATTAGATATAATGAAATATAATACAATGTACATTTTCAGATATTACAGGAATTATATTTCTGCATAACGTGATATTTCCTATTTGTATAAGAGACAAGCAACATGGTGAACAATTAGTATAAAACCACATAAAAAATGCAATCACACATATTTGTATACTAAAATGTACATCACTACGAATTTAGGAGGATACATTCAGTTTATTTCAGAAAAAAGTTTTTAGCACAGTTATTTGAGTAACAGTACTGAACAATGGAACACTGAATAATAATACTGAATAAAAGGAACATAAAATAATTTCTTCTCTTAACACATACACTTAAAAATACTTTCCTTTAACATTTTTAAAAATTGAATGGTAAGCCACAAATATTTATAATAAATAAATAAATTACTCTGAGTCAGAACACAAATAAATTATGAAACCTAAGCATCTTAGTTTTCAGACTGCTCAAGAAGAAAAAGAAAAGGAGAAAAACTTAACAGGCAAGTTCTACCTTCTCAGCAAAAAAGCTGTACATGATTCCAAAAATGTGATTTAAGGGGACATACCTGCTGTCTATTACTGGGCATATATGGAAGCATAGTTGAGACATGAAACATTATTTCATAATCTTTGTATGTAGTATAAAGGGAATGAGTTCCAGTTGAATCAGCTGAAAATGAATTTCAAAGTGAATGAGTGAATATAGACACTGAATCATGAATATAACTGCTTCCCCCCCCAAAAAAAACCACACTCTCTCCTCTTACACCATTTGAGAAGTTATAATACTGATTCCAAATTGTTCCCTCCACCTACACATCCTACCGTGATTTTTCTCTAGCCAAAACAGAAGTTGCATTCTAACTTTCTAGAACAGAAGTGGAAACTCTTTTTTCTTTTTAGAGGTCATGCAGACCTGTAATTATACAAAGGGAAGCTACTGGAGAGCAGAGCCAAAGGGAGCAAAGTTTAAAGCACTGAACTTATTCCACATTTCTTTTTCACTTCGTTGCTATCCTCGCACCTTGCACACAAAGCAAAGAGGAAGTGATGCTTAGACAAGAATTAAGAGCACAACTGAGTCTGCAGCAGCACCTGAAAAGCCAGAAAAATACTGAAGGCTGTATGAAATGAGTCTGAGGAAGTTGTCGCCCTTGGGCCAGTGTTTCTTCAGCTCAGCTCTGAAATGATTGTGCCAGTAAGAGGAAGTCTTTACCTCTGGAAAGGAAGAAAGGAATGCAATATAAACCTTGCCTCAGTAGCTTCACTTTGTATAAGGAGACAACATAACTAGGGAACGAACAGCTCTTCCCAGTTCCCTGTCTATCATTTCGATTAATAACATGATATCTTAGTATTAAGTCATTTCTTTGCATCAGTAGTTATAGCATAAGCCTTAAACACAGACACAAAAGTGTGTGTGTGTATGTGCGTGCGTTTATTTTAAAAAAAGAATCTGCACTTACAGAAGGCACTTTCTCAAAACAGTATTACACTGTTGCTTCTGGTTTTATTGAAATGTATTACTGAAACTTACTTTTATTATCTAGTTGTGCTCGATATTTATTGAAGCCTTTCAGCCGTACTCTCTGACCAAGAAGATCAAGGAATTCTTCAAAAGCAGGTCCTGCCGTTTCATTGTTATACATCTCTTCCTCTGTGCTTTGGCCTGCTTTGCAATACAGAATCCCAATCTTGTGCTGAAAACTCAACTACAATTAGGAAAAACAAGTTAACAAGAGATACCCTGCCCACAAAAAGGTCTTTGATTTTATAAGCCTTTTAGAGATACAGTTTGCAAATATGACAGTGTAGATTTATTTTAGAAGCTACAAAACAGCACTTCAGGAATACCTCAAATATTAAAATATAAAGCAGAATACTGGATGGCTCCAAAGTCATGTACTTTTGATGAACTACAGTGAAATTATTATTTGTGCACTACCTTGAAAACATGCAGATGAAATTATGATTCAAGCATTTAAACTTTGTGATCTACATTAATTTATGATGGTGAATTTCCGCATCTGAAAACTATTACTCTTTTCTTGTTTGTGGTAAACCTGATGTTTTGACTAACCATGGGTCCTCGCCAGTAAAGCCAATGGTCAGGACACCACGTTCTAAAGAAATCTATTATTATTCAGTATATTACTTACTTATGATTTAATCTAAAAAAATATTAATGAAGCTTTACTTTTTGACTGTTCAAGGGATACAGCATAATTTCTCATATTATCCTCATTTTCTCAGGGTGGAATTTGACATGTTGAATGCATACTGAGAGTATTACCGTTGTCATAACTGTTGTTACATTGATATTACATCCTGCTAGCTTGGAATTCTTATTGTTATTTTTATACTGTGTACTTGTGATTTTGTGATCAATGTTTTTATTGTAATTTGTGTGTTATTGGATTGTAAAATCCACCACTGTAACCCACCTTGATCTCTGGAAAGGCGGGTTAGAAATAAAGCTTTTATTTATTTATTTATTTATTATTACTGAGATCAGATGTAATACACAATTGTACACTGAAGTAATGCTCATAATACCAAGACGAAAAATGGGATAGCTTATATTAGCATAATATTTACCCCACTACAAACTCATGTTTTAAAATACGTCAGCATACACAACAATGTAAAATGCACCCATACAAGCCTCCAAACACTGAAACCAAACTATCACTCTGATCCCAAAAAGAGAAGCTCACCTTCACCTGTCTCCTTAGAAAGCTCCTGAATGTACAACAATTACTATACAAATCACTCTTACTTTAGGAATATTGTCCTAAATATTCCACTGTAAACTTTAGCTACGTGAAGTGTGATGAGTTGCATCAGATCTATCTTTGCAACAATACCATCCATTCTCTACCTACACAATCACATGAAGTATATTAGGAAATATGTTTATAAAAGTTTCCAGCACCCTCCACAAAAATAGTAATTTTGTTTTGTTTCCAATGGGGTTGTTCTCATGGGCCATAAGGCCCATGTTTCCCTGGCCTTGCATTGTCCAGTTCAGATGACACAGGCCAAAACTCCAGGGCCAGGATTGGGTCTGATCTTGTCAGACGAGATGCAGATCTGGTGGCTCCAACATTGTCTAACCCAGGACAAACAAGTGTTACCTGGGGCAATTTGACCCCTGGTTTGCTAAACTCCAGCTGCTTACATGGCCTGCCATGCTCCTTACCTTGCCATGCCATCATTCGTATTCAGAAGCCCTTCATCACCTTGTCAGATGTGGAAACGGGGCACCTGGTCATGCAAGTGCAGCCAGGTGCTCCGTTTCTGCATCAGATGCAGTGACATGGGACATCTCAGTATGAGTGATGGCACAGCAAGGTAAGGAGAGCTTGTCTCAAGTCGGTGCAGAGACTAGTAAGTAAACACCCACCCATCCCCACTATGACTCGTCGACTGACACAGGTGAGGACCAGGGCCAAAACTGAACTGGCTCAGCCTGTGCTTTCTTGGCCTGTTTCCTCTATCCCAAACTCATTCTTATTTGTGACTGTCATGAGAGGTTCAAGCATCTGTAACTTGCATTTACTACTACTAAAAAAATAGTAATCAATGATTATTTCCTTGTTATATCTTTCTCCCTCTTCAGCTTTATTCATAACTAAGCAATATCAGGACTGGACAACTCCTGAAGTTCATATATCATTTATACACTCATTCCTCCATATTTGCGGATTTAATATTTGTGGATTTGATTATTCACGGATTTAATATGTTCTCTCTAGGAATACAGTAAAACTCTATGGTCAACTTTAACTAAAAGTTGCACTAAAAGACCTAGAGATTCCTAGAGGGAATACTCAACTAGGCATTTGTAGCTCCTCCAGTGCAGTTCTATAGCCAGTGTCTGTTGGATGTTGACCACAGAGTTGCACTGGAGGACCTAGAGATTCCTAGAGAGGTGTCCTCTAAGGTAAAAACATGATGTTTTGTTATCTGTGGTTATTCCATATCCACGGGGGTCTTGTGCCCCTAACCGTAGCGAATATGGAGGGACAAGTGTATTTCCTATATCTCTAGCTCCTAAAGCTGACAGAAAACAACAGTCTTGGTTTAAACAGCTAATTATGGGGCCAAACAGATGGCCTGAAAAAGTCAGCTTCCAGGCAGCTTGAGGCATGGCATTTTGACACCACGTGTCCCCAAGACACCCAGAAGGTGCCCCATCATTCAGATGGAGGCAGCTTCAAACCACTCTGGGGATGTGGCCTTTTGACGCTGCATGCCCCTAGAGGAGCTTGAAGCTGTCCTGGTGTTGCTTAGGGGCTGCCTACGGTGGCTCTTTACTGGCCCAAATAGCAGTGGATCCAGATTGGGGTCATGGAGTGTGCTCCAGGACGAGCAGCTCCAGGGCTGCCCCAACCCACCCTTTTGGGGCAGTCTGTTTTGCCTCTATGTTGAAGAAGAAGAGCCCTCCCTCCAGTCTATCTGCCTTGGTCCAGGCCTCAGAGGGAGAGAAGAATGCTGGACCTGATCCCTTTCCCCCCCCCCCCCTCACCATTCCCTTCTCCTTTTGTGTCGTGTCTTTTAGACTGTAAGCCTGAGGGCAGGGAACCGTCTATTATCCCCTCTGTTGTAAGCTGCCCGGATTCCCAGTGATTGGGTGGCATATAAATAAATCCTATTATTATTACTATTATTATTATGATGTTGGCTTACCTATACACAGGACTCATAATCACATATGCTGAAAAATACTTAGGTCTAAATCCAACTGCTACTCCTAACTACAAAATATCCCTTGAATCAATGGGATTAACATAAATGTTGATTAAGCATCCAGCAATTGATTCATTCAATGGGTTTACTCTAGTTGGAAGTAGGAATTGGATCTGGGCCTTCACTGAGTCATCCTAAAACTGAGGAGATTACAACCATGAATTTCAAAAGCTGGCTGACCCATGAATCCTATGTGTCAGGATAAATTGCTGTTAAGATAAATTGACACAGCCCTATAAATATTTCCCTAAGACTCTTGGAAAAATAGGGTGACATACACATATGATAATTATTTGACTTGTAACAAATCTAAACACATATCTTTCCTCACCTATATATCTATATACTATGCATGCCTTTATTTTAGATAAGTAAATATATCTCTTAACAGTGCAGAAAACCAGATTTGCTTTACCAAACCAGAAAATCTCACCGTAATTCACTCCGAATTTAAAGTATGTTCATTTAATTGTTCATGCAGTGTTAACTTGTTAGATAGCCTCAATTACAATTTCAGCTCTCTGAGCCATCAAATGTTCTACATTGCTAGCAAGATTACTGTTGTGAATAAGATGTGCTAATTATAATGAGAAAAGGAAAATCTGAAAAGGTGAAAGACTGGGAAGCTGGTGTTTTTTTTTTCCTTTTATGCAATCTACAATTCACCAATGTTGACCTGAAACAGCTTACTAAGGCATAAAATCCTCACAGTGCAATACAAATCTACAAAAAGACATATTTTTGTTAACGTTCTTGGGAAATCTCATTTTCACATCATATGCAACTTTGTGGAAAATCTTCAGTTCCACAGATATGTCAGATCAGAGATCTGGGTGTATTTATGAAAGCAACATCTTAAAATATATTGGCATACAAAATAAGGGGAAAATGGCAATACCTACCCCCTGTTCATCTAGTTTAAGCAGCTGTTCAGAAACTTTGGGTGAGTTGGAAGCTTGCCTTAGGCACTGGATGCTCAATTCTGGTATTACATATTCCAGTACTTCTTTAAGAGGTAAACCCCTTGCTGTGCCATGTCTAGAAGTAGATGGAATGGCATCTTCTAATATGGCTCCTCTCAGTGTTGTAAGCTAAAGTGAGAGTAGTAGTTTTAACTTTAGTCTTCAGTAAGTAACAAGGAAACTCACTCGCACTCAGTTTATTGAGATATTTGGTAAAAGTTTAAAACAAACCTCAAAATTAAACTAAATACAAGCACATTTAAAAATAATTAAATAAAATCAGTTATAACCACATTGTTCCTTCCCAGAAAAAAAAATTAAACCAGGAGCAGGAAACCTGTGACATTACAGATGCTATTACATCTCCAACTCACTTCTGCCCCAGCAAGCATGACCAATGACAAGAGATGTTGGGAACAGTCATACATCAACATCTGGATGACCACTATTTCCCCATCCCTATGTCTTACATAAACGGTACAAATGATATCAGCAAACTTCTGGGATATGTGGATAAGGGGGCATTCACACTAACAGTATGAAACCAGTGTGAAACCTTGGCATTCACACTGGTGCCAAATGTACTCTGTGCACTTTGCGAGAGGGGGGCACCAAAAGACCACTTAACCCAGTGCAAATGAACCCAAGGAATTTTTCCAAGTTGTCACAAAAGATCCGCACTGTCTCACATTATCGCCAGTGAGCATACCGCATTTCAAATACATTCAGATGGCAGTGTGAGTACTGTTTTGAACACATTTGCATGGTCGAGTCACAAAATCACTGCCCCTTCCACAGTGGAACAGCCACCGAAGAGAAAAAAGAGGGAAAGTGGGAGGAAAAGTTCCGGTGCTGCAACAAACTACATTTCCCAGAATTCAACAGCCTGGAGCATATGGGGACTAAGAGGTGGGTAGGCTAATGACCCCCTGGAGTGGCAGGAGGAGGATCCTCTGCCTGGCTGAGAGGCACCAGTGGGTGTGAGGACAAAGCAAAGTTAACTCAGGGTCACGAGATGTACTCACCTCAAAGGAGGACAAGGCAGCCTGAAATGTAGGACATTCAAGAAAAGTGTAGGACATGTCCAAAGAAAAGCTAAGTACACTCCCCTAAATGTATACATTTCTGTTTCTTAGTGGTGTTCAAAATGGAGGACATTTTGGAATTCCTCCTGCATGGAAGATGACAATGGAGGACACATCCTGGAAAAGGAGGACTGAAGGCCAGGTTCCAGAGGAAGGAACTGGCAAAACTACCTCTGACTTTCCCTTTCCTAAGAGAACCCTCTTGAAATATAGGAAGTTGCCAGAAGCTGGCAGGTGACTTGAAGGGACATGCACACGTGTACACTCTCTCTCATATGTGTGTGTGTGCGTAGATCTATCACATAAGTGTGTGCCTGTGTGTGTGTATGTGTGTGTGCCTGTGCCCCTTCCAGTTGCCTGCCGGCTTCTGGCAACATCCTACATTTCAAGAGGTTCTCTGAGTCAAGGAAGACTAAGGTGGTTTTGCTGGTTCCTTCCTCTGAAATCCAGCCTTCAGTACCTGGCATTCATTGGAAAATTACAATTCTGCCTCACGTGGCAGGAGAAGGAAGACCCTCTGGCTGTCTGAGGAGTGCTGGTGAGTAGGGCAAGGGAGCAACCAAACCCGGAGAGATGTGGTTTGCAAAAGATGTGGTTCCATAGTGTGAACAGCAAACCTGGAATGTGTGACAGGTGATTTGCATCACCCAGTTCAAAAAAAAAAAAAAGTGTGTGAATGCCCCCTATGAATTAGTAAGATTTCATAATAATACATTTTATGAATACTTTTCATAAAGATAGGATTCCCTTGGCCAATTAATAAGTGCAGAAAAAAAATGAAAAAATAACTTCAATTGTAGTTTATACTAGACAACCAGATTTAAAATATGCAAGAATCTATCTAAAATTGTATGAGGCTTGATTCTCATTGCTTCTGTTATTTCATATGCCATTATTTTTAACCATGAACACAATGCTCAGTTTTGTGTCAGCAATAAAATACAGTACCCTGTTGTGTTTTAAGCAATCTGTATGCATACAAGTTAAACAGCCTGAAATTCAAAGATCACAAGTAAATTAATAATGATTTACAGTGTTTTTAAAGCACTACTCTTGTCTCAATTCTCCAATTTTTTTTCCAAAGCACTCTTCCTCCAAAACTCTGTTCCCAAGCCAGCTTAGAATTCTGTAATCCTCTTCTGTCAAGCATCTGTAGTCATACTTATGCTGCCCATTTGCTGCCTCTGTACTTTCAGGCTCACCATCTGTTTGTCTTTGAAAATTATAACCAACTCACCAAGGTCCATTCTATAGTAGCTTATAACTAAGAGGGAAATGAACTGCCAGATACTGTATGTTTTGATTCTTTGAGTGCCACCCCATTCTATCTACAAGTCACAAAATCATTGGTACAGAAAACAAAATTAAGATTGCAATCTTTCACACATTTACATAGGAATCAGTCCCACTGAATTTACTGGGACTTGGAAGTAAACATACGTAGGTTTTTGTCTTAAGTGCTGCTCTCAGCCTACAAAAAATTTAAGAGGAGCTGGAGAACCTGAAAATAATATACTCAAAGAAACAAAATGGAAATCTGTTACAAAACTGAGAAGCCATTGAAAACAAATGGTACAGAAAGGTATGGGATCTCTAGGTTAAAAATATGAAACTAATACAATACAGACATGACAATAAGAAACAGAACGGATATTCTAATCTCACAGGTGAGCTGGATTCTAGAATTAGCCACTGCTCCTCCGGGTACAGAATCATTTTAAGGGGGGGGGAAATCAGGGTTATATTACATAAAATGGGGGGGGGGGTTTAAGTCCAATTGGGGGTTCTGAAGGAGTTGGAATTTGTTGGCAAGATACACGTTTGACATTTCCTTATGCTCTGCTTTCTCTCAAAACAGAATGACTGTTAGAGTTAAAGAATTTTAAAACTAGCTAACAAAGAGATTATTTAAAAAACCTTAAGGGATCTGTCCAAATTGTTCAACTGCAGGTGTGTGTGGCTGTGATTTCCATGACTCATAGTGGCTGGAGAAAGTGTCACTGATGTAATGAGTTACCTTTCTGTACTTGTGTTCCTGAGAACAGGTTTGGATTGCTCAGATAACATACAAATTATTGTATGAGTTTGACCTCTACTTTATCCCACAGATTAGCCTCATTAAGGCCTAAATCTGTAATAGATGCAAATCCAGCACTATTATCTCAGAATATTGTTAAAATGAAGGGGAATATACTTAAAATCATTAAAGTGTGTTTTGCTTAGCAATTGTATATAAAGGACCTCCATGTCGTTTATCTTGATTGTGCATACTGGGCAAGGGAGGAAAGTGGGTGACTTTTAATCATATCCTTTTTTACCTGACAATGCCTCCTCATTCTGGGGTTCTAGGCGCACAGGGGTGGGTGTTCATGTGTCCAGGTATTCAGATTACCTATAAAATGGTCAGGAAAAGGGTGACTGCTAGATCATTGGTCCTGGCATCTAGACTAGTTCCTTCTCCAGGCAGCTGCATACATGTGGGTCAGGGATGTCCACATGCAAAAATAGAAATCCAATGAGGAATAAAAATAACTTGGTGAATTTATTATTTCTGTTCCATCATCCTAATTCTGGAACAGTACAGAAGCCCTACCTCACTTGTTCTGAACACTACACGATAGTTGAATTGTGAACCTTCTTTTTCCTTTGCATCTTCAAACTTCTCCCTCCGGATGCTGACTGCTACTGGTCCTAAATTTTCATCTATTCCAAAGTAGTTTTGGTGCTCTGTAGTACATAAATAGAAGACAATAATGAAATATTAGACTGACAGATGCTTCCTTCTTCTTCACATGAGTGTCACTGGTTGAGATTAGACATTCCCTTCTTCCCACTGGCCATATTCTTTCATTGTGCCTGATGAGCAGGCAAACAATCACAACAAAAATATGAGTGTATTCAAGTGTCAGGACATCTGTTCAACCTAGATCAGGGGTAGGCAACCTGCGGCCCGCGGGCCGGATGCGGCCCGGCGAGGCCTTGGGACCGGCCCCAGCCCGGTTCTGCCGCCGATTGCCGCCGGGGCCTTTGGCCTCTCGCGTGCAGGGACAAGGGGGGCAATTGTCTATAGACACCTCAGAAACATGCATTTATATTAACATTTTTTAAAAAATCAGCAAATTTTTTTGCGTGTCCTCCACTTTTTAAAAAAAAGTGTCCACCATTTGAAAATGTTGTCCTACATTTGTCCTGGTTTATTTATTTATTTAAAATTTTTTAAAAATGTTTAATTATTTATTTTTTGGCTTCGGCCCCCCAGTTGTCTGAGGGACAGCAACCCGGCCCCCGGCTCAAAAAGGTTGCCTACCCCTGACCTAGATGGTTGTTTAGTTGATAACAGACAACAAATTTAACTACCAATATAGCCTGAAAAACCCACAAAAACCTATAGATGCCAGCCATGAAAGCCTTCGACTTCACATAGGACATTTCAGTTTAATAAAGCCAAGATAGGTCGACTTCAGACTTCCAAAATGTAATGTTTAACTAAAACCACTGGCTCCTCCAACAGAGGCTTAGTACATAATACACTTAAAATTAAGGAATTCTTGGCCCATGAATTTGGCTTTGAATACCAGAAATGAACGGAGTAACCAGTCTTTAAAAGTAAAGTCCAATTCTGGTTATTCCAGGATTTCTTTATTTCACCACTATAATTTGGGACAATAAGGGAAACATTTTATTATTCTAGTTGTTAAATAACTGAGTGTCAAAAATCTTTTCCAATTTTTTGCAAATTATCTAAACATCTACCATCAGACCCTACACTTCCTTCTGACTTCCTATGCAATAAAAGAACATGCAACTATTCCTAGACTAGTCACATTTATCTATATACTGGCATATCTGAATATGCGACAATTTCTATCAAGAAAATATGTACTGATTTACACTGTTTTTATCTCAGAACATTAAAATCCAAAAGTTTACCTAACCAGTACAACTGATTAAGAATCTCTAAATTGGGGGGGGGGGGGGGGTGGAACACAACTTTCTTATTTAACTATACTCAAGCAATTAAATTTTCTATAACCTTTGCAATAAGCAGCCATGTAACCACATTCGTCATTTTAACAATTATAGAAATAAGACTGATTTCTTTGTCATTCTACTTATATGTTCACTGAATGTGGGAGGAGGACAAGGGAAAAGCCTACCTCTCTTCTTTTCCCCAAAAGAACATCTTCTCTAAGCCCTTTTCAAGATCCTGCCCAGGATTTTTTTCCCTGAATTCCCCCCTCCTCCACACACATCTGTTTTAGGAAGATGAGATTTTCTAAAGACTTATAAGTTGTGGCATAAGTGCAACTCCACCGGATGAGAAGTGAGGATGCCAACAGAATGACAGACCACCAGTGGTTCTCCTGTAAATTTGTGGAAAATACCATCAGTGTATATGTCTTAGCAGACATGTTCAACTGATGAAAAGGGCCACATATATTGGGTTGGGTGTGGACCCACAAGATCCAAAATCTTTTATTCCCCTAACATATTAAATAACTGTTCTGATAGTACACCTGATGTACTACTTCAAGGAACTGGAGGGAAGAAAGAGGAGGCATGCTGGCCAAGGTGAAACAGTAAGCATAGCATGTGGCAATTAATTCATCAAAGAATCTCTTCTTCCCACCCCAGTATGGTAGAATTGCTCTAGCCACTGTTTTGTTTCATGCTACTCATTTTGCCAGTTTATTTTAATTATGTTTTATTATGAACTAAGGTGCAAGACACATGCAGAAATAATCCAGTTTGAGACCAATTTAACTGCCCTGGCTCAATGCAACAGAATTCTGGGAACTGTAGTTTTGTGAGCCTTCTCTGTCAGAGAGCTGTGATGACACAATACACTACAATTCCCAATATTTCCAACACTGAGCCAGTGTAGTTAAAGTAGTCTCAATCTGGATTAATTCTGCAGTGTGTTTTGGACCTAACTCAAATTGTTAAGTTCCAACTGGAATACAATCAACAAATCAGCAGGAACTTGTTAAGTCAATATTTGTGTAAGCCATTGATTTAATGATTCTACTCACATTATGAACAAAACCAGAAGTTATGCTTATGCATTTTGGGTTGAAACTTTATAACTTGCTATTAGACCCTGTCTGAAAGATTGAGTAAAAAAAAAAAAACCTTACATAAATTGTGGAAACACTGATTCCTTTGCTACCTGCACTTTTGTCAAATCCTTTCTTCTTTCTTCAGTCCTAAATTTATATCACTATCAATTACTTTGTTTTCCTCTTTCAGAGTTCAAACATTCCACAAGATTAGTTCTCAGTTAAATTCAGGATATTCTGACTGGAATCCTGTTGGCAACTTATGCAGGTGTGTGTGTGTACTGTAATGCAGTCCTGTTTGCAATAGGTCTGTTTAACTATGCAATAGCACTGATACAGCAGCCAAGAGGGCAATTGCAAGTTTGCTTTAATATATAGTTGAAAAGCAATCATCCACAGCTGCGGGCTGTGAGATGTCCAGACTATGCACTCCATGGTGACAGCACTAACGCGCACACATAGGCATGCATACACGCTAGAGACAAAATAAATCCATGCAGAGTCCACAGATTGCACCCATTTCTACAGATCCCAGCCAGGGAGTTAAATCATGCAGAACCATATTAAAAACACACAGGAACAAATTTTCATCAAGGCATCACCTAAAGGGATTTCCTCTTTGATCATAATTTTGAAAAATGTTGAAAATCTCAAATGGATAGTGGGAGAAGCCTGAAGTAATTCTGAGTCAAGAAGGGTTTACAATTTTCCACAGGAATATGATTAATTCTATAGCTTTTTGTCATTTCAGACAGTCTTCTCCCCAACTTTATCTTAAGAGTCAGAATATAATGGGAGATTTCTTCCCTTTATTTCCTACTTGCTTTTGTTATCTATACTGATATTTTTTTTCTGTTTGTGCTTATTGTCCCCTTCTGTTCCTGCTTCCTCTGTGAGATAACTTTTGAATTTGTTGACCTATTCAACTTTTCGACCACCCTATTAATCTACATGATCCTCTCTTTTTTATTCAAAGATATAGCTGTGTTAATCTGTAGAATCAGTAGGTAGAGAGATCTTGTAGCACCTTTGAGACTAACTGAAGGCAAGAAATTGGCAGCATAAGCTTTCAGACTTCAGTCTACTTCCAAAGTCTACAAAAGCTCATGATACCAATTTCTTTCCTTCAGTTAGTCTCAAAGGTGCTACAAAATCTCTCTAATCTTTTTATGTATCTGAGAAGTAGTCTCAAGTCTACAAAAGCTCATGCTATCTATTTCTGTCTTCCAGTTAGTCTTCAAAGGTGCTGCAAGGTCCCTTTGCAAACTCTTTTTTTTATTATTTTAGGCATTGTGATTCCTTCCCATATGTATCTTAAGCTTTTCTTTTTCAATTCATTTCTTGGTTTCAAATTTAACAAAATGGTTATCTGTTCTTTCTTTTTGTCCTCTTTACCAACATTCTGAAGCTATTGCTATGTCTCAGTTCTCCAGAGTTTGCATTATAAGAGAAAAGGGCTTTGTTAGTACAGATGTCCTGCCTATAGAATACTTCCCTAAAGAGGCTCATTTGGCAATGGTACCAATGCTCCAATCTTTTTGCTAAGAAACAAAAACATTCCTGTATGACATTACATTTTAACTTGGAATTTTAGACATTTTAAGGAATTTTATCCATTGTATTACTGTCATTATACACAATGGGTTAGATGCTGCCCCTAAAAATCAAAACAGGATAAGGGCTCGTTTATAACTATTTTAAAAACAAAACTTAGGCCCAGTCCAGATGGGTGCGATAGGGCGTCCTCCCCACGTGCAAGGGGCGGGGCTTCTAGATGCCCCTCGCACATGACAAGGCATCAAAATGGGGGCGCCCTACACAGATGGGCACTGCCATAATTACGTGACAGATGCCTAGCGTCTGCATGTCGCAGCACCATTGTGACGTCTCAAGTGCACCATTGGCGCACTGTGGTGTCATAATGGCGCCGCAAGAAGAACTCATTTTTTGCGGGGGTTTTGGGTCTGCGGGGAAGTCCTGCAGTCTGGAGACTGCGGCTTCCCCACAGATCAAAGCTGGGCACCAGAAGACCATCTTTTTTGGACGGTCTGTCCTGCACCTTAATCTCCATTTCATGACAAACCTATTGCAAAGTTTTCTAAGTAGGATTTATTTAGAGGAGGTTTATCATTGCCTTCCTCTAAGGTTGAGAGAATGTGACTTGCTAAAGGTCACCCAGTGGGCTTTCAAGGCTAAGCAGGTTTTTGAAACCTGGTATCTTGGAGTTCTCGTCCAACACTCAAACCATTATATCACACTGGTGGGGTACAGACCGCCGCTTTGCGGCGGTCTGCCGCCGCTGCCAGTAGGTCCGCGGGGGAGCCGGAGCCTTTACACGGCCCGACTCCCGCGCGGACCGAAAAAGAAGCTCCAAAATGGAGCTTCTTTTTCCATCGCGTTTGCGACGTAGCGAGGCACCAGGGGCGCGCTCGCTACGTCACAAGCGGCGCGACGCGTACGGACGCTCAGCGTCCGATACGCAAAGATGGCGCCGACCATGTAGAAGGGCCGGCGCCATCTTGTATGGACGGAGTCCGTACTAGGCCCAGGGGCGTCTATAAGAGACGCCCCTTTTTTAAAATGGGACGTCCGGAGGACGTCCCAAATGCCGGTGCAGAAAGCACCACTGTCTCAATCTGAATGGAGTAAAACTTGTTAAACAGGTTAATAGGTTAAAACAGATTTAAATGCTTAAAATAATTTAAAACCATTTACAGAGCATTTCGAAGTAAGCACGTTAAGCCCAATGATGTTAACAAGCAGCTGTGTTTTCACTTGATGCCTAATGAAGTCTGTGTAGGTGGCAATCAACCTCCAAGTGACACAAATGGGGTGTCACAGCTGTGATGTCCTCTCAGTGTATTAACCTCACTGGTGGGACACAGAGAAGGACCACAGCAGTAGATCTCAGGCAAATATAGGGAGTGGCACTCCCTCAATTACTGAAGTCCCAAGCCCTAGGGCTTTGAATATCATCTGAAACATCTTGAATTCAGACCAGAAATGTATTGACACTCAATGCAATTGTTTTAAGACTGATGTTGTATTACATCTACTGTATATGATATTCCAGTCATTTATTCATCACTGTAATTTTTTTCTTTCCCCCTTCTCCAATTTCCAAAATCTTCTGCTCTTACTTCTTTCAGAAAGTGTCTCAAAGTATATTTTCTCCTTGACCTTCTGCTTCTGCCAAGTAACAGTTTTAATAAACCAGTAGTTTGCACCCCCTTTCTTATAGTTTTCTTCCTATTCATTTTCTTTCCCTTCCAGTCTTGTTTCATTAGACTGTAGGACTCAGTGAAGGAACACTGCTTCATCTTTTACACACTTCTGAGTCAAGTATAAGACAAGGGCGCGTTACAGACCGCTGAGAAGCAGCGGTCTGGCTCTGCCTCCGCTTGCAGTGTCCGGGAACTGCAGCCTTTAAACGGTGTGGCTCCCGGACGCTGCAGAGAAGGAGCGCGGAAATCGCGCTCCTTCTCAGGCCCCGGAAGAGGCACCGCGAGTGCCAAAGGGCGCACTCGCGGCGTCACTTCTGGTGCGCCACGTGTGGATGCAGAGCGTCCGCTACGTCAAAATGGCGGTGCCCATATGAACAGGGCGCCGCCATTTTGTACGGACTGAGTCTGTGTTAGGGTAAGGGGCGTCTAGAAGAGACGTCCCTTTTTCAAACTGGGACGTCCTCAGGACGTCCTTAATGGCGGTTTGTAACCCGCCAAGGATTTATTACATTAATCTCTCTTTCCTGCAGACAACATAAATGATTTTAACATGTCAAACTTTTGACACAATTGTTCTAGCTGCAGCCCTACTAGTCTATGATGCCGATACTACTTTTATTTCTGTCTACCATGTGATGATCTCTGGGGTCCAAACTGCCAACACAGCCACCCTGTTCTTGGCCTTAGTTCCAGGGGATCCCTTAAAATTCCCCTAGAGTCTCCTGGGTCTCTATTCTCGTTCCTTGCTGAGCTGAATGAGACCTCTTGAGATCCTCTAGTCAAGCTGCCACCACCCAGTGAATCTCCAGTCAATTCCCCTTAGCACACACTGAGCCTTGCTAAGGACTTATAGTTTCCTTCCCTTGCTAACCTGAACAAGCAGTAACCGAGCTAAGACACGTGTACAGGAGCAGAGACAGCAGATACTTTTAAAGAAAGGTATTTATTCTAAATAGACAGAATAGAGCAAAAAGGTATCATTCATGCAAGGCCTCCTTGCCTTCTTGCTACCATCACATTTGTCAATTAAAAGTTGATAGAAACATAAATGCAAAGTATTCTTTAAAAGGTAAAAGATTTATTATAGGTTTATGGGATGGTTATTTGTTTGGCCATGGAAAACAGTGTACACCCCATAAACCTCAAAAGAACATGGCATACAGATCCCCTTTCTTTCCTCACCCAGCACTACTAACAAAATAACTAGAAAAAAGCAAGTTTGTAAATACAATGAAGTGTGAAAGAGCCTCTGCCTCCTATACTGTGAAATATTTCACAGCTTCTACTGAACTTTTATGTGGTATCCATAAAACTACAGTCCAAGCATAGAGGAAAAGGATCATATTCTTAAAACCCTAACACCACACACCTTGAAGAACTGATATTAAAAATATTACATCGTCTATTATGTTAATGTATCTAAGGGGGCTTGCAAATCCCAGTCATGTTTCCATTCTAAAAGTGGTTACTCTTCAAAAGGCATTAGTATCTCTTAATGATTTTTAAGAATATTTTAACAATATGTCTCCCTTAGTTCCAATTGAAGTTGACACAAAATAGGTAAAGAAATAGATATTTCTGTGAAAATAGTTTAATGAATGTTCTCAATATTTACAGAGACAATGTACACACACCTATACTATTCAAATAGCAAAGTTTGAATTGTAAAAATCAAACCATGTTATTTCATCTTTGGAAGGGTATTTTACATAGCTAATATAAAAGAGAAACTGGTAGACAGATAAGAACACACTCAACCTACTTTACTTCTAAGAAAGGTTGACACAACACTTGTCTTCAGGGAAATACAATCACTGAACCAAAATACAAGGAAGATATTCAACAGTTCTTTAATACTGTGCACTCTTAGGCAACAGATCCCATCTGATCTTGTCTGCTAAGCGGGATAAGCTCTGGTTAGTATCTGGATGGGAGATCACCAAAAATGCCAAGTGCTATAGGCTATATTTCAGAGGAAGGAACTGGTAAACGTACCTCTGAGCATTCTTTCCCTAAGGAAACCCTATGAATCACTTCACATCACTGGCTCTCTGAGTGACTATTTAACAATCCTTAGAACAAGGTAATAGAAAAGAAAAACTTGGCACAACATCTTGATACATGTTAAAGCCTCATAACGTTAATTGGTGTGTCTGTATAATATACTACAAAGTGAATAAGAGCATGTTGCTTATGGTATTTTTTACAGATGCCATAATGTTTTGCTTGTTTCCTATTCTCAACAAAGACATTTCAACTATCAATTACATAATAATCCTCTAAATAACATTGTTCATACCTTTAATTTTCATGTTTATTTGCGAAAAAGAGCCCTGGTGACATGACAAGAGCATGTATAAATATGTAAAATGAAATGATAAGAGCATGATACAAGAGTAACATAACAATAGTATGTAAAAACATAACATGACTTCTGAAGACAAGCATACCAGCTGAATATTAAACAGCTAAACAGATTGTAATTTCTATTTTATGCAGTAGAGCCATAACAATGGTGTCTTCTAATCAAGTTCTATTTTTTAATATATGATTATTTCCATTTAATAAAGCTTATCCAAAAATTTCATTAATTCTTCTGAAACCCAAGAGTGAAAAGTTCTGGAGAAAACTGCTTACCTTTTCCATAGAAAAACTTTCGATAGTAATATGCACCAAGATCAATGTGTTCGATAATATAACGTTTTACTTTCTCCCTGTGAATTGGCTGATTCTCCCTGGGTACTTCCAGTACAGAAACACCAGCATTTGTGCAATGTGAACTTAGTGAAGATTCAAAAGAGCAACTATCTCCTGAGGAAAAAGATGCTGAGTTTGCCCTGCTGAGTGCAATCCGCCTATCACCTTCCCCACCAGTTTCATTCCTGAAATAAGGACAACTCAGTACCAGGTCATTACTTTTCCCATCACCTTCATCAGCATCTAGGTTTTCTTTTGAATTGAGATCCTCTTTACTTCCCAAAGGAGATTCACAGCTTCCAATCTGGCCTGATACCACTGGAGATTGTGAGGCAGCCGAAGCCCCAGTGGTTATATTTTTTCTTTTCCCCACATTAATTCTGGCAACCATTGCTTCATTTATGTTAAAAAGAATGCTCTGAACATCGTAATGTGCAAAACACTTCTGACAATTCCAAGGATGAACATTTTTCTCATGTCTACAATCCTCTAGCTCAGAGGAAAATTTAAGAGTTTCGTGTTCACTTTTAGCAGTTCTCAGTTTTCTGAAGAGAGATGTTTCTACAGATTCTGACTTCAGTCTCCATTTGAAAGATTTATCCCGATCTCTACCAATAAGCAGAGCACTATCCATGTAGTCCAGTCCAGAAATTCTGAAAAATTCTCCTCTGGAAATTTGTGCTGCAGCATGAAGACTTGGAGAAATTGTGGGGTCACAGTGGAAAAACTCTGGAAATCCAAATGGTATGTGTGTTTTATGCTCAACATTTTCTACTCTGTAGCCTCGAAGCATTGCAAAAAAATTCTCCCCAGACAAGCCTTGCCTATCAATTGATGAAGTGCTTCCATATTCCCTATGAAGAGCTGCTCCTGTATTCGGGTTAACAGCATTCTGGTCTAAGACATCTTCAGAGTCTATGTCACTGATTGTAACATCACTGTTGCTTCTTTGCCTTATAGGGTGAAGACCCCTATGTGGAGAATGCATAAAAATGTCTCCTAATGCATACTTGGCCTCTGCAAATTCAAAATCAGTATGTTCTTTTTGCTGCCCCTCATTCTGGTCACCATTTACTGACCCAACACTCTCATAACTGGTTGCAACCCTGTTTTCCCAAGGAGCTTTGCTTAATTCCTTGACACCATCTTTCTTAGGTGGCCATTCAGATACTCTGGCTCGGACCCCCATTTTGGGCACAGCTGGAGTACCATTGGTCGGATTGCTACTTTCACCTTTGTTGGTTGTATTTAGAGAAACAGGGGGGCCCATATTACCATTGAGAGCTTTAAATTTTCTGGCAAAATAGTCATCAGATTGCATAATTCTTGCTGATTCCTTGGTCTTTGAAGATGCTTTGCCAGGCTTGTGTTTTTCTTCTTGTAAAGACTTTGGATCACTCATATCCAAACAGCAGCAAGATAATGTTAAGCTTTATCTTCAAGGCTAGCACTATTGATCTAGCACTTCCATTTTATATTTGAAAGAGAGCCATAATGTTTCTATATATTTTTCAGGTAGCCATTGCAGAAGATATTTTGGTAGAACTCATTTCTCATTCCTGAATTTTTTAACTTCAGATCAAGACCAAATTTGGCATGACTTCACTTCTATTTCACGTACCTGTACATTAAAAAAGAAAGAAGAAAATCAATTAATATATATCCTAAGGATATAATTCTTCACTGTTTTTTCCCTCAAAGAAAACAACAAGCAACTTTAGCAATTTTCTTCCCCTTATTATAAGCTCTTTGAAGACCACACAGCCCTTGAAGCTTATTCACAATTCAGGACTTAATCTGCACAAAATTTCCACAAAAGATTGTTTGTAAAGAAAACATGGCTGTTTTCACCCCAAACCAACCTGGTGAAAATCTGCTGCAGAATAAGTCCTGAACTGCAAAGATTTTTATTAGTCAATTATTTTTATCAGGGTTTTACAACACTAAATAAATGGTTTTGATCATTTTAAAAATATTCATGCCATAGCTAACATATTTTAGCCTATAGTCTAAAATGAACATACAACCCTGTCAACACCAAAACTGGCTCTGAAATGCAAAAATTCACATGACCGTAGCAAGTACACAAGTAAACCATTAGGATGCATTTCAAGGATATGACATACATTAAGTACTATAGAAAGGGATAGATAATCTTCTTCAGTTTCATTATACTACAGTACTGTTCCTTTTTCTGTTATAGTAAGAAGGCAGTTTCACAATGTATACAACAGTGACAACTTTGACCATCCAACTTTATAATGTATATAAATGAGAAGAGCATTATTGCATTCCAGAACTGGGTTTGCAGCATGAAAGCTTTGTTTGTTAAGCCTAAGAAAGAACCAGACATTCACATGCACCTGTTTCTGATACACATCCAGCTTTAATGAAGATACCCAATTTTTAAACCGGTTTCCTGCGATGTCCAAACCAAGCAGCTATAGTTTATGGCCTCCTTTCAAATGAAGATATCAGACCAGAATAAAATCATGTTCTCAAAGGACAAGAGAAGAGAACCTTTAAACCAACATTTCCTTGTTCAAATATAATAGGAAACTACTATAAGAAACTAGAATATCAACACTACTGCACCATGGTATCTCAGACAGAGATTGTGACATATGAAGTGGACTTGTTCTTTTTGTCCCAAACCAAAATAAATATTCAAAATACACATTTGAGACCATCCTATAGTAAGAGATAATTATCACAGGACAATATTACAGAATTACAAAATTACTGCATTAAATAATACCTTAATAATTGGAAAAGGAGATGAGAATATATTTATTTATGATGCATATATGATTACATTTTCACAGCATTCACATTTATTCATTATGGTCATCATGATTATCATCATGTCTCTTCCCCAACATGGGGGTGGCTTACAAACTTTAAATTTTTAAAAAAATATAAGCTATTGTAAAATCTTTCACATTTCAAAAGTTAAGAGCAAGTAAAATAGGCTTGAATGTGTGTTTTGAAAACTCCTATAGGCTGTGTGTGCATCTTTATTTGCATCTGCAGGATTTCCTATAGCCACAGGACTCAGAACCATGGAAAAATCAGTACTTCTCCCCAGACTATAGGTCTGCAAGGAGCAATTTTTGAAAGGTAAGCACATTAGCATTCGTCTAAATGTATATACATTTCTTTAAGTGTACACACGTTTAAAGGAAGTTTAGCACATAATTCTCAACTAGAGAAAAGTTTGGCTAGGTTTATTTCCCCTAAGCAAATGGCATATGCAGCAAGTGGGCTGAGAGAATAAAAGAGGGACAGAATTTCAGTTCTGCCATCTTCTAAAAAATGGCTCATACGCATACACTTAGAGACAAGCAGAACCATTCAAGTTCCAAACCTTCTACCATACAATGACAGATATAAATAGCAGGTTCTTGGATATATATTTTTTTTGCAAAATAATAAATTCAAATATTGTTGTTGTTGCTGCTGCTGTCTGCCTTCAGGTCGTTTCCAACTTATGGCAACCTAAAGCAAACCTATCATGGGATTTTCTTGACACTATTTGTCAGAGGAGGTTTGCCATTGACTTCCACTGCAGCTGAGAACATGTGACTTGCTCAAAGTCACCCAGTGGGTTTCATGGCCAAGCTGAGAACTGAACCCTGGTTTTCAGAGTTGTAGTCCAACACTCAAACCACTGTGCCAAGCTGGTAGAAATAATGTCTTGAACTCAGGAATTTTACTCAATGGGATATAAATACTGTAAATAAATAAATAAATAACACAAAGTAACTTTAATAAGCTTCATTGCAATGTTGTGCTTACAGCAGTCAGAAGGGATAACCTAGAATATGGCAAAGAAGAAATTCAGCTAGTGGCAAAGAGGAAATTCTATACATTGTGGCCTAAACTAAAGCTGAGCCATCCCTGTTAACCTTGCATTTCTCAGTGAAACTAAAACCTGTTCAAGAGCAGAATTTTTAAAAAGAGAATCCAAATGCACACAAAGCTGCAGCCGGAACAAATAATCGTTACAGTTATTATATTAAAGACATAGACAATTTTAAAGGGAAGGGTTTTATACTAATTATGCTACAATGTGATACAGCTGGGACTACAAGTATTACTACAGCATGCTGCTCCTAATGCCACATGCTAGTTGATGTCATGGTTAACAATTCAATCAGGCACAAATCAGTCTTGATTATTAGAATCATAGAGTTGGAAGAGACCACTATGGCCATCCAGTCCAACCCCCTGCCATGCAGGAAATCCAAATCAAAGCATCCCTGACAGATGGCCATCCAGCCTCTGTTTAAAGACCTCCAAGGAAGGAGACTCTATCACCCTTCGAGGGAGTGCATTCCATTGTCGAACAGTCCTTACTGTCAGGAAGTTCCTCCTAATGTTCAGGTGGAATCTCTTTTCCTGTAGCTTGCATCCATTGTTCCGGGTCCTGTTTTCTGGAGCAGCAGAAAACAAGCTTGCTCCCTCTTCAATATGACATCCTTTCAAATATTTAAACAGGGCGATCATATCACCTCTTAACCTTCTTTTCTCCAGGCTAAACATCCCCAGCTCCCTAAGTCGTTCCTCATAGGGCATGGTTTCCAGACCCTTCACCATTTTTGTCGCCCTCCTTTGGACACGCTCCAGTTTCTCAATGTCCTTTCTGAATTTTAAGAAGAGTCCTCCCATCCTTTCCTTTGTGTGAAAATATCTTCCTAGTCTGGTTTAGGAACTCAAAAGAGTCATGTGTACCTCTATCTTGTAAGAAGTCTCTTTACACATTAGACTATTAGTATAGCTAGTCTACATTGGCTAGCACGGGGTATAGCTACAGAGGGTGGATGGGGGAGATGAGGGCATTTCATCGTCAAATAAGAATTCTGCCACCCTTAGAGTTTGCCTCGAGTCCCTAAATGGCACAGAGTGGGACAATGAAAATCATTCACAACCAGAATTCTTATATTTGGTTTGTTTGCATCCCCTTGGGAAATTATCCTGCTTTATTATTATTGCTCAATGGAAGTTTTAAATTACTGTGATGCTAGAAATTCAGGGACTGAAGGAAAATTTTCATAGTGGAGCAGAATTTTTACTGGGGAGGCAATGCTTTCATCCTTCCCCCCCATCCATAGCTACACTGCTAGACTCGTAGCAGAATTCTGTGTTTTCAAACTGACAAGTATAAGACATGGACTAAACAACTGCAGTTGGGCCAAGGGGTCAAATCTGTGTCCTGGGACCTTCTAATGGCCATACACACTGCCAAAAATACCAGAAAGCAAAACAATACAACTCACTTCCCCAGATGCTGCCTTATGGTTTTGAAAAAGCACATTGTTTCTGTTGTTAACCAGAGTTAAGTAGGGCTGCAACCTACTTAAAAGGTGACATGCCTCTTCCAGGGGCTCTTTCACATTACAGAATTATAGCACTATTATTTCACTTTAACTGCCAGGGTTCAATCCTATGAAATCCTAGGATTGGCAGTTTAGGGAGGGACATTTAAATTTCTCAGTTAAAGCACTCCAGTGCCTCACCAAACTACAAACTCCAAGATTCCACAGTTTGTGAACACTAGCAGTTAAAGTGGAATAATAGCACTACAATTGTGCAGTGTATATGGGCCCCAGGAGAAGCAATTCACCTTTTTTGGCCAGAAAAAAACAACAGAACAGGGAATGTGGAGGACTGAATGCTGCAAAACAACCTTTGGGACCACTGAGGACCCAGGGCTTCACCTTCCCCACCCCAGATGAAATTTAAGTCCCTTTGTGTAAAAAGTATATTTTCACTACTAAACTGCTCTTTCTTATTATTTCGCATCTGGTTTTTAATGTCTGCCAACCAGTCACATATCTTTTATCTAAAGATCTCAATCTTGCATAATATGAGGCTGCAGTTCTGCCTATTTTGGTGCCCTGGGGAATTCCAAATGATCCTAACAGTCAATGGCCTAGTTTGGATATTACAGTAATTTATAGGCACAAACCCTGGCTATGTCAAATTCCTCTTTCCTTCCCTTTTTCTGGTCATGGCCACAAGGAGGGGATGGGAACCTTTCAATTCTGTTTTTAACTGCAGTTTATATTAAGTCTGAGCATGAACTCTGACATCGGTAAGCTCATATAGGGAGATACAGTCCTTCAAATAACCTGGACCCAATTCATGTGGAGCTTTGTAGAGGTAGGTCATAACTAGTACTTTAAATTGTACCTGGAAAGAAGTCAGCAGCCTGTGAAGCTGTTGCAGCAAGAGAGTTGTGTGCTCCCTACAGCTAGCCCAAGTTAACAATCCGGCTGCAGCTCTATGGACCAGCCGAACTTTCTGAGTACAGTAACCTCCAAAAGCAACCCCACATAAGAGCATTTTATAGCATTCTCAGTGCAACTAAGGCAGATGCTACCATGGCCAGATCTGACATCCTGAGGGACAAGAACAGCTCACACACAAGCTTTAACTATTCAAATGCTGCTCCTGACCACTTCTGGATCCTGGGCTTCCACGCTCAGAGTTGAATACACCCAAGCTGCAAACCTGAGTTTTCAGGAGGAGTGCAATCTCATCTGGGCTGAAACCCTACTCTTGATCTGTCTTTAGATTGACCGGGAGCCTATATGTCTTGTCTATATTAAATTTCAATTTGACTGTCCTCATTCAATCCATTACTGCTCTTAGTTTAGGACAAAGACAGCTTCCTAGGATTGAGGTGGAAAGGAGTAGTATAGTTCAACAGTCGAACATGTTGCCTTGGTGAGCGATAAAATATCCTTCTTTGGAGGGTTTTAAACAGAGGCTTGATGGCCATTTGTCAGGAGTACTTTGACTGTGTATTCCTGCATGGTAGGCGGGTTGGACTGGATGGCCTTTGGGGTCTCTTCCACTCTAGGATTCTATGATTCTAGAACTTATTATTATTATTACTACGACTCAAATACTGATAGCACTGGACTCCAAAATTCTGGACAACCTCTCCCTGTAGCTTTATGCATATATTACATAATATAAGAGGAACCTACCACCCCTCCAGGAAGGAATGGAGTCACTGTAAAACAGTGCCTCCAAGTCCCATTTCATCAAGGTGAAAACCAGGTATCAAAATCCATTAAGAAGTCAGCAGAACCAACAGGGACACCCTCTCCCTGCCAGTCCCCAGCACAGGTAATCAATCAAGGCAACCAAAGCTGTCTCTGTCTCATAGCCAGGCTTGAGCCAGATTGAAATAGATTTAGAGAATCCATCTCATCCAGAAACCCCTGGATAGCCAATACACCTTCTAGTATCTTGCCCATACTAGAAACTGGCTTGTAATTGCCCAATACAGTGGGATCCCGAGAGGGCTTTTTCAACAATGGTCTTATAACTGGCCTAAATCATGGTTTATGAAGATTTTTCTTTTCTTCTCAGTACACCAGTTACTACAATTTAGGGATAAGACTCAATGCTAAACTGGGGAAACTTCACATCTCCCTCCTTGTGGTTGTGCCAGAAGAGGGGTAATGAGGCTGGGATATACAGGTCTGCATCATATCATCTTAAACAATAGTCAGGAAACATTCAAAGGCAGCCATAATATGTGGTTATTTCCTAATTTTTGGAGAAAAACCAAGGCTTGAAAAAGATGGTTAAAAATGGAGGGTGGATTAGGTAAATGCTATTTCATTGGTGCACTTCATTTCCTCTATAGATTTTCAGTAGCAAATACATTTCCCCCCAGCTTCTTTTAGCCAAGCTGCACCTGCCTATCTACATTTGAGGTTACCTCTACATGTGAACTGTTGGGACAGCACTTGATAAATTTTGTTCTTTATTTATTTGTTCTGTTTATATTATGCCTTTCCTTCAAAAGCCTCAAGGTGGCACTTTATTGATCTTAGCAAACAAGAGTCATGATTACAAAGGGAAGAGAAATGAACATAGTTTTTAAAATAATAGGAAACAGAAAAATGGTCTAGCATCAGTTGCAGAGAGGAGAAAGAAAGAGAATAACAGATGGGTACGAAAAAGTGAGGAGCATAACAATTTGCTCCAGAGACTTGTTCAATAGATCTCTTGCATGGGGAGAAATGTTGATAGTATCAATGATCTTCACATCAGTGATGTAACATCAAAGTAAACTCATATGGGATGGAGGAAGCAGGGGGGATTGTGGCTACAACACATTAAATGGTAGCTCAAAAATTAGCCATCAGGTTTATTTCTTGAACTAAATTTGCTGCAAGGCTGGTTCAGAAAAGAGAAAATTCCATGGGCACAGGGGTAATCAATAATAGATTAAAAAGAAAAGAGCAAAATTAGAGCCTTAATTTTCCATTAATGTGCATGATATAGCATAGCTCCCTCACATTAATAAAATTATTATGGTTTTAGTCTTGCACCCCGGCTCTATGAAATACTATATATACTCATGTATAAATCTAGAAAATTTTGTCAAAAAACTGGCCCCCAAAAATCTAAGACGACTTACTTATGGCTCAATATAAGCATTGTACTTTAACTCTTATTTTTAAAAAAGGAAGCATTCTATGGTGAAAGGCAAGAGTGTAATCTATCCTGGAAGAACTGACCCTCCTCCATGCTCTCATCCATCCAACTGTGAGTGTCAGCATAAACAATTATGCCTGCTGGAATTAAGTTCTTTGACACTGTTTTCCTTTGTTTCATCCTCTGGATCCTCTGTTACATGTTCCTACACTTTACCCTTTGCTTCATCCTTTGGATCCTTTGTTACATGCTCCTACACTTTACCCTTGACTTATCCATGGGTCATATAAAAATTCATAATTTTAGCCCCCAAAATCTATCCTCAACATATACATAAAGTCAACTTATAGTTGAGTATATATGGTATTTCCAGGCCCAACAGGAGCATTCTAGAACTACACAAGAAGATAGTATTTAGTCTTCCATTCTATTTGACTGCTAAAAATAAGATTTCTTATTTCAAGTAAACTGTTTAGTTTATCTGGGAAATTATTTGCATTTTCTGTGTCCTAAAAAGGAGGAGAATAGTGTGCTGTTTTTCCTGAAGAAGTTTGCTGAGCTTTCTCTGAACTCCAGGGGAGAAGAGGACTAAATGCTCTTGTGGTTATTATAAATTCATTCTAACTCACAGCTATTCACATTAAGTTCTCAGTTCAATGGAATCACCACCCAACACCCTTGTAAAGCTGAATAAAGCCTCACCAATTTCTTACTTCCAACTGTGCTAAGGATTGCTTTCACCTTCCTATGAGAACATTTGTACAGAAAATGTACAGAAAAAAGAGAGCCTGGTACTTTTAACATTTAAGCAAGAATGAAAGGTATCAAAAGGTTTCTCCTCACTGGGAAATATTATAGGAGTTTCTGAGGGATGGGTTTTGGATTGTTGTTGGCTTTTGTTTTGTTTTGTTTGTTTGTTTTTTGCTTTGTTTTTTGTTTGGATGTCAGGATTTTCCTGCATGGTTCTGCATAAAATACTGTTTTGTACAATGTCCCAATACATAAAACAAGTGCTGAAATTTTTTCCTCAACCTCCTTTCTCATCAAGGATGAGAATATTTGACAATGAGTCTTTATATCCTTAAGCAAGAAAGGGAACCATGGGGTTGGGGAACTGTGGTAAAGATTATCTAGGTGGATAAAATTTATCATTACTAAGTGAAAGATGTGCATCTGTCCAATTACTTCTTTTACAAAAGTATTAGAACTATAGGGTCTTCTCCTTTGCATCTTGTCACCTATTGCACATAAATATTGTCTTTTAACAATAAAAACAGACTACTGTGACTACTAAGAGGACTTAATGTTACATATGATCACTAAAAAGATTAATAATTAAGTAAAAAGTAAATAATGAAGTAAAAAGAAAATAAAAATCTAAAAAGGGGAGAGGTCTGCTTAAAAATTGTTTTTTCTTAGAATGAGACAGTGTGCCTCTCTTGCAACCCTGCAGTTAATGAGTACACAGACACATTCTCTGAATGCAAGCCACAGATGCTGGCGAAATGTCAGGAAGAAACTCTAGAACCCACAAAAAACTATGGATGCCAACCATGAAAGTATACATACAAGTAAATTAAATTCATGCTCTCTACCATGATAACCAGTTTCCATCTAGAGCTGGCCCTCTGTATCCACAATTTCAACCATCCACAGCTTGAAAATATATACACACACTCTCTCTCCAAAAACAAACCTTGATTTTTCCATTTTATATAATGGACACCATTTTACTATGCAAATGTATATAATGAGACTTGAGCTTCCATGGATTTTGGTATCCATGGGGATGGGGGTGGTTTTGGAACCAAACTCCAGCAGATGCCAAGGGCCCACTGTATATTAGAGTTAAAAATAAGTTTTTTTTTCCTCACCTAAAGATTATTATATCTTTGTGTAACAATAAATTATCTTTGTATTACAATTATCTTATAGACTGATAAGTAAAATCACAGTATTTCTGTGATAGATTCACCTTAGGGCAGTGTTTCTCAAATAGTGGGGCGCGCCCCCCAGGGGGGGCGCGAGGCTCCGTAAAGGGGGGCACGAGGACCTGAAAGAAAGGAGGCTCCCCAAGGCTTGGGGCCTAGGCAGGTCTCCTCTCTAGTCCCCAAAACAAAGCCTCGACCTCTTCTGGGAGAGACAGGAGGGCCAACTATTACCTTTTAGGAGCCTCCTGCTCCATCCTCTGCAAAGGTGAGCTATTCCGCCCTGCAACAAATATCTCCTTTACACGCAACTCTCCTCGCAACTTTATTCTGCTGCTGGCCCTTTAAGACTTCCCCGCCTCACAGCTCCTCCTGCCACCCTCTGATTGGCTGCGACAGGGTGGGTGGTGTACAACTATTGGCTCTCCCAAGTGTCAGTCAGGAAAAATGATGACATCGTCAATCCAGGTCCCTTATGTAGGAAGGGAGGGAGGCATGCTGGGAAATGTAGTTTTCTAGTCACACCAGCTTTTGGAAGAAATATATTATATATCATATATAATATTTTTAATTTCTAAAGTCAGGGCCGCCCCCTCATACTGTGCTGCCTGAAGCAGACTAGGAAAAAGTCCTTAGTTGTAAGGGAAGCCCTGCAATCTGAAGGCTGGAAAGTATTTTATTTTTAGTATAGAGTTTTTCTATCGATTTTTTAACACATTTTACATTTTAATGTAGATTTTTTAAACTTTTTATATATTTTAATGCTTTTGTTTTTGAAAATATTGAAAATGTTGTTGTTTTAAATTTGTTGTTTCCTGCCCTGAGTCCCTATATTTGGAGAAATATAAATAAATAAAATGATGATGATGATGATGATGATGATGATGATGATGATGATGATGATAACAGCCTCTTTTCATGTTAGTTTTAAGTCTGAATTAAAGGCTTTCCTGTTTTTCTAAAGCGTTTGGAAGTTTTATTTTAATTATTATTATTATTAACCTTTATTTATAAAGCGCTGTAAATTTACACAGCGCTCCACATACAATCTTTTTAATTAGACAGGTAATGTTGTTTTATAATATTACATTTCTATGAATGAATGAATGAATTCAACTATAAAAATTATAAAAAGAGTATTAAAATAAAGTTCAAAATGCTTTAGAAAACAAGAAAGCCTTTAATCCAGATTTCATTCGTTCATTCATTCAATTTTATATTTGATTATGTGTATTAGTTGCTTTTATAGCAATGCACTTTACCCACATAATTTGTTTATAACTATATAGTTTTATATTTTATTATTCCTTAGATTATACGGCCCTGGCAGGATTTAATGTTTTGAATTGATTGTGTTTGTAGAGCGCCATGTAAACTTATGGCACTGTACAAACAAACTATTATTTATTTATTTATTTATTTATTTATTTATTTGTATCCCACTCATTTCCTATAACTGGGATTCAGAGCGGCTTCACAATATTAAAAGAACAATACAATTAAAAACATAGAAAAGAGGTGCATTAAAAAGGAATTAAATTGAAAAGGAATTAAAGTGTTAAAATAGATAGCTATTTTAAAATAAAATACATTTTTTAAAAATAAAACTGTATAAAAATTTTAAAATGAAACAACATCCCAAGCCAGTCCTTTACAACCATAATAATAATAATAATAATAATAATAATAATAATAATAATAATAAATACTGAATGAGATGCCAGAAAAACTGTATTTGGGGTTAAAGGCCCCTCATAAGAACTTATAACAATTTTATAGACAAATGATACTATTTACAGTCACGCGGGGGGGGGGGGGGGGGAATTGTTTTCTTCTTCCTAGGGGGGGCATGACAGAAAATAATTGAGAAGAACTGCCTTAGGGTCTCCATAACCCAGAAATGATGTGCAAGCACACCACACACATTCATTTAGGAGTGTTTTTTCACAGCATTATTACACATCCACTGTATGTTAGATTGTATCAATATGTAATACAGATCCAAGATTATCCAGCTAAATATAGAGTACCATAAATTGATTGCTCATAAGACTTCATTGTGAAGCATACAGCTGCAGCATAATCTACACTTCAGTGCCTCTTGAGACAGAAGTACCAACTGCCAAGCACATTAGCATACACAAAACGTGGGACTAAACCATGACATCAGTTTATTTGCATCACTGGAAATCATTTGTTTGGAAACAAATCTAAAGCCATATAACCTCAGAAATTCTAAATAAACCATTTCTGAAAATGAAGTTGCAAAGTCTATAGGAGTACAGGAATGCATTTGAAAATGTTAAGGAAAAAGCAACATGGGATATACAGTGAAAGAAATAAAACTTGTATGTGAGAGTCAGGATGACTCAGCAGAAGCAATCAGAAGCCACACAGGTATAATAAGTAATGTAATTAACAAGTCCTAAAATCCAAGGACAGAAATGCAAAGTGGATAATTGAATACACCTGAGAATTGTTAAGTGGACAAGGTGAAATGATGAAATCATTAATTGTGGGATGAACCAAGAGAACCAATGAAATGGTTGTACACGCCCACTGGGTGGAAACTGACAAGAGTGGGTGGTATTTTCCAATGACTATAATAATGGCTATGAATTCCAATGTATTTTTTGGGTAGTAGTGGATAGTTGAGTTGTATTGGATAGTTTTGGAGCTGTATATAGTAGAATAAAATAGATCTTTTATATAAGACTACTGAGTTGTCTGGTGTCTTGGGTGAAGATACAAGAGCCAGCTGGATCCTGAAGAAGTGTGAAGACTTCTGTGGAAGCAAGAGTGAGAAGGCTTGGAGAGTTTGTCGGGGTCTTCAGCCTATTCTCTGTAACTCTGCTGCTTTAGAGCAAAGCTTTAACCACTGACCAAAACTGGTCAGCGCCGGTGCGTAACAAGGTGGTGAGTTTGAGCCAGAGGTGAAGAGCTACAACTCCCATCATCCCTGACAGAAAATACAGTACTAAATCTGGAAATGGAAAGTAAGCGCATCTTTGAAATTATTACACAGCTTGTTGCTGCCCAGAAGTTCTGAGGGTGCGGGGCGGAATGTATGGAGAGAGGAGGTCCTTCAGGTATCCTGGGCCCAAGCCATATAGGGCTTTATAGGTTATCACCAACACCTTGTACTGTGCCCGGAAGCGGATGGGCAGCCAATGCAGATCTTTAAGTATAGGTGTAATATGGCTGGCCCTGGAAGTACCAGTGACCAGTCTGGCTGCCATATTCTGTACCATCTGTAGCTTCCGAGTATGATATAAGGGTTGCCCCATGTAGAGCACATTGCAGAAATCCAATCGAGAGGTTACCAGAGCATGTACCACCGTTTCAAGGTCTCTCTGGGCCAGGTATGGGCGCAGCTGGCGAATAAGCCGAAGCTGATAACAGGTGCTCTTGACCGTCGCATTCACCTGAGCTGTAAGGTGAAGGGACGAATCAAGAAGCACCCCCAGACTGCGCACGGAGTCCTTCACAGGAAGCGTGATCCCGTTCAGGACAGGTGGAACCACCGCCATTCCTGGACCAGGGGAACCTATCACAAGTACCTCTGTTTTCTCTGGATTCAATTTGAGTCGGTTTTCCCTCATCCAGCCCATTACCGACTTCATATCCTTTCTAAAAAAATCTACCTGATTGGAAATATGGCAAAGAACTCAGACTGTTATTTCAGAACTAAACAGAAAATTTAGGAACTATACTAATAAATAAATACAGCATGCCCTTGCTATCCACAAGGGATTCATTCCGGACTCCCCCGTGAATAGCAAAAAACGTGGGACCTTAAGTCCCACTCTTTTCAATGGGCGCTTGTGCCTATTTGCATCGCTGTATGCACGCACGCCCATTAAAAAAGCCAGGGCTTGTCATCTGCAAAAGCTCAAAGCATAGATTGCAAGCCCGCAATTGGCGCGAGCGCACTGTATAGCTAATAGGAGTAGACTTCTTTGAAAAACTATGTGAATTAAAATTCAACAACAATTCATCCTTCTATATGATCTAAACTCTGAAATAATTGTCTGAAATAATACAATTCTATAGAAAAACAGTTTCAGGAGAGTAATCCGGTTCTGTGCTCCAAAATGCAAACAATCCCCCAACTATTTTTCTCACACAGAATACCAAATGGTTTTAATAATCAAAGATAAAAGCTGTAGTTTGGCACTTTGATGCCTTTTTGTACAATTTGTAAATGTACAGGGAAGGTAACTTTTTGAGGGAAGACAACCAAATCACCTTCAGCTAAAGCCCCCCCCCCCCCCCACACACACACACACACACCTGGCTGGCAGGAGTTGGGGGCTCATTGGCACCCAGTGGGGTCCTCGAGGACTACCCTTTATTGTCATCACCTTTTAGGGGGAATGATTCTCTTTCCTTTGGATGGTTAATAAGACTTGGATTGCTACTTGACATTTTGCCACATTTTGAACTATTTACTTCCCATTCATCTGTTTTGATTGTACAGTCGGCCCTTGGTCTACGCGGGGGATCCGTTCCGGACCCCCCCCCCCGCGTATACCAAAAATCCGCGTATGTTTCAAGTCCTGTTGTCCCCAATGGCGGCGTGCCCTCCCTCCTTACTTACCTTTTTTTCACGTCGCTGCTGCCACTGCCGCCGCCCTCGGCCGTAGCAGGGGGGAAGGCCGGGTGGGGGTTTTAGAGGCCAAGAAGCCTCCAGCCTGCCACCCAGCCCTTCTGTGGTGGCGGCGGCGGCAGCGGAGGACCCAGCGCCAGAGCCTCTTCGGCCTCCTCTCCGCCGCCGCCAGCCACCACCCGCCTCTGTGCAAGGGCCGGGTGGTGGGCGGGAGGCCTCTTGACCTCCAGCCGCCACTCGGCCCCAGCATCGAGGTGCGGGCACGTCATCGGAGAGGAAGCCAAAGAGGCCCCAGACGCCTTGTCCTCCTCCTCCTCTCTGCCGCTACAGCCAGGGGAGAGGCCGGTTGCTCTCTCGGAGCCTCCAGGAGCAGCACCCGGCCTTTCCCGCAATGGCGGCGGAGAGGAGAGAGAAGGATGAGCACCTGGGCCTCTCGGCCTCCTCTCCGCTGCTACAGGCAGGGAAAGGCCGGTTGCTGCTCCTGGAGCAGCACCTGGCCTTTCCCCTGGCAATGGCAGTGGAGAGGAGGAGGAGGACGAGCACCTGGCCTCTTTGCCTCCTCTCCCCGCCGCCGCCAGCACCTCGATGCAGGGCCAAGTGCGACTGAGACCAAGAGGCCTCCAGCCCACCACCCAGCCCTTGTACAGAGGTTGCTGGTGGCGGTGGTGGAGAGGAGGCCGAAGAGGCCTCTGGCACTGGTCCTCCACTGCCGCCGCCGCCACGAAGGGCCAGGTGGCAGGCTGGAGGCTTCTTGGCCTCAAAACTCCCACCCGGCTTTCCCCCTGCTACGGCTGTGGGCGGCAGCGGCGGCAGCAGTGACGTGAAAAAAGGTAAGGAGGGAGGGTGGGAGAGAGGGAAGAGTTGGGGGAGGAGAGGGGAGGTGAGGGAAGTTGTCCCCAATGGCGGCACACTGCACACGCGCCACCATTGGGGAAAACTCCGGATTTGCCATGCGCATATGCTCAAATCCGCGCTTGGCAAATCCGCGTATAAGGAGGGCCGACTGTACAAGCATACCCACCTTTTGACGACTCAACCATTCTAAATTACCGTATTACTTGACTATGGCGGGCTAAACAAACCGCATAAAGTACGCGCTCCGTGCGTACTAGGGTAGGAGGGCCGTATTAGGGTTAGGAAGGTTCTTACCTCCTGACGGCCCTTCCTCCCAGTACGCGCGGAGCGCGTACTTTTTTGCGGTGCCCATCCACATGGGCGCCGCCATGCTGACGTACTGGACGTGTGCGTCCAGACGGTCGCGGGAAGTGACGCGCGAGGGGCACTCCACCCTCGCGGCGCCACTTCCGCGTTCAAAAAGGAGCGGCATTTCGCCGCCCTTTTTGCTGCGCAGGGAAGCCTCGCAGTCTGACAGCTGGGGTTCCCTGCGCAGAGATGGCGGCGGCGGGAAAACGGCCCCTTGAGGCCGTTTGTAACCCGCCTAAGTCGACCTCATGTATAAGTTGAGGACAAGTTTTGGGGTCAGAATTATGGATTTTGATATGACCTGTGGATAAGTTGAGGTTAAAACTTAGGGGCATGTAACAAAAGATCTAAATGATGAAGCAAAGAAAAAACAATGCTAAAGAACTTAGAAAATTCCAGCAGACATAACGTTGTGCTCACACTAAAGGCTGGATGGATGACAGAATAGAAGGGGGTCAGTGCTTCCAGGAAAGGTTATGCTCTGCATTCACCAGGGGATGGTTCCCTTTTTTATAAGAGGTAAAGAACAGGACTTACATGACCCATAGATAAGTCAATTCAGCTTTTGGAGTCAATTTTTTGACTAAAATTTCTAGACTTATACATGAATATATACAGTAAGTTGACTCTTTGCTAGGCTTTGCCATGGTCAGTGCCATGACAAAGCGAAGGAGGGAGGAGCCTGGTCACTCAGCAGCTCCTCTGCCAAACAGCCTCTGCCATCTGGATTCAAGAGAACATGACCTTGTGTGTTGTTATCAGCTTCCTAAGGACAGGGCAACCTTGCAGTTGCACCAGCCAGGTTATTTCCCCCATTGAGTATTAAAAACATCAGGGCCGCAACACAACAATTCCTCAAGCCTCCCTCCCTCTTCTGCCCATCAATGAAAGAGACATTCCTCATGAGTAAGAATCACAGTCAGGGCAGGCACAAATCATATCAAACACACTCCCCAGAACAGTGATACAGGTGCCCCCCCATATTCAACAGGTTATGGACCAGAGCCCAAATGGTTCTGTTTTTGGCAATTTTCTGGACCCTAACTAGTTGAATATGCAGGCCTTCCTGTAGAGCTTAAAAAGAAGGGAGGCAATCACCAAATTGTGGCAAATGGCTAATAGATCCTTTCTCAGAGGCTTGCAGGATGTTACTGACCATTTTGGGGGCAAAAGAATTTCCACAGTTGTTTTTTTTTTGGGGGGGGGGGAGAGCTGTGATCCTTTGGAAGTCACAAAAAACAGCTGGCAAGTGGGGTAATGTGGCGTGTTGCCATCTCTCTGTTAATGAATTATTATTTTGAGATGATTAAGGAAGTAAAGGGCCTATTTAAAAAACAACCCAAGTTAATAAATAGCTGCTGCTGAAAGACAATTGATGGAAACATAAAGTAGAAGAAAACTACATTGAGACATTTCATTCTCTTTTTTTCTTCTTCTTATTTCTTGTGAAAGAACTAATGAAACTGGCTTTCTGGGAAATAGCCTAAAATTGCTTTCCTTCCTCAGAATGAATCATCTTAATACTAGCTTTAAAAAAAACGGGAGGTTTGTACTCAGCTTGTTTTCCATGGCCCCGTACGTGTAACTTGATCTATTCAAATCCAGCATAACAAATAGCTCTAACTCTAATATACTGCCCAAGCTAAGTAGTACTTCATGTACTGAACACAGCATCTGATTATCACCATCTGGTCATCAAAATTTCCCTGGCGCACAGTATAGCAATGTCTCTAATTTAACTCGAACTTTAGTGTTTAATTGTGTATGTATGAAAACATTTTTACTGTATTTTCCATTTTTCTTTTCTCATTTTCTTTCCTGAGTGGTGTTCTTTAAAGTACCATGATTCAAACAAAGCCCAGATCTACAGTAACCAAAGTGCCTCAAGGTTGTGGTGTGGACTTCATCATATATTGGCTCATATTGATACTGAGAGATATTGGATCACATAGCTAGGAGGCTGTTTAAAAAGATGGATGTATAATAACAACATGTTGAAAACTGTCGTTTAAATGCAGAAATAGAGAACTGTGAGAGACTAAATTTTGGTATAGTATGCAAACAATGTGCTTAGTATTATAGTAGAAATAAAACATTGTTAGATTAATTAAAGGAGCACGAGAAAACTCTCATGTGAAATGTTACACTAAAGGAGACCCACCAGTTAAGAGCAGAACTGCAACTGGAAGAAATGTTTTTTCTGAGTTTATTAAAAAAAATTGAAAAGTGGGCTGACCAGAAACACTTTTTTTTAAAGGCACAGTTCTTCACAAAGAGAGGGGAACAATACATATAGAAGAAAACAGAAAATGACAACTGACATGTAAATATGTTTCTAAAGTTACAAAACAAATAAATGTTTTCCAGCCTGATGGATTTCAACAGCCAAGGAAATGAGCCGTTTTCACGCTGGGCACAGTGTAAAGCAGGAGTGGGAAAGTGTGGTGGATTAGGGTCAGATTCCTAATCTATGGTCCTCCTCAGGACCACATGGCCCACAAAACAGCCATCAACATACTAATTTTTTTTCAGTAGTAGAAAGAGGGAAAGAAAGTTTGCATGCCAAATTTAATTGCTGCTCCTGGAGAAGTAATTCTCCCCTTTTAGGTTGTGAAAAGGGTAATTTGGAGAGTGTGGAGGAGTTGAGGATGCAAAAACAGCCTTGGGGAGTTTATGCAAGCTTCAGGACTCACACTTGTTCTCCAGTGTAATGGTTTCCCATCTCTAACAGTGTTCCTGTGCTGGGAGAAACCAGGCCATCCTCCTATGATGCCTGCACACTTATCTGCATAGAAGTTTAAGTAACTGTGGGTACCAACCTGGTTCTAAACTAGGCAGTGTAAAATTACAAGGACACAAAGACTGACCAATAACCATTAAAATGTTTGGATAACCAGGACAAGGAAAAAGAAAACATTTGATTCCTATATTGTTCTTCTGAGCCTTTATTAATCAGCCATTTGTTTGGTTTTCTCTTTCATGGGACAGGGATCCAGTCAGTGTTGCCAACAAGCTCGAAGATAATTCCCGAAATGTTTGTCCAAAACCGCTGAATCCTCCCACATCACACAGAATATTCAGTCACAATCCCAGAAAATTCCCAGTAATGTTAAAATGGCGGATGTTTTGCAAATAAACGTAAACATAATTGAATAAAAATAATTGTAATTATTTCAACTCAAGAAATCACCATTAACCAAACAAAGAATCTTTTCTCCTTTAAGATATTTATTTTGACATGAAGGGGGTTCAGGAAGCTTTGTGCCAAATAGAAACGTGTTCGTGCTGCAACTGCACTGCAGAAATAAATCCAGTTTGACACCCTTTTAATTGCCATGGCTCAGTGCTGAGGAATCCTGGGAATTCTAGTTTTCGGAGACATTTAACCTTCTCTCTCAGCAAACTGGTGTGACAACAAACTACAATTCCCAGGATTTCATAGCACTGTGCCATGGCAGTAAAAATGGTATGAAATGAAACTGGATTGTCTCTGGAGTGAAGGATGGCCAGCCTGAGTTAGGTCCAAGACACACTGCAGAAATAAACCAGGTTCCCTGGCTCAATGCTATGGAACCTGGGAATTGTCTCTGGAGTCTGGAGTGAAGATACAGCCTGAGTTGGGTCCAAGACACACTGCAGAAATAATCCAGTTTGAGTCTGCTTTAACTGCCCTGGCTCAGTGCTAGGGAAACCTGGGAATGTAGTTTTGTGAGACTGAGCCTTTAGCAAAAGAGCTCTGGTGCCACAAAACTACAATTCCCAGGATTCCCTAGCACTGAGCCAGGAGAGTTAAAGCGGTCACAAACTGGATTATTTCTGCAGTTGGTTGGACCTTCGTTATTAAAAAGCTCAAGGTCTAATCCATACTGCAGAAATAATCCAGTTTGAGACCGCTTTAACTGCCCGGCTCAGTGCTAGGGAACCCTGGGAATTGTAGTTTTGTGAGAAAGAGCTCTGGTGCCACAATGAACTACAATTCCCATGCATCTGGAGGAATACGCTTAAGTCTAGGAAAGCTTATGCTCCAACTTTGTTTTCAGTGAGACTCAAAGGGGCTACAAAACTATCTCTCTATCATCATCACCATTATTATTATTATATCATTATTAAATCCAAATGCAGCTGAAGAAGTGGACTTAAACTGGCAACACTGATATGGCTGTAGACTCATTCTCGGGGCTGTGATCTGGAAGTGTGGAGGCAATTCCCTTGTCAAACCAGGGAATCCTGGGAATTGTAGTTTGTTGTGACATGTTGAAACACTGCTTTTAGTAGCCAGGGCTCCATGCATGAAATTCTGGGCTTGGTGGTTTGTTGTGCCCAGAATCCCATCATCGCAGGGAGCCTTGCAGTTAGAAGCAGTGCCAAACTGGATTATTTCTGCAGTATGGATGGCAATGAAAAGAGAACGAAAAGAGAGTCACAAAACAAAATTCTGGGAAGACAGGGCAGGGATGCCAACTTACCAGGTGCTCTGCCCTGCCAGAGGCATATTTAATCACTAACACACACCTCAGGGACATCGCATTCACATCAACAACCCAAATGGTCCTCACAGTACAACAACAACCCTGAGAGGTAGGCTTGGGCACTCTGCCCAAGCTCAGGAATTCAGAAATTCAAATGTCACTCTCAGGCACACACAGAAGTCCACAACATCAAGCCATGATACCATGATCAAGTATTGCCTTTGTGTGCCTTAAAAACTTGAGTCTTACTTGGAAATCCAAGGCAACTGGGAAGCCAGCCAAGATCCCTCACTCCCTGCCTCTCCCAGCACTTTTGCCCCTGGAGCCTGAGAATGCCTGAGTGAGGGGGGCAATCACTGTCCTCTCTCTGATTGGCTGAACTATTCCTCCAAACAGTTGGGGTTGGTTGGGCTTGCTCTGTCCAGGCTCTCAGAGGGAGTCATTAGAGAGAGAGAGAGAGAGAGAGAGAGAGAGTTTTTTCTCCAGCCCTCTTGGCTGAAAACTGTTACACTCCAAAGGGTTTTGGTTGCTCTGCAGCAGGCGGCAGCTGAAAGGGCCAAAGTCGCGGAAAAGGCACTGAATTAGAGCAAGGCGTGAAAATCACACGGAAAGCTTTGAAAAGTCCCCGTTTTCGCGTGAAAGTCGCGAAATTGGCAACACTGCCAGGGATCTTACACTGTAAAGTTTATAGTGTAATTCTTGTAAAAGGGCTGGGTTTCATGCAAATTAACATTTGACGTGTTGGGGCAGTGTCTAACCCTGATCATCTGCTAGTGAAGGAGCAGGATTGGGAAAAGTTGATTACACTCACTTTCCCTGCAGTTCCAGATTGCACTCTGGATTGCTGAGAAACCCAGAGCCAGTGTTTGAATGGCACACTCAGTTGCCTACGGAAGCAGATGAAAAATCTGTGGCATTGAATTTAGGACTATGCCATATGGGCCAAAAGTAGTAGGTTCCGTCTGTTTCAGGGGTATGGGAATTCTAATCCTATCACACAAAAAAGAAGCATTCCTACATAAAATCTTTGAACACATAGAACAAGAAAAAGGTGATTTCTTCCCCTTCTAAATTCACCCATAACTCTGACTTTTCGTTTTAATTAGTACATAGTGGAAGCAATAAGCCAGAAACACGTCAATTTGAAACACTGAATACTTTTATAACAAAACAGTACAAGCCCATTAACAAAATGAGTAAATGATACAACAGTGTGATTACAACAACTATGATAACATTTAAACAATATACATGTAACATCATTATTGCAGCAAAATAACACTTTATAACTTAATGACAACCATGATGCCATTTATATCTATGGTCTATGTGTATATCTATAAAAGAAGGGCACATATGTAGTTGTGGACCTTGTTAATAACTGCACCACACCCTTCTCCTGTACACTGTTCACGGAAATCTTGTGAACAGTATTGCTTGATTTCTATTTGATTTACTGATCATTCTATGCATGAGCCATTTCCTTCCATAGCTTTTGGATGCTTTGACATAATTAGTCAATGGATTGTTTACAAATTTACTCATTTTGCTAATAAGGTTATAATATTTTGTTAGAAAAGTATTCAATGTTTTCAGTGTAACTTGATTGCTATTCATATTTAGTTCAGGGTACTTCCTGTGTTAGTTTGTATTGTCATTGTATGCTTTCAAGTCAATTCAGATTTATAGCAACCCTAAGGCAACTCTATCACAGGGTTTTCTTGGCAAGTTTCTTCAGAGAGGGATTGCCATTGCCATCCTCTGAGGCTGAAAGTATGTGACATGCCCAAGGTCACCCAGTGGGTGTCCATGTCCAAGTGATGATTTAGGAACACATAAACATTGGCACCTGCAAAACTTCTAATAAACATTTGAGAACTGTTAACAATAAGCATATATAGATAGTGAGCATTAAAGTTGCCTAAATACCTTAAAGGCACCAGATCCAGTCTGATCTTGGAAGCTAAACAGGGTCAGCCCTGGTTAATACTTTGATGGGAGACTGCCATTAAATACCAGGTGGTGTGCGCTATATTTCAGAAAAAGAAACTGGCAAACCACCTCTGAGTATTCCTTGCCTAATAAAACAGTATGAAATTCTTGGGACTGCCATTTAGTCAACAGACAACTTGAAGGCATATACACAAAGACAGAGAGAGAGAGATGCTAAGGACAGTCTTTCTAAAAAGAGGTAATCATTTTGATTGCTTTGCATACAGGAACAGCATTATACACAGATGTCTTCCACAAATCTATGTTATAATTTCCTGGAAAATAGACAAAATTTTACTTTAACAAAATATAACAATGTACAACAGTAAGTTGTCCCTGGTAACTAGTACAGTCACAGGCATATAGCATTTTCCTACTGTCAGAGGAATGGACACCCATTTCTGCCTAAAACTAAAAGCATTCTCTTCATCACTGAAAGCTAGAAGGCCTGTTAACACTGAGACCTTCTAGGCTTGTCTCTTATGGGGATAATACATCACTGATTGTCTGATTATTTTTATGAATGATGAAACATGCAAAAGGCAACATATATATTGTTAACCTTAAAACCTTGGAAAGGCATGTCATTCTTGTTAGTAAAGCAATGAATAATAAATCAACAGCCATCTTTAGGTAGAATACAAAATGAGCTTGTAAAAAAAGGCCACTCAGCTGAGTCCCTCCAGCCCTGGATACCTGGTCATGTAAGAGTGTAATCAAGCAATGAGTCCTCCTCGCTGCAGCCCCCCTCCCATCAAGTCCCTTTGCAAAACTTCAGAGGGCTGAAAATCTTTCCAGATTTCTCTGCTAGGGGAGGAGGAGAGCCAGAAATTCTGATACGGTACTACCACAAACATCACATTGGATTTAGCCCACAGTGCTTAATTTAAAAAAAAAACTAAACAGAAGTATCAACACGGTGGTTAACAAGTAGGGGGTGTATGGCAGCTGATATTGATGTAAATATATGAACTCAATCTGAAATGAACTACCAGATGGAAAGCTAGCTATGAAGATATACATCAAAGCAACTAAGGCCTGTTACAGACTGCCAAAATAAAGCTGCTTCGGGTCTCTTTGGAGTAGGGTTGCCATATCCCACCTGGGGGCGGGACTTTCCCGGTTTGGGGTGGGGCCACACGGTCCCGCCCTGGTTTAGCCCCTCCCCCAGGACCTCCCCCCAGCAAGGCCCTGGAGGCAGCTCCACCCCTCTCCATGGCTGTGTGCCACCCTCCCCGCCTTCCTGCCTGGCTTAGCCTAGGGAGCAGGTCTTCAAGACATCTGCCACTCAGAGGTATTGCCAGCCCACTTGGTATATATACCCTGCAAGAGGCCTTACTTTCCAGGTTACAGTGAGAAAAGAAAAAAAAGGCCATAAATCGTTCATGTTTCACTGGGAGTCTAAATGCCTCATCTTTTAAATGTATACCACTCAGTATTCTTGTAATTCTTTATCACAGGATCGTTTTTGAGGCCCTAAACACCTTTACTTGTAATATGCAAATTTCTCCCAAAGCTGACCAATGGGAAAGAAGCAATCAGCCCTCCATTTGGGTTGGGTTTCAATGGCTTGGAAGGAAGAGATTTTGCCTTGCAAGTTGCTGGTAAATAATAGAAGGCTTTGGGGTAGCAAAAGGCTGCAGAAATAGTTTGACCCCCCCTTAAACATCCATGTCTCAGTGCTATGGGATTCTAGGAATTGTAGTTTCTTGTGGCACCAGAGCTCTTTTGACAAAAGGAAGCTGAATGGTCCAAAAAGGAGGCGTTGCCTGGGGGCAGAGCCTCTTGCCAGCAGTCTTCAGTGGAAGAGAGGAGGCTGATGGTCCTGGCCACTTCCCTTGGCTCCCTCCCTCCTCCTCCTCCTCCTCCTCCTCCTCCTCCTCTCAGAGTAGTCACAGCCAAGATGAGCTTCTCATTCACTCTCCCTGGCCAAAGTTCAATGTTCTGGAATTCTGGTGTATGTGAGGCATTTGGCCTTCTCTGTCAGAGAGCTCTGGTGCCACAATAAACTACAATTCCCCGGATTCCATAGCACTGAGCCCTGGCAGTCCAAGCAGTGTGTTTTGGACACAGAGATCCTCCAAATGAATCCAGTCCCTAGCTTTTATATCTCTCACACACACTGCAGGAATAATAACCCACTTTGAGACTGCTTTAACTCAGTGCAAGGGAATCCTGGGAATGCTAGTGTTTGGGAGACATTGAGACTTCTCTGTCAGTGACGGCCACAATAGACTACAATTCCCAGGATTCCCCAGCACTGAGCAGTCTCAAACTGGACCATTTCCTCAGTGTGGATGCACCTGGGGAGGAATTCTGGGCACTGCAGTTCAACTACGTTTGGAGGGTTATGGGACTCCCTGTCAGAGATAGCTCTGGGGCCACAATGTACTACAATTCCCAGCATTCCCCAGCACTAACCCAGGACAGTTAAGTCACTCTCAAACTGGATTATTTCCTCAGTGTGGATGCAGCTTTGGTGAGGGACTCTGGGCATTTCAGTCCAGCATTGTTTTATTTCTGCAGTGCATTTTGGATTAGAGACAAGGTGACCAGGCATCCTCCTCCTTTTCCAGGACATGTCCTCTTCTGTCACATTTCAAAATGTCCTCCATTTGGATCATGGCTAAGAAGCATGGATTTATCATTACATGGGTGTTTTTAGCTTTTATTTTTGGCCATGTCCTACATTTTTTTTGCTTGGGTGCCCTACATTTTGGGGTGAGGGCATTGGTCACCTTGGTCAGAGAGCTTTCCAGGGGTTAACTGCCATTCTGCTGTGGTGCTGGAACAAACCACCATTCCCAGAATTCCATAGCATTCAGCTAAGACAGTTAAAGTGGTCTCAAACCAGATTATTTCTCCAGTGTAGATGCAGCCCAAGCCTTTTGCCTCTCTTATGCCTGAGATTTCAAAGCCCAGCCTTGGCACCACAACAAACTACAAATCCCAGGATTCCATAGGATGGAGTGATGAGAGTGAAAGCAGTGTGGCAGCAGCCTAAGTGTGCTTAATGCAGTTCTTAACATGGTGCACCTCTTGCCTACAGAGTCTCACAAGACTTTTTTGTTTAACAACTTGTACCCATTAACTCAATTTCATGTCTCCTTTATTTAGTGGGGTGGAATACAGACAAAACAAGTCAAAATGAAGAAAAACCAAAGTCCCTTGACCAAAGGGTTTGGTTGTGGAATAAGCCTCTGAAATATGCAAGAGGCAATGTTAAAATAAAGCCATGTTCAATGCCCAAATGTGCTGTTTGGAATGGGGAGAGGGGGGTGGCCAGAAAGGGAAGTACATTTCCGTGATCTGTCTATGAATAATGTCAAAATGTCCTCCATTTTGATCATGCCTAAGAAACATGCATTTATATTAACATTTCTAAAAAAGCCTCAATTTTTTGCGTGTCCTCCATTTTTTAAAAATGTGTCCTACATTTGAAAATGTTGTCCTGCATTTGTCCTACATTTGTCCCAGTTTGGAGGTCCTCACTTATGGCAACCCTACTTTGGAGGTATGCTATTTAACTGATGCATGGGTCCTAAGAGTCTGGAGGTCGCGCCAAAGCCACACTCCATTCCTAAGCACTGGAGTGCAGCTTTGCTGCAGCTTCCGGATTCTTAGGATGCATGCATCATTTAAACAGCATACCTCCAAAGAGACCTGAAGCAGCTTTATTTTGGCAGTCTGTAACAGGCCTAACTTCCCCAAGAAAGCTAGAAGTAAAGTTGTATGACTCACTACTGCAGAGAAGCCATGTTTCTCTGAGAAAATACATAAGTACCAATTTTCTCTTTTTGCAAACTTTCTCAAAAGGGGTGTTGAATATTTTCTTCCATTTACAGTGGTACCCCGGGATACGAATTGATCGCGTTACGAAATTTCCGGGGTACGAAAAAGTTAGCTTGGAAAAAACTGTTCCGGGTAACGAAAGATTTTTCGGGTTACGAAATTTTTTTTGGTGTGTTTCGGCGCTTTTTGGCACGAAATTTAAAAGCCGCGGCTTTCCAGCGCTAGCGGTTTCGGGTTGCGAAATCTTTCGGGTTACGAACGGCGCCGTGGAACGTATTAAATTCGTAACCCGGGGTACCACTGTATTTGTAATGGGTGGTTTAAGGATTATATAAATTTCAACCTCAAGTGTTAATCCCAATAGTTGAGGAGGTTTTGGACCGAAAATAAATGCAACTGTTTTGTAACCATATTTCCCCAAACTATTCCAAAATCCATTCAGCAAGTAACATAGCATCAACACAAAGAGCTGATCTCTATAAAAGAAACTTTCCTTCCGTTCATACAGCATGCATCCTGTAAATAAACAATTTACCATTCTCCTTAACGGATTGCTTTTGTTTACAGACAGGAAATACAACTGCAGACCATGTGGCAATGAGAGCAGAAAAGTGCTTCATTTCCTATCATGCTTATGTGTACGTGAAGCAGTTATTCCAATATTTGTTGTCTTGTTTCAGAAAAAGCATGTTAACTGATTGTCAGACATCCCAGAGAGCAAAATGCTACACTGGGAAACTTCTTAAGAGCACCAATTAATAAATTAGCTGATTTCACTTGCAAGAATAATTCAACAGAATAATTAAAAAAGGACTGTATTGGTGTTCTTAATTTAGATATGATTTGAAAAGCTGAACCAATTTGGAGTTATCAAACTGTACTGTAAATCAAACTCATCACTGGAATGGGCGGGTGGATCTCACCCTTCTTGTCCCATTTTTGACTACTTGTGTTTTTATTCATTTACTTTATTTAATCAATTTAGATTTGTTTTTACACTATTCCTCAACCCAGAACTTCCTGCCTATAAATTTTCAATACCTCTCTCTCTCCTCCCCTCTCTTATACACACCCAAGGGAGAAAACAAGAAAAAAAATTAAAAGTTTCTTATTTACATAATAGAATTACATAGTAGAGGTAGCTCTTTTAATATCCACCTAGAACAGAAATAATGCAGACTACAGTGAAGCCAAAGGACCTGATCTCTCAGCAGAGCCTTCCTTCAACCCAGGATAACAAGGGCCTCAGAAAACAAAGTGTGGGGAGAAAAGGCATCCAGCTACCCTCATTTGTGCACCATTTTCACTGCAACATTTCCTCTTCACATGTCACAGATTCTTTATATAAGAACAGAACAGGTATGTGGGACAAATATGGAAACATCTAACTCAGAGAAACTAGCATTAGTATTTTCTCTTGATCTAGTCTCACAGTTAACAAAACCGAATTAAGTGCTTCCTAAACTTTTTTTTTCCAAAACAGTTTTCACAAATAGTTTTCAGAAAGACTATAAGTATTTCATAAATACAACCTAGATAATGAGGAAATCAAAATAGTTCAATATTTTCTGTACTTTGGATCAAACTGATTGAACTGAGATTGCAATTAATAAACAAGGAGACTAGGAAGTTTATCAGACAAGGGAAATTAGAAGTATAATCCAATGGCAATCCGAATGCAATCATGGGGTTTAACGTTATTGCGTGATAAACTACCACATGCAATTTCGGGCAATGGGAAGTCAGTCCAAATGCAATCATGGGGTTTCACATTATTGCGTGATAGACTACCACACACAATTTCGGGCAATGGGAAGTCAGTCCGAATGTGATCATGGGGTTTCGCGTTATTGTGTGATAGACTACCACATGCAATTTTGGGCAATGGCAAGCTATTTTCAGGCAATGGGAAGTCAGTTCAAATGCAATTCGAATTCACATAAATTCGCTGAACTAGAGAATTCACGTGAATGCATTCTGACCCCACTTTCTTTTCATTCGAAATTAAGAGAAATTCCTCCCATGTGATAAACTCCTAGGAAGGGCAGCCATGAATGAACTAGACAAGATCCTAAAGTGTAAAGATATTCACTTGAGCACTAGAATTAGAATCCTCCAAGTCATCATATTTTCCCATCACCATATGTGGATGTGAGAGATGGACAGTGAAGAAGCCAACAGAAAGAAAATAAACTCATTTGAGATGTGGCATTGGAGACGAGTGCTGAGGATACCATGGATGACCAAAAAGACTAACAAATGGATAGTAGAACAGATGAAGGCTGAACATTCCTCGGAAGCCAAGATGATGAAACTGAGGATGACTTTGACCACATCATGAGAAGACATGACACATTAGAAAAGGCAGTAGTGCTAGGGAAGGTGAACCTCCTATCCCCCACTGCTATGCTTAGGTCTTACAGATTCAGGCCGTTGATCTCAGGAGCAGAAAAAGAGGAAGACTGCATATAGACTCTATCAGGGAGGTCATAGGCCTCAATCAGTAGGACCTAAGAAGAACAGTGGAGGGTAGGAGGTCTTGAGATGTCTCATTCACAGGGCCGGGATCGACTTGAAGGCAGTTAACAACAAATCTCAATAAAGGTAGATCAGAAAATTAAAATCAAAGACTTAAACCCTGTACACACCGGCCTGAAAGGCTAGCAGGGGGGCAGAGTTGGGGCATGGTGTCCTCAAGGCACGCACCATATGGCGTACGGCATCATGGTGCGCCTCCAGCGCTGCATCCATATGACGCAGCACTGAAAGAGCACCATATAGCCGAGGCAATGCAGCTATGGCACCCTTTCTAGTACTGCAGAGGAAAATGGACATTTTTCTTCTGCAGACCTTAAAATAGTAACAGGAAGTGGTGATGCATCTTTTTATCACCATTTTGAGATTGCCTGCAGAATAAAATTAAGGTATCTGGGGTAATACGGTGTTTTGGGATGGTTGTGGAGGTGGAATGGAGTATTTTTGTATTTTTCATGTATTTGGGGATGTTTTGTGAGATTTTATGGCAAAAATTGCATGGAAAATTGCACTGATTTTTTTTTTTTTTTTTTTAAATGGGAGTTAGTAGGCTTTGGGGACCTTGCAGGGAGCTTCAGGGACTGCAAACATGGGGCCAAAGATCTGCACTTTGCCCACTCCTAAATGCACTAAGGAAGAGTAGAAACATGCAAACACAAATTTGGCAACAATTCCAAAATTACAGTTTGGTATTGTCTGGACAGAGCCAATGTAAACAGAGAAAATGATGTATTAAAAGATGTGAATGTAAGCAAAAATTGAGGTGTGCAGAAAATCAGAGTTAAAGGACTAGTTTAATAAAGTAAGAAATGAGATGTTCATTCAGTGATAGTAATACAACACATATTGTATTTTTAAATGCATTACAACACAAAGTGCAGATGCAGCACTTTTGAGAGGCTGAATTAAGTTATCTAAATATATACAGTATATACAGTATTCTATACTTGCCACTTAGGAACACAATTCATATGGACATATTTTCTCTGCAAGTTATAGTTAGACTCTGATGTGTATCATAAATGCAAATACCTACATAAATGCAAGTACAAAGTAACTGTCACATGAAACACATAGCCAAAAACTAAATCCCTGTAGTAATTTAGCCCTATAGCAATAAAAGAGTATTTCCCAAAAAGCTTGTCATGACAAGATAACCTAGTAACTTTTTAAAATATGCTCAGCAAAGGAAGATGAGATACTGAGCAGGATAAAAAGGGAAAATGTAAGCCAGGTAACACAGATTGTCTCTCATACCAGGGGCATCTTTATATATAGTAACCGTGATCTCAGTTCTCCAAATGTAACCAAAATTAGATGATTAAGATGCTAATAGTTATCATAAACCACCAGAGCTGCCCAATGCTGGGAAAAATAGAAATGAATCTGGCTTGGGAGATGGGATCCAAAACATATTGGTAAAGTAAAATGTTGAATCATAGAGTTGGAAGAGACCACAAGGGCCATCCAGTCCAACCCCCTGCTATGCAAGAACTCCCAATCAAGTTATACCCGACAGATGACCATCCAGCCTCTGTTTAAAGATGTCCAAGGAAGGAGACTCCAGAAAACATAGAAAACAAGGGTAGGTGGGAAATGGAATGGATTATCTCATATCATGAATAGAACTACTCTACACATAGTGTTGTAATTAGCAATTGTTTCCTCTTTTTCTGATGTTTAGGTGTGACTGCAATTACATGCAGCTAAAACATCACTACTACTGTATCATGCTTGCAGAAGTATTTTTTCTTTTTAACTTTAAAGAAAATACCTTCAAAAACAGGTATATGAGGACTGAACCGATTCCATGGCTCCATACTGCTAGGGAGGGGGAGGAGTGAGAGATAACAGCAGGTGGGATAGAGAATAGAATGATCATGGAGGAAGACATAGTTGCCTAACTGCATAAATTAACAGAAAGACTCCATAGGCCCTACTTGTATATTATAAGGAAGTGTTCAACACATGGACAATTCATTTATATTCACTGTAGTCTAGATGCTTGATGAGAGCCAGTGTGTAGTGGTTTGAGTACTGGACTAGAATCCTGGAGACCATGGTTTGAATCCCTGCTCAGCTACTGAGATGACCTTTGGCAAGTCACACTCTCTCAGATTTAGAAAAAGGCATAGACAAACTCCCTCCGAGCAAATCCTGCCAAGAAAACTTGATAGGTTTATCTTAGGGCAGGGGTAGGCAAACTTTTTGAGCCAGGGGCTGGGTTGCGTCCCTCAGACAACTGGGGGGCCGAAGCCAAAAAATAAATAATTAAATAATTGTTTTTAAAAATTAAATAAATAAATAAACCAGGACAAAATTTTCAAATGGAGGACACTTTTTTAAAAAAATGGAGGACACGCAAAAAATTTTGCTGATTTTTAAAAAATGTTCATATAAATGCATGTTTCTGAGGCTTCTATAGACAATTGCCCCCCTTGCCCGCCGCTTGCCCCCCCTTGCCCACCTCCTCCTGATATGCCAAAGGCCCCACGCCCTCACACAAGAGGCCAAAGGCTCCGGCAGCAATCGGCGGCAGGACCGGGCTGGGGCTGGTCCCAAGGCCTTGCCGGGCCGTAGGTTGCCTACCCCTGTCTTAGGGTCACCATAAGTTAGAAATGACTTGAAGGCAAACAACAGAATAAAGAGGTAGAGTACTGGAATACTTGGCTACTCTAAATGAATTTAAGAATCTAGGGCCAGATGAGAATTACATCCAAGAATATAGGTAGAAGCTATCACAAAACAATTGGCAATAATCTTTGAAAATTCCTGGAGAACAGCAGGAGTCCCAACAGATTGGACAGTGAACGTTGCCCCCAACTTGGACTAGATGGCCCTTGTGGTCTCTTCCAACTCTACGATTCTATGATTCTATCTTCAAAAGTACACAAACAATTAAATTCTGACTTCAGTACCAAGAAAGATTCTCTAGAGCAGTGGTCCCCAAACTGTGCTCTTTAATAGATTTTGAACTTCAGCTCTCAGAATCCCAGATTATTGGCCAGCATGGCTGAGGCTTTTGGGAGCTGTAGTCCAAAATCTCTTAAAGGGAACCACTGCTCTAGAGCATATTGTGTAACAGACAATCTGTAAGTACTTTAGAAAGAATGTCGTGATCTCAAAAAGTCAACATGGGTTTTCTCAAAAACAAGTCATGCCAGACTAATCTTAACTCTTGTTCTGACAGAGTGACAAACTTGGTAAATGAAGGGAATGCAGTAGGTGTAGCATATCTTGACTCCAGTAAGGCCTCTGACAAGGCCCCCACCCCATAATATCCTTGGAAAAAGCAAGTAACATGTGGGCAAGACAGTGCAATTATTAAGTGAATTTGTAATTGGTTGACTAACCAAAACCAAAGCGCACATTCATCTTTGGCTCATCTTCATCCTGGAGAGAAGTGACTAGCGGGGTGCCCCAGGCTTCTGTCCTGGGCCCAGTTCTAGTCAATATCTTCATCAGTGACTTGGGTATGCTTATCAAATTTGCAGACTACACTGAATTAGGAGGGATAGCTCCCAGAGGACAGGATCAATATTCAAAATCACCTTAACAGATTAGAAAGCTGGGCCAAAACTAACAAAATCAATTTCAGCATGGAAAAACATCAGGTTTTACGCTAAGGCAGTAAAAAATGAAATGCACAGATATAGGATGGGTGACACCTGGCTTGACAACTCTACATATAAAAGGGATCTGGTAGACCACAAGCTAAACATGAGTCAGCAGTGTGATACAGCAGCTAAAAAGCTAATATGATTCTAGGCTGCATCAATCAGATTATAGCATCTAAATCGAGGGAAACAATACTGCCACTCAATTCTGCTTTGGTCAGACTTCACCTGGAATATTGTGTATAATTCTGAGCACCACAATTCAACAGGAATATTGACAAGCTGGAACGTGCTCAGAGGAGGATAACTAGAATGGTGAAAAGAATGGAATCTATGCCCTATGAGGAGTGGCTTAGGGAGCTGGGTATGCTTAGCCAGGAGAAGAGAAGGTTAAGAGGTGACATGATGACCCTGTTTAAATACAGTGGAGCCTCCGCATACGCGGTCTTTTTATAGGCGGCTTTGAGCATAGGCGCTCAAAGCCGCCGGCGCACGCGGGGCGGAACGTCCCATTCAATTGAATGGGCGCGCGCACCCGTTGCGCCTCGCGCACCGCTGTGCACGAGCCCCATTGTTTACAATGGGGCTCGAGCATAGGCGGAAATCGCCATACGCGGTGGGATCCGGAACGGATCCCCCGCGTATGGCGAGGTTCCACTGTATATGAAGGGATGCCATATTCAGGATGGAGCAAGCTTGTTTTCTGCTGCTCCAGAGACTAGAACCCAGAGCAAGGGATTCAAGCTACAGGAAAAGAGATTCCACCTAAAATTAGGAAGAACTTCCTGACAGTAAGAGCTGTTTGACAGTGAAACACACTCCCTGAATGTGGAGGAGTCTCTTTCTTTGGAGGTTTTTAAAGAAAGGTTGGAAGGCCCTCAGTTGGGAGCGCTTTGATTGTGTCTTCCTGCACGGCAAAGTATTTGAGATCCCTGAGGTCTCTTGCAACTCTATGATTATAACAATGAGATGTATCAATGAAGCTGATTAACTACCATATACAATACCATACTGTATATACAAATAATCCTGTACGTCCTGCTTTACCTTTCAGTGAGCTATTACACTATTAACAGGCCAAAAATTTAAAAAACTATGCATTTGGAACTATAGATGACCTTGATTTAGTGCTCAAGCATCAAACTGGTTTTATCAGATATACTGAGATAGATTAATTGCTCAGCTATCATAGCTTTTGATAAAAATATACAATCTTCAACTGCTCATCTACCACTAACTTCCCAAATGAAACAAAAATTAAGCACACACATCTCCAGTGTTTATACTTTTATTTTTTTTAAAATAGAAGCTATCATTTGGAAAGTCCAACTTACTTTTATAGTATGCTATACAGCTAGAATCATCAGCAGAATTTCAACATTCTTACTGGCCAATTATTGACCAGATCAATAAGCCACAATTTGGAAAAGTCCAGCTAAATGCTGTTGCAATTGTCTGGTAACTCTTACTATGCTCCTCCACACTAGCACAACCACTAAACAAATCAAGAATTATTTGTTTAGGATATTTTCTAAACCAGAAGTGAAGAAGAGGAGAACAGAAGGCTGAGGCTATCGTGAGATAAAATAAATTAGGTAAGATTAGGTTACAAAACTATTAGACATTCAGCTCTCCAACCTCCACAGAGCCAGTCACAACAAGGAGTTCTGCCAGAACAATTTATCCTGACTGCTCAATCTAGTAGCTCAGTGTTGATACCTCTGGAATTATGCCATTCTTTTAAGTTCTGTTTTGGAGGAACAGAGCAATAATGTCATCTTAAGAAACAGAGTTAAGATTCTTTTACCAGAATAACCAAGGTTTAAAAAATACTTGAGACACTCTTTCATCAAAAAGTTACAACTAATCCAAGGAAGATTACATCAAAACAGGAGAGTATATGAAAGCCTGTGTCTGTCAACTTCTTGTTAATATAACTATCCTGCCATTTGTTGTTAACATATTGTCAATGTCTTCTTAGCATGCTTGGTTTACTTCTTTGTTATTAAAGTTTGGTAATCTGCTATTGTGTTTAACAATCTGCACTTATACAATTGATTCGTCTCACCAGCTGTTAATATTTATATATGATACAATGATTTCTTATTAATATGTGGTTCCTGTAATTCCATGTTTACACTATTATTATTTATATCCTCTTCATGCATGTGGGACTATATAATATTATTGCAATTGTGTACTTTTAGCATCTTTTGGAATACCGTGCTTCAGTGTGATTTTGTCTAGGACAACCAATCAAACATGACAACTAACAAACAGACTTGTTCAGTAGCTAACAGAGCCTGGGAGAAATGTGAAATATTTATAGTTAGACATTTTGGGGCAATAAAACATACAATAACCAGCTAGAACAAAACAGTCACACAAACAGAGAAGAACAAAGTGAGAATGAACCAGCTGTGTACATCCAAAGGTAGCTTATGACTTAGAAAAATGTTTGACCAAATTCATACGCTTCTTACAGAATAATGAACTTATGCCTGCTCTCAACAATATCAGCTATACTCTTGGATGAGAACTGCACTGAAATTACAGACATATGGGGTAAGATGTAAGGATTAATGCATGAAAAACTGTTTACGACCATTAAGTCATTTATCTAATTTAAAGGGGACTCGTTCAAACCAAATTCCCACCAAGATTTTTCTTAGTGGGAAAGGGGATAAAAAGTGACATTAGACAAAAGTAAGTGCTGCTACTTGTTAATTCAGTCCTTCCTAATCTTGTTATAAGGACCTTCTGAAAGGACATTTATTCATCATCACCACCACCACCACCACCACTATCACCTGTAACCCACCTTTCTCTCAACAATAGGACTCAAGGCAGCCAACAGCATATTTAAAACAATACAAAAGCATTAATAAAAGTATAAATATACGATTTAAGGAACAAACAATTTATGAAGTTAAATCATTAACACACATCAACACTAACTGAACACTGTGAAGATGTGAAAACACTTATATTACATTGCCCACCTCTTTGAAAATTTAGGACAAGGGACATAATTTGCATCTTTCTGAATCCCGTTACAGTCTACCCCACTCCCACAACTGTTTAAATATGTTTTATATGTGACACCTTAAAACCACTCCTTAATACATCTGCTAAAATAAAAACCAGTTGGTTTTAAAGGTGCTGCCACATTTTTCTTTCTCCCTCCCTTCCTCTTTTTTATGCTACAAGAAATTAATAAGGCTACCTCTTTGAAAATTGCAGCAAGATAAGGCAACAAACTAAAGGACAAGAGAGACTTTCTTCTGGCAACACAATATTTTACTAAGGCTTTACTAAGTAGTCAATCCACTGATTTCCCACTACCTATCATGGCTATAAAGGCTTTCTGACCAACTATATGTAATAAGCAGATTAAGGCCTTCCTTCCATATGCACTGTATATCTCCACTTTCATACCACTGTATCTCTCTGTATCTTTCTATTTTTGAATTGTTCCCTGCCTGCTTCCCCCTCAGTCTTCCAGATTTCTTGTCCATTTACCTGTCAGCCTGTGTTCCATCCTATCCTGTTTAGCCACTTTCAGGAAGAATACACTGACACTCCTTTGCTGTGCTTGTTATGACCTCTAGTTCTAACATTTCACTTAGGAAATTCTGTAGCATCTCTCCTTGTCCAACTCTAGTCCCAATCTTGCTCAGATTTTATAGTTTCAACATGGTATATGTTTGGCTTTCATGATCCAGATGTAACTTCACTCACAATAGTGAACAGCTAAGAAAAAGTTCATGGAGGGAGAGATGCAGGCCCAGCCCTTCTTGGGCACTCTGTAATGCGCCATAGAGTTGGAAGAGACCACAAGAGCCATCCAATCCAACCCCCTGCCATGCAGGAACTCACAATCAAAGCACTTTCAATATATAAGCATCCAGCCTCTGTTTAAAGATCTGTTTAAAGATATAGTTCTTCCATGTATTGTTTCCATATTATAGCAGTTCTCCTTGTCCCCTGAGCATAAGTTATTGCATTAAGTGTTCTAACTCTATTTCTGTCACCTTTTACTTTTGTTTGTTATCTGTGCTTAACTGCTTGAAGATTTTCATTTGTCATCCACTAAAGATTCTCTTTTTCTTTGGTCACAGTATCATTTTGCATTTCTAAGTGACAATGTTCCTGGCTTCAGTCCAGAGTTCTTTCAGCTCCTAGTCAATGAGGCTTAATAGTGCAAATCTGTCAACATTAACTTTAAATTCTATGGGGATATTATTCAGGCTGTATTTTGGCATGATAGCTGGTTTAGGGTTCTTCTTTAGATTTATTCTTTAACAATCTGCTCCTAGACTTGTTTTTGCATACAGAATGGAGCTTCTCCATCTTCTACTTCCAATTATGTACTCTATTTTATTTCTATATTGGCCATGAAGTGATGTCCATGTATACAGTCACTTTTGTGGTTGAGTGTAGAATATGTTTGCAGTGAACAAACTATTAGCCTCACGAAATTCAATCAGCTGCTCCCCTGCTTCATTTTTTGATCCTAGGGCAAATTTTCCTACAATCTTTGATCCTGCTGTTTCCTACTTTTGGATTCCAATTGCCTACAATTAACAAGAGGCCCTGTTTTGAGCTCAATTTTCTCCTGGACTCTGGCATAAAATCTTTCAGTGCCTGTGTCTCCTCCTCACTGCCTTTTCCTGGCCTCCAGCTGTCTCTCTGAGACAGCTGGAAGCCAAAAAAGGCACTGGGGAAAACGAACCAGAGGCTCCTCCTCCAACCCCTCTCCTGGCCTTCAGCTGCCTCCCAAGAGAGCTGAACGATGGGAAAAGGGCAAGGGGAAGAGAAGCGACCGGCACGTGCCAGCTGCTCCTCCCCAGAGACCTTGCCTGCCCTCCAAGTGTCTGCAGAATGGGGCTGAGGGGCGGGCATGTGCTCAGCCCCCTTCCTCCCCACTTACTCTTTCTGCCTCCAAGTGTTTGCAAAGTGGCACTTGGAGGACAGGAAAGGTCCGAGGAGCTGAGAAACGGCCACATGCCGACTCCTCCCCCCCATGGTCCTTTCCTACCCCCCCAGCTGTCTGTCAGCTGGAGACCAAACGAAGGGCAGGAGAAGGAGCGACTGCGTGCCCCTTCACCCCCCCCCCGAGCCTTCCCTGGCTTCTAGCTGTCTCTCAGAGACAGATGGAAGCCAGGGAAAGGGTGGGGGAGAAGTCCCGTTCCAGAAGCCCTGCCTCTGGAGAGCAAAAGCCCCACCTCCAGGGGCAAAAGCCCCACCCCTGGCACATAGCTCCCGCCTGGGGTCAAAAGCCCCACTTCTGGCATGCAGACCTTAAAAGGTTCGCCATCACTGACCTAGAGTAATTGGCTACAATAAAGCACTTGTTGATCAACCACCATAAACTATAGAAAATGGAAATGAATGCACAAGCATAACTAGATTTTGGATTACTGTAATGTGTTCCACAAGTGCTCAGAACCTGCAATTGAACAAAAGAACTGCAGCCAGGTTGCTAACTCCAGGGTGTACATAACTCCCTTATTTAAGCAACATCCAATGACTTCTGGTCCATTTCCTGGCACAATTCCAAGTGCTGGTGATGACTTATAAAGCCCTATATGACTTGGGTCCAGGCTATTTGAAGGATCATTAATGATATGCTGTGCAGCCTTATGCTTTGTATAATTTTTAATGAATTTTAATGTACTTAATGTTTAATCTTTTGACTTTATAAATTGTTTAATTGTTTCTTATTTATATTTATACTTAATCAGAGTTTCTGCATTAAACCTGTATTGTTTTTAAAATGTTGTTAGCTGCCTTGGGTTTCATTATAAGGGAAAAGATAGGATTTAATTGGATAATAGTAATAATAATAAGAAAGAAAGAAAGAAAGAAATTTAGTAGTGAAGCCATCTAGCATTCCACACAAAAGTACAGCCTTCTTCTGAATTTAATGGGCCACACTCCCAGGAGCACTGCAGCCTAAAGAAGCTTTTATACAGAGAATGCAATACAAATCCCTGTCCAGTCTGGAGATGGACATCAGCAGAAAAATAAACTTTAAATGGAGAGCAAATTCCACAGAGAAAGTAACATTCTTCAAGGCAATCTCACCTTCAGCTGACAACATTTCTATCATTTCAAGGGGTAAATGACTAATGTGAGAGACAACAAGCAAAAGCAGCAATGGCCATTTACACATTTTATTTTTTCGAACATTTCAAGGCAGATAGCTTATTCTCAAACTCTGTTAACCATGTGTGAGAAGTATCAAGCTATAAGAACAAGTTATCAAGGAAGAGAAAACTTAAGGTACAGCCCACATAAAGAAGCCAATAAGTAAGTATTTATTCGTGTGCAGATGCTGCTCTGAATTCGAAAGTCCTGAAACACAATATTGTGCATATTTACTCAACTCCCCTCCTCAAGGCCTGCAGGGCATGCTTTTTAGGAAGTATGCTTCAAATAAGCCCATTTACTTGAAAATTCTACTAAAATGTACAAGACTTTTGTCAAAGCAAATTTTAGATTCAGAATATTAAAGCAATGAATAGCTAACGTTGCTGAAGTTTCATAGAATCATAGACTTGGAGGAGACCACAAGGGCTATCCAGTCCAACCCCCTGCCATGCAGGAAATCACAATCAAAGCATCCCCGACAGATGGCCATCCAGCCTCTGTTTGAAGACCTCTAAGGAAGGAAACTCCACTACACTCCAAGGGAGTTTGGTCCACTGTCAAACAGCCCTTATTGTCAGGAAGTTCCTCCTAATGTTCAGGTGGAATCTATTTTCCTGTAGTTTGCATCCATTGTTCCGTGTTCTAGTCTCTGGAGCAGCAGAAAACAAGCTTGCTCCCTCGTCAATATGACATCCCTTCAAATATTTAAACAGGGCTATCATATCACCTCTTAACCTTCTCTTCTCCAGGCTGAACGTAATAACTTTATTACGGCCAATTGGCCAGCACGCTCCAGGCTGAACATCCCCAGCTCCCTAAGTCGTTCCACACAGGACATGGTTTCTAGACCCTTCACCATTTTAGGCGCCCTCCTTTGGACACGCTCCAGTTTCTCAATGTCCTTTTTTAATTGTGGTGCCCAGAACTGGACACAATATTCCAGGTGGGGTCTGACCAAAGCAGAATAGAATGGCACTATTACTTCCCTTGATCTAGACACTATTCTTTAATTGATACAACCTAAAATTGCATTGGCCTTTTTAGCTACTGCATCGCACTGTTGCCTTATGTTCAACTTGAGGTTTACTATGACTCCTAGATCCCTTTCATGTGTAGTCTCATTCAGCCAGGTGTCACCCATCCTATATCTGTGCATTTCATTTTTCCGCCCTTAGTGCAGTACCTTACATTTATCCATGTTGAAATTCATTTTGTTAGCTTTGGCCCAGCTTTCTAGTTTATTCAAGTCATTTTGAATGTTGATCCTGTCCTCTGGGGTATTTGCTACTCCTCCTAATTTGGTGTCATCTGCCAATTTAATAAGCCCCCAATTCTGTCAGCCAAGTCATTGATAAAGATGTTGAATAACACTGGCTCCAGGACAGAGTCCTGTGGGACCCCACTGGTCACTTCTCTCCTGGATGAAAAGGAGCCATTATTGAGCACCCTTTGGGTTCGGCCAGTCAACCAGTTACAAATCCATGTAACAGTTTCCTTGTCTAGCTCACATTTTACAAACTTGTTTGCAAGAATGTCATGGGAAACCTTCTCAAAGGCCTTACTGAAATCAAAACATACAGTGCACCTTTTTTTACACGGGGGATCTGTTCCGATGACTTCTAGATGTTTACAGACTCTCTGTTTAATGATCTGCTCCAGAATCTTTCCTGGTATTGATGTCAGACTAACTGAACAATAATTGTTGGGATCCTCTTTTTTTCCCTTTTTGAAGATGGGGACAACGTTTGCCCTCCTCCAGTCTGCTGGGACTTCTTTTGTTATCCAGGAGGAGTTCTCAAAGATTATTGCCAATGGCTCCAATATTACATTTGCCAGTTCTTTTTAATACTCTTGGATGTAGTTCATCAGGTCCTGGAGCCTTATATTCATTTAGATTAACCAGATATTCCTGTACTATCTCTTTACCTATTCTCTGCTGAAATTCCCCTATTCTGTCCTCTGCTCCATTTTCCTCAGATTGAGTACCCTTTCCCTTTTCTGAGGACACTGAGGCAAAGAAGGTATTGAGTAATTCTGCCTTTTCTCTATCTCCTGTTAGCATTTTGCTATCCTCTCCACGCAGTGGCCCTACCGTTTCCTTCTTCTCCTTTTTTTGTGGACATATCCAAAAAGCCCTTTTTATTGTTCTTAACCTCTCTAGCAAGCCTGAGTTCATTCTGCACTTTAGCTTTTCTGACTTTACTCCTACACATGCTAGCTATTTGTTTTTAATTTCCCTTTGTTGATTTCCCCATTTTTCCATTTCTTATACATGTTCCGTTTCAAACTCAGCTCAGTTGAAAGTTCCTTAGTCATCCATCCTGGTTTCTTGAGACACCTCCCATTTTTCTTCCTCACTGGAACTGTTTTAAACTGTGCCTTCATTATTTCCCTTTTGAGAAACGGCCATCCATCCTGAACTCCCTTCTCTTTTAGTACTCCATGCCCAAGAATGTGATTATCTTTGTAAAATGTGAAGCAGCATAGACCTATTTCAAGTGTGAAGCAGCACAGGCCTATTTTCCACCAACAGCAGCATGACATTCCAGTGGATCCTGCAGCACTGCTGAAGCAAGCTGAGACCTAAATCCAAATGTAGCAGCCCTCATGCTAATGCTTTTTATTGCAATGGCAGTCCCAGAGTGCTTATATTTGGAACAATAATCTTCATTCTCCAGAACATTATGCTAAATAGAAATAAAATCACAATTATAGTACATCTTGGGCAAGTGTCTACACCATACTGTGCTCATATAAATGAATGTAAGTGTCCCTTCCCTGCTTGCCATTGTTTAACCGAATGAGAGAATATGCCTCCTCCAACTCTCCTCATTCCAAACACTGACTCTAAAGAGCTGCTCACTTTTAGTACCATCAAAATAATTCCTCACAGCACGAGGGAAAATGCACCAAACAACTGACAGCAAGAAACGTATTGATTTGCTTACACATTAACTGCAACAGTATGTGACCACCATTCCAGTGCAAATAAGGATATATTAATATATGCACCCAATTAAAAAACAGTCCCTTTGATTTGTTTTTAAAAAAGCACCTTTTTTTCCCTGAGCATCTACCACAGAGGAATTCAAAACAGTGACACAAACTTAGTATTGCCATAAGCAGAATATCAAAGAGGCAAAACTGTCAAACAGACAAAGTTTGAATGTGGTTTAGTACCATTTACTATTAAACCGATCAAGACAGTAACATTTCATAATAGTGTAACTCAGGAATGAAATGGTGAAGCCAGAAGAGCGCTCAAGAGTGCAGTGCTTTCTGAATGACAAGAAAGCCCCCTGGTGCTACTTTGTGGAAGTGACACTGGATTTTAAAAACTGAATACTGTAAAGTAATTTATAAGAGCATTCTTGTTAGCAAGAGCCTTTGCCACAATAATGCTCAATACAGATAATTTCAAGCAATGTCTAAGGAACAACCAGCTGTCCTGAAAAAGATCTTTCGGGATCATTATCTGTCAATCTGTTTAACAGCACAGCTTACAAATTCACTTTATATGTTAAACAGGTGAATCTGGTAACTGTCAAGGCAAGCTGTGAGGTAGTTTACCCAATAACAGGTGGAAACCCTTCAAATTAAATTTAAAGCAGAACATCATAACAAAACAGTAACATTATCCTGTGAAGGTACAATGCCATCTTCTTATGTTCCATCAAAAATATGTCAGCACAACGCACGCCAAGACATTAATGAAGGAAAGTGTTTGTGTTCTTCACTGTTCGGAGTGTGGAAGAAGAAGATGGCAGATTAGAAATAACAAAAACACACTGAATGCTCATTCAGTCATGGTGTCCTCCTACACACGAATATTACAATGTTCAGGAATCATTTCATTTGGGCTGGACAATAAGGCTGTTCTAAGCAGTTACACCTGATGTACAGCATTATCTCCAGACATCCAAGTGGAAGGGGACTCTAAAATGCCTTCCCCTCTTTAAAAAATAAAAATGAATGTGTTTAAAAGTGGCACACTACTTGTCGCACAACCCAATGGCATCGCAGGTCCAACTGATAACAACCGGATGCTCACTTACTGCACCACAAGCAGAGACAATTGTGTGTGTGTGTGTGTGTCTCTAGGGACCTAAATACCATAAAGGCACTGGATCCTGTCTGATCTTGGAAGGTATGCAGGTTCAGTCCTGGTTAGTAAACGGATGGGAGATCACTGCAGGCTATGTGTCAGCAGAGGAAGGAGCTGGCAAAACCACCTCTCTTGAGTATTCCTTGCCTAGGAAAACCCTATGAAATCCATGGGGTTGCCATAAGTCAACTTGAAGGGGTGTGTGTAAGGTAGGAGAGGCAGGCACAGCTCCTCCTGCCTTGGAGGGAGAGAAGAACTGGAAGCATCTCCTAGGCTTGAGCCTTTTGACCACTGCCCTTCCCTTCTCTTTTGTGTCCAGTCTTTCTAGATTGTAAGCCTGGGGGCAGGGCACTGTCAAATTCACTCTCTGTGAGGCAGTCTGAAAGCTCTGGCGGCTGAACACTGGGTATAAATACTCTGAATAAATAAGTCCAGAAGGAACTCAAAGCGGTCCCTCGCCTCCCCGGCTCCCCCCCCCCCCATCCAGAAAGAGAGTTTTGGAGGCTGAACAAACCCCCAACACACACACACACACACACACACATTATGCGCATCAACTACCAAACCCCACAAGTCTTGAGCCGTCCCCCTGCCAGCTCCCCCACAGACACACACTGTGTGCCCAAACTATATAAACCCCACAAGTCTTGGGCAGACCCCCCCCCCCGCTCCCCCCCCCCCCACCAAAACAGACACATACACACACTAAGTGCCCCACAAGTCTTGGGCAGACCCCCAGACAGCTCCTACACACACACACAAACACACACTGTATGCCTGATCTATGAAATGCCCACAAGTCTTGGGCAGTGCCTCAGCTAGGTGCTTCCCTACACAAACAGACACATACACACACGATGTGCACCACAAGCCTTGAGTAGATATATGCTCCCCCATACAAACACACACACACTGTATGCCTGAACTACGAAAGCCTCACCAGATTCCTGAATAACTCCCCTCCACACACACACACACACACACACACACACACTGTATACCTAAGCCATGAAAGCCTCACAACAAGTCTTGAGCAGACACACACACACACACCCCTCAAAAGGACCGTCCGAGTGAAAAGACCCCGACCCGCCTCACAGAACAACAATACACAACACAACACGCACCGAGTCACCCGCACTCGGTGCAGCCTCTCAATCTCTCTGGCTGCGTCCACACTGGAGAGATAACCCGGTTTGGCAGCGCTTTAACTCTCTTTCTGTCTCAAGGCTATGGAATTCTGGGAGTTGGAGTTTGTTGTGGGGCCCACAACAAACTCCAACTCCCAGAATTCCATAGCAAAGAGCCAGACACAGAATTAAAGCGCTCCCAAACCGGGTTATCTCTCCAGTGTGGATGCAGCCTTCCTCTCTGGCCTCGCCTTCCACTTTCCTTACCTTCTTCCCTGCCCAGTAGAGAAGCCGGCCGAGAGTCCCACATGAGCCCCTTCTTCTACGGAGAAGCCACTCTCAGCCGCCCGCTCAAGCGAAGGCAGCGCCTCTCTCTCTCTCTCTGTTGCCCAGAATGGGAAGGAGTTGGCAGGAGGAGGAGGAGGAGGAGTGGCAAAGAGACCTGCGGAGGGAGTGGAATCCAGAGCCTGGGAAGAGCGGGGCCCGTGTTCCTGGCGCTGCGAGAGGAGGAGGACACTCTCTGCCTGGGTCGCTCTCGATAGTCCAGGGGGGGAGAGAAAGACAAGGAGGAGAAGAGCCTCGGAAGGGTCTCCAGCCCAGGCACCGCACGCGCACGGCCACGCCCCCTAGCTCCCCATTGGCTCCCTCCTCACCCTCGGTAGGCATCCCTCACACGCCATTGGGCGGCCGCCTTAAGCTAAGCCACGCCCTTCACTTCCCTCCTCCTCTGTGTAGGCCCCGCCCCCTGCCTGGGTCTTTTTTCCCTTCTCACTTGTCTCTGTTGCTTTTTAGAGTCCGGAGGGAGAGGACGACGTTGCTGCTGCTCTCCGCCTCCCAAGAGCGGATAAAAGGAGCTGCCAGACATGGGGGGAGGGGGAACTTGAGGCCAGGGACGAGGCTGGCTCCCTCTACGCCTAGGAAGACCAGACGTCCTCTTTTCCCCGGACATGTCCTACATTTCAGAAGGATAGGGTGGTCCTCCTTTTCCTGGACGTGCCCTACATTTCAACCTTCTGTCCAGGACATAGTCATCCTCTTTTTCCCCAGACATATCCTACGTTTGAACCTGTCCAGGACAGTGTGGTCATGTGTCCTCCTTTTCCAGGACCTGTCCTACTTTTTCAGCCTTCTGTCCAGGAGGAATGGCAACATGTCCTCCACTTTCAGCATGACTAAGAAGCATGGCATTTACAGTACATTTCTATGTAGGTTTCGTGTGATCATGTCCTATATTTTTTCCTGAAGGTCCTACGTGTTGTTGCGCCCTGCCCTCCTTTGCAGTCGTGGCATCTGGCCACCCTGAGTGCATTTCTCCCACTTCATCGCCTTTCAGCTTCAGTTGGCTTCTAAGGCAGCACCTACGTTGCCCAGAGCATTCGTTTTGTCTTGCTGCCACTTTCTTTCCCCTGAGGTAGCCACATTAATGGGAGCCAGCATGGCCCAGTAGTTTGAGTGTCGGACTATGACTCTGGAGACCAGGGTTCGATTCCCAGCTCAGCCACAAAACCCACTGGGTGACCTTGGACAAGTCACATGCTCCCAGCCTCAGAGGAAAGCAATGGCAAACCTTTCTCAAAGCCTAAGACTCAAATTAGGGTTGCCATAAATCAGACACTACAGTGGTACCTCGGGATACGAAATACCCAGGTTACGAAATTTTCGGGATACGAAAAAATCCCATAGGGAATTATTGTTTCGGGTTACGAATGTTTTTTCGGGTTACGAAAAAACTTTTGGTGCTTTTTTCGGCTTTTTCGCACGGAATCGCGGCTTTTCCCCATTAGCGCCTATGGCAATTCGGCTTACGAAGGCTTTTCGGGTTACGAACGGTGCCGCGGAACGAATTAATTTCGTAACCCGAGGCACCACTGTACTTGAAGGCAACAATAAAGTAGCATTAATCCTCTGCAGCGAAACAGTGGCAGGGGAAGTGGTCCACTTGAACACAGTATCCCTGGAGAGCCCTTCGCAGAGAGACCAGATGTCCTAACACAAAGGAAAGCAAGGCACCGCTAAATGGAGGACATTCCATTTTGCCCCAGTGGCGCAGTGGTTAAATGCCTGTACTTGCAGCCACCTGCTTGCAAACCACAGGTCTTGAGTTCGATTCCAGCCAGGGGCTCAGGGTCGACTCAGTCTGGCATCCTTTCGTAAGTCGTTAAAATGAGTACCCAGAATCTTGTGGGCAATTAGCTTACACGCTTTGTAAGCTGCTTAGGGAGTGTGAAGTCGAAGGCTTTCATGGCCGGCATCCATAGTTTTTTGTGGGGTTTTGGGGCTATGTGGCCATGTTTTAGAAGAGTTTATCGGTAGCTGGCATCTTCTTCTCTGAAACTGGCGAAACATCAGGAATAAACTCTTCTAGAACATGGCCACATAGCCTGAAAAACCCACCAATAAACTACGCTTAGGAAGTGCTTAAGTGCACTGATAAGCGGTATAGAAATGTACTTGCTATTGCTATTCCAAAATAAAAGCTTAAAAAAACACTCTTATAAATTCATGCTTCTTAGTCATGCTCATAATGGAGGACGTTTTGAAATTCCTCCTGGACAGAAGGTTCAAATGTAGAACATGTCCTGGAAAAGGAGGATGTCTGGTCACCCTGGGACTGGCACGGCTATTGGGCAAGTCAGAAACAGCATTGCACCAACCTCAGTAACACCACTGGCAACAAAAACTGGTGGTGTTCACACAGAGGAAAAGAAATGGTTCTCACCTTGCTCCCACATTGACCTGTTTAGACAGCACAGGGGACCAAAACTAGTGGAACATGGGACTAAACCACACTCCAGGAGCTGAAGTAGTAAGAGTCCCCATTTGCTCTGGATCAAGGCAGAGACATATGGACTGTGCACTGGTGTGGGAAGAAGGAGGAGAGTTAGCAGGCAAGGCAAGCTGCTGACCTCACCTGAAATTTCCAGTTCCCCACACATTTTCACTTTAAAGTTTGTGTGGTTCCTCTGGCACACATTAGGACAGTAATTATGATTATGAGACACTGACATATCTAATCATATCTGGTCCAGTTCCATCAGGGCTAGCCAGAGCAAGAAGAAGGGCCGTCACTCCAGTCCATCTGCCATGGTCTATGCCTCAGAGGGAGAGAAGAACCACTGGACTTGATCCCCTTCCCCACCACCATTCCCTTCTCCTTTTGTGTCATGTCGTTTTAGATTGTAAGCCTGAGGGCAGGGAACCATCTGAATAACTATCTGTAAGCTGCTCTGAGAGCCTTTGGGGTTGAAGAGCGGGATATAAATAACGTAAATAAATAAAATAAATAAGCAAGAGGCTCAAAATGTATTGAGAAAAATGATCAGCAACAAACATCAGGAATCTGGTATTTTGAATAGGAATCTATATGACCTTACAGCACAGGTGGGCATCATGCAGCCTTCCAGACACTGAATTTCAACTCCCAGCATTCTTCCTCATTGGCTATACTGGCTAGGGTTGCTGGGAGTTTGGGTCAAACAACATCTAGAGTGTTGTGCCATTCTCACCCCTACAGCAACAGCTACACCCTTTGCAAGTGAGACTGAGGCTCCTAGAATATTCAATGCAAATAAGATTTTAGTTTCAGGCTCCTGGATGTTTCCAGATTTAATGAGGCACTGGTGGATTGCAACTCCCATCCTCTTCCTCAGCACTGGCTATGCCAGCTAGATCTGAGGAGGATTACTATTCTCTTGGAAGAGAAGAAAAGAAATTAATGAAATACATGAATAGCAAAGGCCCCTCTGAATGTTTATTCAAAGGAACGTTACTTCCAGTTATACAAAGTATATCCTGAAATAAAGGAAAACAATACAGATTGGCTCTGGCAATGTGATCCTGTGCATCTTTTCTTCCCAGAAGTAAGTTTAAGGAGGTTTACTCCCAAATACATACGTATGAGATTGCAGCCAAAACCACAGTTGCCATGCCATCCTAGCAAACAGATCTAGGGCATTCAGCAAACTGCAGATGTACTTTGGCCCTGGTTTTCCCCTTAAAATTTAGTAGTATATTATAGCTTGGGAACGTATGGCTTCAAAGGAGCATTTACAGACTTAATGCAATCTCCAGAATAGGTGTGCTTTTGTCTTTATATATAAAAAAGTATGAGGGAATATATGAATGTCATAACATGAAGCAGGTATACTTTAAGGAAAAGGACTTACTAATCTCTAGAAGGATGTATAATTTATTCTGCTGAGGTGTTTCTTTTTATACCAGGCTTTTGACTTCAGTCCTCAAATGAATAAAAATGCAATTAGCAAACCTTTTTGTTGGCTTCATTTCTTCAGCCCCTTTAGAGAAAAAGAATCAGAGAGACCACTAGCAGTAGTAAATGGTCCTAAAGGCTGCTTGCAATTCATCCACTAGGTGAAATAAAGTCTCAGGGGGGAAAGGCAGGGGCAAGAGACCAAGCAATACAATGAACATTCTGTCCAACAATAGAACAAGTGGTCTTAACACTTTTAATTATAACTATAACATGAGAGAAACAAATGGGCACACCACAAGTTTACAAAACCCTGGGATTTGGGCAATGACAAGCAGCCTCAGTCCACTGGCATTTTGAGAGGGGTAGTAGGCAAGAATGGAATTTCACTGTTTCTCTGAGCTTGTTCCCACTAGGGGAAACCCCGCGTTCTGAATCGAATCCAAGGAGTAGAGTGGCGTTCATATTAGGATCCGAATTTAAACCTAGAACGGTTCTAGGCAACCCGGAATCGTCCCCACTAGAAATCGATCCAGAGCGGGATAAATTAAATCCGTGTTTTCCTCATTTAACGCTGTTAAAAAACACTAGGGTCCTACCTAGTGTTTTCCCTTGATTCGAGTTAGAACCGAGAGTATTTAGATGAGAACATAGCATTTGAATCGGGCTGAAGGATGGGAGGAGCTGACTGCGATGGGGGCTGTCATTGGGGGAGTTGCCCTTTCTGTCCCCATCCGTCGTGGCTGTCGCCATTTTTTCTTCCCTCACCCCTTTGTCCGCTGTGTCTTTCAATAGAGATAAGGATATTTTATTTTTTATTTCAATGGTTTACAGGCGCTTAATCTCTTCAGCGCTTTAAGCGCCTGAAGTCCCGGCTGCTCAACGCCTGCATCTGCAAGGACTACAAGGCTTCCCCGGTGGATTGCAACCTCCCCTCTGTGTGGGGAGAGCCCATTTCTAACGGAGGAGAGGCAGGAAGGGAAGGCTCTCTCAAAGGCATTCCCTGCCCCTTGGGCTCTGATCTCGCCCAGGCAGGGAAGGGAAGGCTCCTCGCGCGGAGGCATCTGATCTCGCCCCGACAGGGAAGGGCTCTGATCAATGGGGGGGGGGGATAGAGCCTTTCTCCCTCTCTTTCTCAAACGGAATCTGCCTTCTCCTCCAAACCTGGAAAGAGAATCTTTGGGAAGAGTGCTCCTCCCTGCTTTTCCAGCAGCCTCCTTCATTGACTCTGTGCTCTCTGAAGGGATTCTGCCGTGTCTTAGGAGACATGAAGCGGGGATGCTGCCCTGGAAACCATCCCATAGTTCCCTGGAGAGAGCTTGGTTTCCTACAAATTCGCATTGCCAGAAGCATCCCATTGATTTCTGTGGCTCTCTGGGAACTGAAGCGGGGATGCTGCCCTGGAAAACCTATCCCATAGTTCCTCTGGAGAGAGCTTTGGTTTCCTACTAAATTCGCATTGCCAGAAGCATCCCCCATTGTTTCTGTGGGCTCTCTAGGAGACATGAAGCGGGGATGCTGCCCTGGGAAAACCTATCCCATAGTTCCTCTGGAGAGAGCTTTGGTTTCCTACTAAATTCGCATTGCCAGAAGCATCCCCCATGATTTCTGTGGGCTCTCTGGAGACATGAAGCGGGGATGCTGCCCTGGAAACCTATCCCATAGTTCCTCTGGGGAGCTTTGGTTTCCTACTAAATTCGCATTGCCAGAAGCATCCCCCATTGATTTCTGTGGGCTCTCTTAGGAGAATGAAGCGGGGATGCTGCCCTGGAAAACCTATCCCAGTTCTTGGCGAGAGCTTTGGTTTCCTACTAATTCGCATTGCCAGAGCATCCCCCATTGATTTCGTGGGCTCTCTAGGAGACATGAAGCGGGGATGCTGCCCTGGAAACCTATCCCATGTTCTCTGGAGAGCTTGGTTCCTACTAAATTCGGAGGGAAAATGTATATAAGGCTGACAGCGCTTATGTGTTTGATCATTTAAGCGCCTTGATTGGTTCATTTAAAAAAAACCCGCCAAAAATACTCATTTCACAACGGTCAATGAATGGAAACGTGACGAAAGTTTTAATCGCTTCCAAATAATCCGGTGTTACGTTACGTCATTCTGACTACTATTGATTGACAACTCCAAATAAGGTATGGAGGGAGAGTCGCTTTATTTAACACCGATTTCATGCCAAGTGAGAACGCTTAATGAACGCTTGCAAGTAAAAAATTCGATTTAAATAAGCAAGTGGAACGATGAATAAAGCGATTCTGAAGCGGGATAACAACTGTTTATTTTAATTCGATTTATTAAAACGTTTTATTTTAATTCGTATCAAATCCTAAGTGGGAACAAGCTCTCTGACAGCTTTTCAAAATCACAAAATCTTAAAGGTACTTCTCTTTCAATTTGTTGTGCACAACACATATTTACCTTCATTTAAGATTCCATTGTATCCCCAAGAACTGGGATACAAGGCAGTTTATGATAAAAACAGACAGATTTCTTTAAAAAAAAGAACCCACAAGTATTGATGAAAACAAAAATAATGAAAATGCATGGATATCTATACAATAAATTTAAACCCTCCATTAAAAATAGCAGAAATAAAAGTTGAAGATGCTGTTGAGCCCTTTAGTTAAAAACAATAAACTCATGTGAGCCCTGTGTTGCGTGTTATAATACACACACACATATATAACCTATTTGTCAGATGATGAATGGATCCGCACTGCAGAAATAATCCAGGTTGACATCACTTAACTGCCATGGCTCAGTGCCCTGAAATGCTCTGAATTGTGTTTTTGGCACCAGAACTCTCTGACAGAGAAGGCTCATCAAACTATTGTTTTCCAGAATTCCATGCATTGACCCACACAGTTACCAATGGTATAAAACTGGATTATTTCTGCAGTGCGGATGCAGCCAAAGAGGGGGGCCAAGGTAGCCTCCTTGAGAGGGAGTACTCTCCTGTGTAGTAACCTCCAAGAAGGCCTCTATTAGATCTATTAGAGACTGCAAGAGTCTCCAGTCCATCCTCTCCCGAAATACACAATCAAAACTACAGTATATGCCTGGTTGGGCCCAAGATATATATATAATCATGCCTAAAAGCAAAGGGGAAGCACTTTGGAAGCTTTGGAGCAGCGGTTGTTGCTGCTCCTTTCCTCATTACTGCACGGCTCCCAAAGTTGCTTTCATGGCAAAACCTATAAGCACTTCTTCACTTTAATATGCAATAAGTGTTAGCTGGTCCCTCAGGGGTTTCCCCTTCTTACCAGAAGGGCATGGGGTAGTCATTCGGTAACCTACTTTTCATTATACTTGGAAACTAGCAATCACTGAATTTACAAGAATGCAGCTGTCTTGTAAATTTCACTTTTACTGCTAACCTTATTGAAAAAGAGCAAGCAGACACAGTGGAAATGCTGCATGTTCAGCTTGTTCCAACATGGACACACCATCAAGTTTTCTGTTTTCGCCTGAATTTATCATATACAATCTAATTGCATTCCTGATCATTTTTATTAGAGTAATGAAATTTCTCCCCGTGCTTTGTTTTATTTGCATACAATAGTACCTTGAATACTAGTAGTAAGGCCTATATGAATTGTAAAATTTAAACAAATTAATGAAAAAAACAGATTAAATCAGGATGATGCCTCTGTTGAATCAGTGGGTAGCCAAGCCCAAATGAGTGCACACTGAAAGTACAATGTCTTACAGATTTTAGGTTGGAGTCACACATTCATCCATCACGCAAAAAATGTGTAAATTGCATTGTTGCATATATTATACACTTTTATGTTTTGTGCATTCATGCAGTCGTAAGATGGCAGCATTATGGCATGAACAGCACCCAAAATGTCAGTATTGTAGTAATGGCAGCATATTAGCAGCCCACACCCATTCACAGTTACATGGTGCAGGACTATACCTATTACACATTAAATGCATTTGAATGGTGTGTTGTTGTTTTTTAAGTTATTTGAATTGACTTAACCACAGTAGAAGATGTGGCCCATGCTTTTGTTAAATGAAATAAATAATTAAACATCCTTTTGCATAATGGATGGGCACACACATTCTCCCCAACTGAGGAAGAAAAGCAAATGGCTTTCATTTAAGATTGTCCAAGCAAAATCATTGAAGCACACCCTCATATCTTTCTCTTGTGCTTATTCAGCACTGAATGTCCCAAGTTGTGCTATTAAGCATTTGGCTGTGCTTTGACCCTTCCTCTTAGCCTGTCACTGTTGTTCCTAGAAATACTGACACAGTGTATTATGGAAGGAGTGCAAAATGTCATCCCCGTAATCCCTGTGCTTACTGTAGGTTGCAACAAAATTCAGCCCATAAAAACAAAGGCACATAGCATTTTTTTTAAAAAAAATGAAAATTATTTAGAACTATGGATGCTTCTTCCACCTATGTTATCGAATCATCTAATCTCCAAACTGCATACAATTTTGCAGCTTTTGTTAGAGAACATGTTATTGTGCGCTTTACATATGTAGTTGTTTTTAAAATGCCTGCTTTGGCTGTCCACCACTAGGTGTCCCTATTAATACTGCTGTGGTTTGCAAAATTGTTCTGGATTGGTTTTCTCTGGTGTTGATTTTTTAATTATTTTTTATTTTTTTGTATTGCTTACGTTTCCTTATATTTACTTGCTTATATTTCAAGTGTAACTGCTTTTATATGTGCACTGATGTAACAGTAGCTGCTTTTATATATGGACTCATGTAAATATTGGCTTTATTTGTATGTGAACGCATTTGGATTGGACCTTCTACTTACTAAAGCGTACACAAGTACTCTCTGCCTGTTATAAGCATAGTGGCCTTAAACATTCACAGATGACCCTTTCCACACTTGCAACCTAACCAACCCCCACACGGTCCTAATCCTACATACCGTTCCACCGCTGTCCCCCTAAACAATCCTAAACTAACAGGTTTTATCCAGACAATTGTAATTTTTTTTTTCAGTTGCAAAGTTTATTTTATGCAGATGTATACTACCTCAGCAACTTTGACATGAAAACTGCTGTTAGAGGCCGATGGAAATATTAGCTAGCTATAGTATTGTGGAATGCTTCCTGATCCTTTAAGGGAGAGCTAACATGAAATCTGTTCATGTCAATCTGAAACAAAAGTCATAACTATTTAATTGCACTTCTTAAAAGAGACATGCAAAGCAGGGGCTCTTGGATTTGGACTGTTTTCCTTGGCTATGGAATGACTGCAACTGTCACAGAGTTCTTGATGCTGCGCTATTCTGTTACATGCTTTCTATTATTATTTATTATTTAGTTTATTTATTTATTAGATTTCTATCCTGCCTTTCTCCCAAAATGGTATTCAAGGTGGCTTGACTCTTTCTATGTGCCAAATTGACTTTTGGCCTTACCCACAGGAAAACATTTTTCACTCCCTATTTTGCTGTTAGACATTCACACTTAGAATTACAGCAGTATATTTATATTTATTTATTTAGTATGGTATTTATACCCTGCCCTTCAGCCCTATGGCTATCAGAGTGGCTTACAATTATTACATTTAATTAGACAGTTCCCTGCCCTCAGGTTACAATCTAAAAGACACGCCACAAAAAGAGAAGGGAATGGTGGTGGGGAAGGATGAGGTCCAGTTTGTTCATCTCTCCCTCTGAGGCCTGGACCAAGGCAATGGACTGGAGGGAGGGCTCTTCTTTTCCATAGCAATGGTGGAGCTGGGCCTGCCTGTTCACTCTCTCACAGTCCGAAGGATGACAGTTATCATGGAGAGAGGGCTCTCTATCTTCAGGCTAGCCCTGGTGGAGCTTGGCCTGCCTGTTCACTCCTTCACAGTCTGAAGGATGACAGTTATAATTCCACTATATGCCCTGGTCCTGTGGTTTGTACTTTGGAGATATGCAGAGCTCCCTGGCTGAGAATTCTAAATAAAACCCCCCCCAAAAAAAAAATCCAATAAAGCTTAGGATGGACCTATGGTAGTTAAAGTAGAATGATTTGCTATAAATGTAGTGTGAAAAGGCCTTTGACTTACCTACTAATACTCTCCAGTTTGGCATGTATGGTCACTGTTAATTCTCTGCTGTTCTCACCTGCTTTTCAAACTGTCCTGGTGCCAGTGTTATTAACATCTTATCAATGACTTGGATGACAGAATTGGGGCACTACTCATCAAATTCGCAGATGACACCAAATTAGGAAGAGTAGCTAATATCCCAGAGGATAGGATCAAGATTCAAAATGACCTGAACAGACTAGAAAGCAGGGCCACAAAGTAACAAAATGAAATTCAACACGAGAAGTGTAAGGTACTGCCATTAGGGCGGAAAAAATGAAATGCACAGATATATGGATGGGGACACCTGGCTGAATGAGACTACGTGTGAAGGGATTTAGGAGACTAAGTAGACATAAATTGAACATGAGTCAACAGTGCGAGTGTGGCAGCTACAAGGCCAATGCGATTTTAAACTGCATCAATAGAAGTATAGTGTCTAGATGAAGTGAGTAATAGTGCCACTCTAGTTGCTTTGGTCAGGCCCCACCTGGAATTGTGCCCAGTTCTGGGCACCACAATTCAAAAAGGACATTGAGAAACTAGAGCGTGTCAAAGGAGGGCGACTAAAATGGTGAAGGGTCTGGAAACCATGCCCTATGGAACGACTTAGGGAGCTGGGGTGTTTAGACTGGAGAAGGAGAGGTAAGAGGTTATATGATAGCCCTCTTATGTTAGTATTTGAGGAATGTCATGTTGAGGAGGGAGCAAAGCTTGTTTTCTGCTGCTTCATAGACTAGAATGCAAAACAATGGATGCAAATACAGGAAAAGAGATTCCACCTGAACATTAGGAGGAACTTCCTGACAGTAAGGGCTGTTCAACAGTGGAACAAACTCCCTTGGAGTGTAGTGGAGTCTCCTCCTTAGAGGTCTTCTTAAACAGAGGCTGGATGGCATCTGTCAGGGATGCTTTATTGGGATTTCTGCATGGCAGGGGTTGGACGGATGCCCTTGCGGTCTCTTCCAACTCTACAAGAGAGAAACCCTCCTCCAATCCATGTGCCTGGTCCAGGCCTCAGAGGGAGAGAAGACCACCTGACCTCATCCCCTTTCCCTCCACCATTCCCTTCTCCTTTTGTTTCGTCTGTCTTTTAGATTGTAAGCTGAGGGCAGGGAAATGTCTGATTAAAAATATAATTGTAAGCCGCCCTGAGAGCATTAGGGCGGAAGGAGGTAATAATAATAAATACTCTTTATATTATGAAGATGTCCATTGTCAGAGACCTCCCAAAAGGGAGGCATGCGGCGCTGTTTTTTCTCCGAGGGAAGCCGCAGCCCCAAACTGCATGCTTCCCTGCAGATAGGGTTGCCATAAGTGAGGACTCCAAACGGACAAATGTAGGACAAGAGTAGGGCAACATTTTCAAAGTAGGACACATTTTTAGGATAAAAAAATTGAGGTTTTTTTTAAATGTTAATATAAATGCATGTTTTTAAGGATGATCAAAATGGAGGACATTGGCATTATTCCTAGACAGATGGCGAAATGGATTGCCCTTGGGTTCAACTGTACTTCTCAGAAGTGTGTACTTGGTCAGGGCTGTGGTTTTTCTTCATGCGCCTGAGTTTGTAAAAATCACAGCAGTTACATTGGCCGTGCCTCAGAGGTTGTTGATATCAATATACCCATCATCATCATCATCATATAATTGTCCAGAAAGGCAGACTTGTTAGCATTCAAAGGCCATAAATATACAGAAAATGCACTTGCATATATAATAATAAAAAAACAGGAAAAAAAAAAATAAAAACAAGGCAGGGATGTTATGTATTGTATAATTAAAAAATTGTAATAAAAAAAAACAAGCAATAATAAAATAATAAAATAAAACAAAAACAAAGCAATAATGCAAAAAGAATCAAAATAAAAAAACAAGCAATAATAAAAGGAAGAAAAAATAAAAAGAAAAAAAGCAATAAGAAAAGGAAAAGAAGGAAAGAAAAGACAGGAGTGGCGAGCAGGGGGAAAAAGAAGGTCGGAAAAAAAGAAAAAAAGAAAAAGGACATAAGAAAAAGAGAAAAGGAAGAAGAGGGAATCAAGAAGAAGGAAGCAGGGAAAAAGTGAGAGAAATGGACGGAACGGACACAAATGAAGAAATGAGTAAGGAAGATCTAGAAGCATAATAAGGAATAGAAAAAACGAAGAAGAAGAAAGACTGGATGGAGCAGAGTGGAGGGAAGTGGGGAAGGAGAGAGAAGGCAGATGGAATGGGGCGGGCAGGAGAGAAAGATGAAAATCGGAAACTCGAATGACGGCTATGGGAGGAGAAAGCCAAGAGGAGAAAGTAATATTTAGGAAAGCTGGAAAATCGGATGGACTGCAAAACGAAAGGCGAAGAGATAATGTTGAAGTAAAAGAGTATCGAAAAAGAAATCAAAAATGGAGGAGCGTCGGTCGGAGGAGGACGATTCTGAAGTAAGAGGAGGAGGAGGCAAGGAGGGGAGGAGCTGGAGGAGGAGATGGGTAGGAGATGGTTGGCGACTGACCAACGCGAACAGATGAAGAGGTGGAGGAGGTGGGTTGGCTGACGAAGCAGCCGCATAGGCAGAAGCGCGCAATGGAAGAGTGGGCCCCAGAACTGGGAACAATGCACGGGTGGGGGACTAAAACTGGACCGGGACCGGGAGGGGCCCCTCAAAAACTGTTGATTGGCACGGGGGAGCCGGGGGGTTATGCGCAACCCTGGCCTGCAGAGGGAAAAGAAACTGCAAAAAGAGGTCAATGACCCGGCACAGACGGACCTTCGAAACACCTCGTGATGTGCCGGCGTTGACCAGGGCAAGTGCGCCAAAACACCCTCAAACCCTGACTGATGAGGGTTGTGGGTGTAAAAACGGACATCGCTCGGCATAAAAGAACTGTTCTGTGGCGGGGAATCAATTGGGGTTTGGTGGATGTGTCCCCTCTGGTGGAAAAAAAAGACGAAGCACAAAGGTAGGTTGTCACTTTTTGGTGCTTGTGCTCAGCAGGGCAGGACATTCAAGAGTCCCCACTGGTGCTATATTGATTTATCACAGATGCAGTGCAACGTTGAGTACGCTAGCGTCATCCACATCACACTGGAGTGCCTTATACACAGGTGCCACCATATTTCCGAACCGCGTGTACTATGGTT
>NC_056522.1:69800795-69862552 GCF_019175285.1 Sceloporus undulatus | reverse complement strand
TGCTAATTTGTTGCAAGGGAAGGTCATGGTAACATTAAAACCAAGCAGGAATGTAGAGAGGAAACAGTAATGGGCACGTTGTATCGCGATTGTTAATGTGCATGAGCTGGCTCTCCAGCTGTTTAACGGGCTGTCATGACGGGACCTCCCCTTTCACCCCGGAAGCGTTTAAGGTCGCAACCCATGCCGGGCACCACTGAGCATGTGCGAGGCGGCCGATACGAATCGCCCAATCCTCATGTTGAGCGCCGGTGTGACTATACATTCTGCACTGAATACACTTCGCGCGAATGCGTATTGGCCAATTTGAATCATGCCAATTCGTAGGGGCTCCCAGGTATGATCGTATTGAGTGAAATAACGTTAATTCGAACCGCCCAGTGCTGAAGTCCCCCAGTTCAAGACTCATCTGATAAGGGCCAGAGTCATAGTCCAATGCTCAAACAACTAGTCCACACTGGCTCCAACAATCCACTTTAAAAGCTTGGTCTTCTTCTCAGGGTGTCCAGATGTATTCACCGCAAAAGAAGGCACCACAAAATGGATGACATTCAAGAAAAAGGGAGGACAGGCCTCAAGAAAAGCTCCAAACACTCCTAGAAATGTAAATGCATGCTTCTTAGTCATGCTCAAAATGGAGGATGTTTTAGAAAACCTCCTGGACAGAAGGTTGGAATGGAGGACATCTCCTGGAAGAGGAGGAGGTCTGCCCTGCCCTGAGGCAAACCTACCATGGGGTTTTCTTGGCAATATGAGTTCAGAAAAGCTTTGCCATGGCCTTCCTCTGAGGCTGAGAGAGTGTGGTTTGCCCAATCTTGTTGTTGTTGTTGTTGTTGTTATTATAGTTTATTTCTAAAGTGCTGTAAATGGTGTGCCTACTATGTGTCTTTTCTTTCTCGCCCTGGAGCCATTCCTGCCTCGATCCCCAAATGGAAAAGGCAGGATATAAATAAATATTTTATTATTATTATTATTATTATTATTATTATTATTATTTCCCATCCTTGTTTCATAGGCTGCATCTACACTGCACAAATAATGCAATTTGATACCACTTTAACTGCCCTGGCTCCATGCTATGGAATCCTAGGATTTGGATTTTTGGAGGAGATTTCGCCTTCTCAGTCAGAGAGCAGTGGCGCCACAACAAACTACAAATTCCAGGGCTCCATAGCATGGAACCAGCAGGATGACCAGATGTCCTCTTTTTCCAGGGTATATCTTACATTTCAGTCCTCTGTCCAGGAGGAATTCCTAAAATGTCCTCCCTCTTGAGCACTAAGACGCATGAATTTATATTTATATGAGGGGTTTCAGCTTTTACTTAGTCATGTCCTCCATTTTACTTGAAAGACCTACATTTTGCAGTTAGGACAGCTGGTCACTGTGGGAGCCAAGGGCAGCTAAAGTGGTGTCAAACTGCATTAATTCTGCAGTGCAGCAGCAGCCCTGATCTTCTCACCTGGTGACCCTACTGGTTTTCTTCTCTTTCTTGTGACACCCTTTTCTGCCCCTTGGGTGAAGATTTTTAGTTTTTAGGGGTCATAGATGGACCACTACTACCCCACAAATTCATGGGGATGGGATCCAGATTTTTCCACATCATTAGAATGAGTAATGCTTCCAGCTTGCAAAAGGAATATGTATGCATTAGTCTCCATTCCAAATATCTCAGCAATAAAAAAGTCTTTAACCTGTAAAAACCTAATTGGCTTTTTGACTAATTCTCAATACTGTGACGAGAGATTGGAACCTAAGTTTTATGTCATGTTTAGCTTTAACAAATGAAACAGCGGAAATCAAGGGGTGAAAATAATTAAGAGGAGCGACAGGGGTGCCAAAATATTTCTCGCCTAGGATGGCAAAATACCTAGAGCTGGCCCTGCTAGACTCTCAAATCACTACACCATGTTGACTGTCTAAAGGAATATGTAGTCATATATCAAGCCAACACAGAGCTGGTCCTACTATGAGGCAAATTGAGGCAGCTGATGGGATGGAATTAATGAGGTGGTAAATCTGCTCCACGTCTTGTCTGTACTTTAAAGGAGTTATGCAAAAGCTGAATTCTATTCCAGAAATAATAATAATAATAATAATAATAATAATAATAATAATAATAATAGCAGCTGCCCCACAGATATCAAAGCCCGGAGCTTCTCCAGATGGGTTATGAGTACTATCAGGTGGTTTGGTGTCCTAAATTCCAGATAGCAGTCTTCTGTCTGAAGGCTGGTCAGACAACAGATTTCTATTTCAAGGCACCCTCCATTTCAGTCATGGCCAGCCCAAAACTGGCTTAAGAAAAAGAAACATAAAGAAGGGAGAGCTAGGGCTCTGATGCTGCTCATTAACAATTATCACTCATTTGGCAGATACACGTTCCTGGGTCCCAGCTCCAAATTTGCATATCTTCATATACTTTAACATTAGAAAATTTTATGCAGATCTTCATCCTCCTTTATGCAAAGGGATGTTGCAGCACGTTGGAGACTAACTGAAAGAAAGAAGCTGGTAGCATGAGCTTCTTTCTTTCAATTATTCTCAAAGGTGCCACACGATCCTTTTGCATAATGATTTTCCAGACTGCCTTGACTATTCTTTGAATTCATCTTCCTCTGTCCTCTTCCTTGACAATGATTTAACTCCTTTTTTTGGAGGCGTGTAAGTAGCTACCAACAGATCAACAACAACAAAAAAGACTGGTCTGAATCAATAAGGCACAATCCATACAGGAGTTCTGCTGCAAAAATGCCATGGAAATACATGGGAGCTGTGCAGGAGCTGAGTTCTGCATCATTGTATCTCACATACCTAAAAATTTAAATACATCAATGTTTTAATATTAAATGATAAATATGGAAGATGGATCTCTCATAAGGAGGCACTGAAACAAAATGGGGAGGGCAGCTCCCACTCTACCATACAATGATTTCACTGAATGTCAGAAATTCCATTCTCTGAACTCTGGCATAACTGGAAGCTATACTCTCATGCCTTACAACTTTGTGTTGGGAAAAATCAATGACATGTTTTTATTCCTTCTTGAGCAAATTCCCTTGGTGCACTGGCAGTGTTTTCCCCCCCCCCCCTGCTTTCAAAGAGAATGTTGCACAGTACACCATAGAGAATCGGTCATGGTGCAATTCTATTCATGTCTACTTAGAAGTAAAATTCATTGAAGGCCTTAGGGTATTTGCTTAAGGTATGCTGCTACTGTATCTGTCATGCCTCTTTTTCTAAGAATGCTAGTTCCCCTAGAGGTAACATTGAGAAACTTGCCCAAAATTCTCATGCATTTACCACAGGATTTCCATTGTATCATTTCACACTTTGTTGGCTGCATTTCAGAAAATGTGAAATATTACAGCTAATCCATTGTTCAATTTGCTGAAAATAAAGTGCGGCTCTTTAAGAAGGCTTAATTCCCCCCTCCTTTCAATTGTTTAACGTTAAAAGAAACACTAGCATTGCACTTCCAGCCTGCAGACTTGTAAAAGTAGTAACAAAAACAATGCTGGTAGCTTGCAGTGCCCAGGAATATTCCAGGAAACCTCATGGGATTCATTACATCATTTGAATTGCTGGTCTCAACTAAATCAATTTATATTACCATAAGAATCATTTAGCAAACAATTCCTAGACTTGGTAAATCAGCAGTTGCCTGTAGCCATACTGATTGGGGGATTCTGGAACTGTAGTCCAAAAAAGTAACTTTTCTAAATTCTGGAAATATATCCTAGAACAGATCAAGCCTGAACTCTCCCTGGAAGCCAAGATGACTAAATTGAGGCTGCCATACTTCAACCACATTATGGGAATGAAACACTCATTAGAAAAGGTAATAATGCTAGGAAAGGCAGAAGGTAGTAGAAAGAGGGGAAGATGGCTACTCAATCAGGGCGGCCATGGGTTTGAAACTGCAGGAGCTGAGCAGTAGCAGATAGAGGTGTTTTGAAATGTCCCATCCACAAGGCCACCATGACCCTATTTGAGCAACATAGTTCAGCCAAAGCATGGTATATATGGCAAGGGTATGAGACACAGCTGCAGCAATTAAACACTACAGCACAGATGTCCATTTCCTCGAGCTCCTTGACAGCTATCAGTTCTCAGAACTCAGTTTGAAGTCTGGTGTTTGTATCTGGACAATCAAGGCAAAGTACCTGTTAATGGGCCCGAACAGACAGGCCAAAATAAAGCTGCTTTGGGTCACTTTAGAGGTATGCTGTTTAAATGATGCATGCATCCTAAGAGGCCAGAAGCTGCACCAAAGCCACGCTCTAGTCCTAAGGACTGGAGCGGAGCACAGATTTGATGCAGCTTCTGGCCTCTTAAGATGTGTGTGTCATTTAAACAGCATACCTCCCAAGTGACCCAAACCAGCTTTATTTTGGCCTGTCTGTTCGGGCCCAATGTCTAGGCAGGGAAGTGTAAGCAAAGTGCTCAGATTTCTCATTATGTGAGGCCAGGGTGTTTGTGCAAAACAAGGATCTTTGTAACAAAATTGCAATTTTTTTTTTAGTGGTGGAATTATATTTTAGCACAATAATTCAATGCTTGTTGCTCATAAGTAACAAATAATGCTTCTCACTAATGGCACATTGCTAATACATTTGTTTTTATTGTTCTATCACTTAAAAATATTTCCCAAATGACTCCCTGCAAAGACTTTTCAAAAGTAATGAGGCAGCATTGCGTATTGCACCAAACCCTTTTGATATTAGGAGTCTTTGCATTACTTTTAAAAGGAGTACCTTTGATCCTTGTTAACTGCAAAGATAAAGTGTTACTTCCAAGCTCTGACATTGGGTCTTAAGTGGACATGACTAGGGACAAAAGAGATCCTGCCTGAGTACTGTGTACTTATCATCAGAGTGGTTTTCTCCTATGCAAAGTGTTTATACTAGTAATAGTGTGCTGGGCCTGAATGTTGAGTTATGGGGCTGTACAGACCGCCCCAAAGGGGCAGTTCTGTGCCGCCCCTTTTCGCACTGGATTGGGGCCAGGGCAGCCTCACCGACAGCCCTGTGGCCCCAATTCGAAATTTTTCTGGGCCACAGAAAAGCGGCAAAATGCCACTTCTTCATGGCCCAGAAAAGGGGCGTCCTTGGGGCTTTGTGCCCCCAGACACCCTGGTGCTAAAGAGGAGAAAGGGGCTGCCACTTTCTCCTCTGCATCGTCAGCACAGCCGTTTGGTTGCAGTGCCAATGATGCATGCGCTCAAAAGGATCTCCGAAATGGAGTGCCTTTTTGCGCTGCTGGTTTGCATGCATTGCACAGGACATCTCATAGATGCGCATCCCGTGTGGGCAAGGCCACACAATTATGGTGGCACCCACATGGACTAGGATTCAGGAGCGTGTAGTTACTGTGCGCTCCCAAACTCTAGTATCAGTGGTGGCATGCCACTTTTGGGCCATCTGTCTCGGCCCTTATATTATCCCTTCTATTCTGCTCTGTAAATATAGGTGGGACAATCTTTAATGAAGATGAAATATTATATACATGCGCATGCGCGTACACACACACACACACATATATAGTATAGGTATACCTCCATTAAGAAGTTCCTTTAAAAAGTCTTTTTATGCCTTCTCAGTTCCCACTTTCCTCCTGTCCTCTATCTATATGGAAGGCTTTTTTAAAGCAGCATTAGTATTGGAAGGATGATAGAAGAGGACTGGACAAACAGACTTGCAGTGGTTGAATGTTGGACTATGACTCTGGGCATCTAGGTTCAAATCCCCACTCAGCCATGGAAACCCACTGTGTGACCCTGGGCAAGTCACATTCTCTCAGCCTCAGATGGGGACCATGGCAAATGTCCCTATGAACAAATCTAACCAAGAAAACCCTGTGACAGGGTCTCCTTAGGGTTGCGTAAGTCAGAAATAGTTTAGGCACACAATAACAACAATCCTACTGTAGCTGTGTGCATCTGCCTAAAACTGGCAAGATAAAAAACCATCCTGCCTCCAGAATCCTTTACTGATCATATGTGAACAGCAAAACAGAAAGAAAAGGTGAGACTACCCTGTCTCTCCAGCTATTCCCCAGCATATTTTAAAAAGCATTGGCCTGTATGTTTGATCAGCAAAATTGAAACAATTTTAAAAGGTGGAGGCTAATGAAAGCAAAAGATGAATTTTGAAAGAGGCCTTCAAGAGGTCTTGGGAACACTGAAAATGTTTTTCTATATTTATGTAAGGCTCATCTGACATGGGTGTTTCATTTCACATGTCCATATTGTTAGTTTTGAATGAAGTTTGTTGAAACACGTTGAACTGCTCTTGTTTTTTGTGGTTTGGGAACCTATCTTTATTCTTTCTTTCATTATTTCTGCATCTGTTACAAAGTTTCTGTTAAAGGAGTAAAGTTCAGGAACACATCAACTTCGTTAACCTAGGTATACCATTCATAATACATTTAAATCCATTAGTTGTGTGGGCTTTGGAAAAAATAACAAGGCCAGCCTAAAGGAAGCTGTTGTAAAGTTTTACTGATCTAAAAGCTTAAAATGGCAGTTCTTTATTATTTACTTTTCCTGTTCATTCCAAGAGAGAAATGCACTATTCTCACAGACTGAAATCTTGATTTGTCAGGCTAACAGGAGCCTGATCAGGCAGCAGAGGAAAAAGAATAGAGTCACTTCCCTGTGCCTCCTCCCCATGTTAGAAAACGGTGGAGAAGCAGGCCTGCAGAGGAAGGAGAAATCTGGGGAGGTTTGGGCACTTACAGTGGCCTTACATAGCAGACATCCAACAACAGCATGCTAGTGGATGATGGGCCACAGGTTAAGTTATCCATCTGTGTGAGACAGAAGGAAGCAAAGCTTTTAATAACAAAGACTAGGAAAGGTGCTATTCAATCTGTGAGATATCTTTCAAGCTAATTCAGATTTTCTGTATGGAAAAGGAAACTTGTATATCTGATGCCTGTTGGAATAGGAACAAGATCTATAACTTGAGTCATTGTAGGGTTAGTGACCACTATAGGGTTAATTGTGAGCTACTGAGATATAGATAATTTACAGCTGTGTGTATTACCCTAATCAGCTGTTAAGCCGTCATAAGGCTCACTTTAGTTTGTGGTTCTCTCTCCCTTTCTCACTCACTCTTTGGCGGGTTACAGACGGGCAGGGGAGGACGTCTTGGAGGTGTATTTAGCTGAATGCGGAGCCTCCAGACGGCCCGCCCCGGGGGCGTGCTTCAGGTGTTGGAGCTTCCACACGGGGGGCCTCACCTGGGTCCGTTTCGGACCCGGAGCTTCCATACCGCCGCCTCGGAGGACGCTGCAAAAAGAGAAGCAGCTTCCGCACGGGCGGCCCAAACCGCGGCTTTTTTTTCTCTTTTGCCGGCTGGTGGATGCGCAGCTGCGCAGCTACAGCGCTAAGCAGCGGCAGAAAGCCTATGTGCGCATTTAAAGCGCCCAAGCCCCTTTAAACTTTCTCTCATCTACGAGGCCATGGAGGCTGGCATCTATGTGCCAGGGAACCCCAGCATCAACATCACAGGCCAGCAGATCGGGCCCCTGATACTGGCTGACTGTGCCTACCCCATTCGGAAGTGGCTCATGACCCCCTTGAAGAGAAAGAGAAGAAGAAAGCAGGGGAGACTGTGAGGAATGCCCTGGCAGATTTTTTTCTGACAAGGAGAATCTGAAGTATGGCTCCTGTGCCATCATCTGTGATGTCAGAGTGCATTGTACTGTAATAGCATAAGCACATGAATAAATGTATCCCATTATCCACAGTTTGAGTCTGCCTATCATTCCTGATCTGTGCTGTGGGCATGTTTTGCCACGTGCCTGAGGGGGACACACACAAACACACACACACAAAAGGTCTCCTGGCGCCTGTTTTCCTGGGGTAAAAAGATACATCAGCTCCAACTGCCAATTGCCCCTTTGACAATGTATCAATCCCCCCTCAAATTCAAGCTTTCCTAATGGCCCATTTGAATGTATCAATGGGGCACCCAGAGGACATCTATTGGGGGAGAGATTCAAACTGCTCCTCTGAAAGCTATCATTGGCCTAGGACCACCTTGGCCTAACGGCCCAGAGCCGCAGGTGCCCATATATACCCGTGCGCAACTGTGCAAGACCCCAGGACGGCGATCGACATGGCAGAGCCACGCAGGAGGGTCCCGGTCCGAATCGCCTACTGGACCGATGAGGAGGTCGGGATCCTCCTGGACTCCCTGATGCCACAGGCAGCTGCGAGAAGGGTGATGGCTAGCACCAACAAGCCCAACCGGGGGCATTTTCTCGAGGCATCTCGTGCCCTCCGAAACCAAGGGTTTCAAAGAACGCTGCACCAATGCAGAGTGAAGTTTAAAACTCTGAAGGCAGCGTTCTTTGAAACCCTGGAGGATTTCGGAGAGGCGCCCCCGGTTGACAGGCAGCCACCATTCTTCTCGCGGCTGAAGGACCTGTGGATCAGGGGAGATCGGCCCAGACCGGAAGATCGCCGTCCTCCAAGTAAGCCAGAGCTCTTGTCATGCCCTGTCCTACCCTCCTTGACCCTTCCCTTGCCCTCCTCTCCTTCCTGCATGGTGCCAATGCCATCCCTCCTCTTCCCTTCTGCAGGCGTGCGGCCGAGGCGGAGGCAGAGGGAGGGAGGGCACCCTGCCAGGTCGCCCTCTCCACCATCCTCGGGGGACGAAGATGTCCCCGAGGGTGGGCCACAGCCAGGACCAGCTGCTGTGGCCCCTCCGCAGCCAGAGCAGGCTCCTCTGGCGGCAGGTAGGTCCCCAGGGTGAGGGGTGGGGGTTGCCTGCCTGCAGCCCCCACGACACTTGTGCCCTCGTCTGCCATGCCAGCATGGTAACTTGGGCCTTTCCTTCCTCTTTTGCAGGGCTTGAAGTCCTCGCTGCTGTTGCTGCCGCCGAGGAAGAGGAGCCTGGGCCGAGCCGCCGCCTGCCAGGACAGCCAGGGCACTTGGCCCTCGATGCCAGTGCCCTGGATCGTGTCCTCCAAGCCCGGCAGCAAGGTAAGTGTAGAGGTGAACCCAGGGAAGGGAGTGGGGGCACCCAGAAACCCTGCCTGTGGGAGTGGGTGATGGGCTCCACAGGCTGATCCTAATCATCCTCTTTCTTTTCCCCCCACAGAGAACCGGACGGAGAGGAGGTTCGCTGCGCTGGAGGAGAAAGTGGACAAGCTGGCGGAGAGAGTCTCCTCCATGGAAGAGACCCTCCAGGAACTCCGCCGCCGGCTGCCCACCCCACCACCTCCTCCCCCTCCCTGAAGCAGCTTCCCTCCCCTGCCCCCTCTGCCATCCCCCCTTCACCCTCCCCCTTCCCTTTGTAAATAGTTGTAAATAAGATTTTTATTGTTGTTATTGTAAATAAAAAACTTTATTTTTTTAAAAAATTGTGTGGTTAATTATGCGCAACTGCGGCAGTGTGGCTGTGAGTGTGAATGAGATAGCTTAGGCGCAACTGTGCCGTCTAAAGCTAGGCAGGAGTGGTGTGAGGTAGCAATGTCCAAACTCTGTCCTTCCAGGCGTTTGGACTTCATCTCCCAGAATCCTAGACCACAGGGCAAGGTGGCTGGGGATTCTGGGAGATGAAGTCCAAACGCCTAGAAGGACAGAGTTTGGACATTGCTGGTTTGGGGACCAGTGAGCCAGGCATGGTGGGAGGAGAGAACAGGAAGGGTAGAATAGAGTAGATAGGGCTGGGAGGGAAGACATGCCCTGGGAGGCGAAATGATGTCTTTATGGGACATCATGGGACCTAGTGCCTTGTCAGTGCTCCCTGCCCCTTGATCCCAGGCCCAGGCCCCCTGTAGTTGCCCTTTGCCTTTGGGGGCAAGTTTAGAGGGCATCAAAAGGTCTTGGGCACATTCAAGCTCCAGGGTCTCTTTTTTTTTTCCTTTGCCGCATGAGAAGTGCGCAGCTTCGCAGCTGCAGCGCTAAGCAGTGGCGGCAGAAAGCCTATGTGTGCATTTAAAGTGCCCAAGCCCCTTTAAACTTCCCCCCCCCCCGCTCTGCCCAAAAACAATGGTGGTCTCCTGCCAGCTGGTGATCAGCTGGTGTTGGCATCCTTGTCCGCTTGCACTTTGCCAGTGTCAGCAGCATCATGGATGCCTCCTCTCCTTTGGTCCCCGCGCTCCTGCTGAATCTGCAATGCGCAGCCACCGCTGTCCCCCTGCCATCTCCCCTCACCTCCTTTGTACATATGTCAATATTTACAGTTTTAGCGTTTTTTTATTGTTAGCTGAAAATGGCACAGGAATGTGTGTAGGGGTGCACTTTAAAGTCCAAACTTTCCAAGCAGCGCATGCGTACATGTTTCTCTAGGGTTAGGGTTAGGGTTAGGGTTAGGGTTACGAGGCTTAAAATGCGCCACAGCTGTGCCTCAGCTTCCACAGCTGCATGGCAGCGGACGTTGCAATTAAAGCCTGACTGCAAACTGCGCATGTTCCAAGACCCCAACTCACTATGCGACGGAGCTTTTAAATGGGCAACTTAAAGTAGTGACGTAGCAATTCTGGTGTACCGGTGCAGCAGCTCTCATGGCTTCTTCCACTTCTCGATATGTGTCAGCATTCAGGTAGGACTGCTCCAGTTTCTGCAGTTACTCCAGTTTCTGGGACCATATAGCTATCAGGTCAGCCGTCTCAGTATTAGACCAAGACGTCCCCCTGCCTTTTTTCGGGGTGCTGGTGGATGGCTGAGCCATCCTGCCTGGTGGCAAAGGGGAGCCGCCACACAGCTGTGCCAGGAGCAGCTGAACTGTGCCCTTTCCCAGGTGAGAATGGCGCAGGAATGTGTGTAGGGGGTCACTTTAAATCTCAAACTTTCACTTTTCACTTTCTACAACCAAAACATCCGCCGGCAAAAGTTACAACTTCCCGCGGTTCTAGCAACGCATGCACACAAGTGGCTCTAGGGTTAGGGTTACGAGGCTTAAAATGCGCCGCAGCTGTGCCTCAGCTTCCACAGCTGCATGGCAGCGGACGTTGCAATTAAAGCTTGACTGCAAACCACGCATGTCCCGGACCCCGACCCATTATGCGACGCAGCTGACACGGAGCTTTTAAACCGGCAACTTATATTTGCGGCGTAGCAATTCTGACGTATCGGTGCAGGGGCTTACAGACGGAGCTGCGCAGGTACGCATCAAACAGAAAAGAAGCGGAAAAAAGCAGCACCTTTTTAATGCCGCTTCTTCCCGCTTGAGGTGTGCGGGGGGCGTGTTCATGACGGCATTCAGGTAAAGCCCGTCTGAATGCTCTACCTTCATGACGTCATGAGTACATCCCTTTTTGCCCGTCTGTAACCCGCTTTAGTCTCTTTTCCATTGCATTATATTTTGTGTTACTTACTTCAATGTAGATTACAGTGCTACCTCGGGTTACGAAATTAATTCGTTCCGCCGCTCCGTTCGTAACCCGAGTAATTTCGCAACCCGAAAAGGCTTTCCGTTAGCGCTGGAAAGCCGCTAGCCGCGCTTTGCGTTTGAATTTCGCGCCGAAATAAATTTCGTAACCCGAAAAAAACATCGTATCCCGGAACAGTTTTTTCCAATCTAACTTTTTCGTATCCCGGAAATTTCGTAACGCGATCAATTCGTATCCCGGGGTACCACTGTATATTATTTGATGTATTTGCTATTTTGTGTTATTCTGTTTGCCATTATTACTATGATTCATTTTGTATCTTTTGTATATATTGGTCTTGAATACTTTTGTTATATACATTGTTTTGTTCCCTTTTAAGCAGATATAAAGATTATTTATAGTACCTTTTGTTTTTGGCCTTTTCAATTCCATAGTTTCAACAATGTCATGGTCTTCCCTAAAAACTGGCTACTGTTTCCTGAACAAAAAACAGTGATGGAACTCCTTACGTTGGTAACATATCCCAAATATTTAGAAAACTGGGCTCCCAGATTGACCTTATCCTTCTCAGAGCTTAGAAGCCTTACTTTTGGGACTACAACTCCCAGAATCCCCAGCCAACATGACAACATCTAAAGGCTATCTGGGGGGTTCTGGGAGTTGTCCTCAGTTTTCCAGCCTGTAATCACTCCATAGTCTATTCCAGCAATGGCAACAGATTCATATATTAGAAATTCATACTCTAGTTCTTCTGATGTGAATAGGGACTCACATAGGATGATCACATTACCATTTGCTTTTTCCATATTGTATGGTGGTAATGTGCATTTTTAGGATTGCTTTTGTTGTGTGCCTTCAAGTTGTTTCCATGGCCAAATGGGGAGTTGAACCCTGATTTTCAGAACTGTAGTCTAACACTCAAACCACTACATTATGATGGCTCTCCTTTTTAGGGTACTAATGGGAAATTTGACATTTGCAATGTAGAAAGGATGTCTGAGCCAACATATAAACTTTTGCTGACAAGGAAACTGAGAAAAAAGCACTAGCAGGGTGTGGAAGAGAATAAAGCTTTAAGCTTTGCATTAGTTTTCTCCACAGAAGGCAAAACAGTATGGCCTGCTTAATAATATTAATGTCAGAGTGTTTATTTTTCAGAATCCTGCGAAAACCAACAATATATTCTGCTAAATCAAAGAAGCATACTGAGCTGGAAAACATTAGAGATAAAAAGACAGGTCATCTACATGTCTCCAGAGTCTTGAAAAGAAAAGCTCAACAACTCAACCTTTTACCTATCTATTTTGCTCGCAGGCATATTTATGTTTTCCTTTTCCCCAGTCAAGTACCATTTGTGGATGCCATTTCACCACCCTGTCCTCTTGAGTTTTTCATCCACCCCAATGTTTTGCTTTTTGCACGTCATGCTGACCAAAGTTTCCTGACTCATCCATCACATGAGACAATGAACAGGAGAGCTGGCTTTATCTTTTGTCTCATACTGTTTACCCACCGTTTTAACAAGTGGGATGACACAGACTTTATGTAAGTGTTCACCCTCTGGGCAAAGACAGGACTGAATTAATTTACTGCTCAGTTTCAGAAATCAGCAGGCCACAAAACGCATTGCAAATGTCCTTCTCTCTTTTGTAACATTTATAGGAGAAACACTTGAACGAATCCCATGAAGTCACTAATCCTGTTCCTTATTTATAGAAGACCCAGCACACTGTTTCGTAAATGGACAGGTCAAAGCATGTGAATATAGACTGTGCACAACATGGAGGCAAAGTGTTACAAAGAACAAACAGTAGCTGTAACACCACATTTGGAGTTAGTGAGGATATAATGACTTCCCATTCAAGAAATAAAACAAGTAGTAATGTTACCTCCCCCCCCCCACCCATAACATGTGATTTTTATGTTCTACTCTACCAATGGTAGGTCATGTTGAGGGAATTTATTTCTGCATTTGGGTATTTTAAAATGTATGTTAAGAAATAATATATAAGCAGTGTGTTTATAGTGTGTTACTATCATAGCAAAAGCATAAGCTAATTTTTGTTCCTGTATTTTACAGCAGGCTTTTGTCTCTTTCAATTTTCAGTTGATTTTTAGTCTTTGAAAATCAGTCTCAGAAGTGAGCAGAAGTCTATATCAAATATTAAATTCTGAGATTTTTGGACAATTTTTGAATGATTTTGAAGGATTGGATACTGGAAGTGGTATATTGTGTTTAGTATTGCTGCTCTGCACAGTAGTTTGGGGCCTATTTTGTGCCTGGAAACAATCTTGACTAGGGCGGGTTACAGACCGCCGAAAAGTGGCGGTCTGCTGCCGCTGCTGGTTGCAGCGTCTGGGAACCACAGCAGCCAAATGGCACGGTTCCCGGATGCTGCAAAGAAGGAGCGCAAAAATTGCGCTCCTTCCTGTGCCCCAGAAGAGACGCCACAAGTGCTGAAGCGTGCACTCGCAGCGTCATTTCCGGGGTGTGACGTGAGGACGCAGCGCATCCGCTACGTCAAGATGGCGGCGGCCGTGTGGAACAGCCGCCGCCATTTCATACGGACTCAGTCCGTACTAGGGTTAGGGGCATCTGGAAGAGACGCCCCTTTCTAATCCTAGTATGGACTGAGTCCGTGCTAGGGTGCCCGTTTGTAACATTCATAGGCTCATAAATCAACAGGCAACTTGAAGGTATAGCCACAGAGGCTGCATCTGCACTGAAGAAATAATCCAGTTTGACACCACTTTAATTGCCATGGCTCAATGCTATGGAATTCTGGGAACTGTAGTTTGTTGTGACACCAAAGCCACAACAAAATGAAAGCAAAATGTAGAGGGCATGACAGGAGAATAAAATGTCATAATAAGGGATAGGATTTTTTAAAATGGAAATGGCACCTGTGGTATCTTTTATTTAGGCTGCCATCTCATTTCACAAGGCTGGTTACTACCACATGAAAAAGCCAACCAGTTGTTTTGAGTGGTAGTATGGAAGACCAGTGTTCAAATCCCAGTTCAGCCATGGAACTACAGTGGGTAAGCTAGGGCAAGTCACACTTTCTCAGCCTCAGACAAGGGAATGGTAAATCCCCTCTGAACAAAATTTGCCAAGAAAACTGACAGGGCAGAGTGGAGGTCATGGAGCTGCATATACAGTGTTACATTCCCCACACTTTCATTTAGGATTTTGGCTCTTATCTCTTGAATAATTGTAAACAATATCTTCAGATTACAGACATTTGCTATGCCAACTTCCCCCTATAAACATGCACACAAATAAACCTTCTGTCATGTGAAAGATCACTTCAGTTCAGAAATCCATGTTCCAGTAGTAAAACTAGAAAACCTTATTTAGAAACCAAAGGGGTTCACAGGAGATATGTGTTGTCAGGACTAAAGTAATGGCAATTACACAGCATAATGAAAGCAGCCAGCAATTCAAACCTTGAGCAGTTTGGATTTGCACCCCATTGTCTCATACAAGAAAACACTCTTGCATTTTCCCTTTCCTAGGGTCACTCCTCCTCCTAACCCAATGCTAGCCATTCTCATGAGACCGGCTTTGAAATTTCCAGTAAGATCTCTATTCCCCATCCAACTGCTCATTAACCATTCCAAGGAATGTAAGCTGCCAACATCATCATTACCATAGTATAGCACATCCCATCCTCCATTATTATGTACTATAAGTATGCAAAGTCTATATTCAACTATGGCAGGAAATCTGAGGGACTCACATCCTGACATACACTCTCAGTAAAGATTACTCCTTTATCTGTTGCTTTTTGGATAGTTTAAAATCTTAGCCAATTTATTGCCACCAACAGAAAAAGTCCTATGCCATTTTCTAGCAAACCGTGAGGCAATGAAGCACAAGTGACAAATTCTACTTGTCAGCAATCAGGGCCAAATACAGCCAATTTCTTCCATGATAGCAGTGGAAGAAAGAAAGAATGGTGGAATTCACTGGGGTCAGCAAACTCCATGATACAATCATGTTTGTTTCATTTTATCTAGTTTCATTTTACTCTTATTCCATCTTGTGTTTCTCTCTTATGATGTTGGGTGGTGCATGCTTGATTTTGCATACACAAAACATCCTTTGGATATTGGTTTTTTTCATAGTCCAAAACAGAATTTTCACTAAGGTCCGAAACTACCTCACAATTCCTATCATATAAAGTTAAAAAAAAATCGAGGTGCAGGAAAGTTAAAATTGAAAATGGAATTAATCAAATCTCAGTGTTAAATTGCAGATAGTTTAATTCAAAGTCCTCCAAATATATCAAGAACAAAAAAAATTTGGGGGGGGGGTGATGTTGAAAAGAGAAATCTGAGTAATTGTATGGATCTCAGGTCTTATTTTAATATGAAGCAGAAAAATAACAAAAAGTAGATCTAGAACTAGATTCAGTTGTTTTGCCCAAGTATTACATAAGTGATGATTTATGAAGTCCCTATTGATTCAATTGATGACTGTCAAACTAGTTCATTTCAGTATAAAAGGGAAAAGAGGGAGGAATTGAGTGCCACCTTTAAAACAAAATGATTAATTTTAGCCTGAGCTTTTGTGAATTTCAATCCACTTCTTCAGATGAATTGATACAATTAAAGATGTTTGAAAATTATGTTCCATCTGTGCATATGAAGAAGTGGAATGAAATCCATGAAAGCTCAATTACATCCCTTTTCATTACACAGTATAAGCACTATGGCCTGGTACATACAGGTGGGAAGCGGCCTGCCGGCGCTGGTTTTAGGGTTCGGGAGCATGCAGCAACCGCACGCTCCTGAACCCTAGTACGCATGGGTGCCACCATCATGACAGCCTCCCATCCACATGGGGGCCACCATGATTATGTATGGAATGCGCAGCATACGGACATTGCTGGCAAGAAGGTGTGTCATAGGGCTGTGTCATAGTCCTTATGATGTCTCAAAAAAGAAGCTGTGCTAGGTGGCTACTTCCTGCCTGTGCATCATTGCTATACAGCTTGGTTGCTGCGGCAAAGATGTACATCAAAGAGAGGCGGTGTTTCGCCGCCCGTCTGTCCCAGGCCTGTGATTCCTTATTAGCTGTTATGACAAAATCCTATTAAGAATGCAAGAGTTTCTAGTTTGCTCTCTAGTTGAGAATTTGAAACTGTGATTCCATAGGATGTTGCCATGGCAGGTGAAATGTATTGGCAATAATGCTATAATTTTGCAGTGTGAAAGGGTCCTTAGTCTTAAACATACCTCCCTCCATCATCTTACTTTTTATTTTGATGTATACTTCAGTCAGTCAAGTTCAGTTGGGAATTTTTTTTTTACTTAGCCCATAATTAACTACACCCAAAACAATTTATTTCTTATGAAAGAGACCCACTCCCTTCAGTATTTCGTTTATTTTTTCTGAAAATCAGGCGGGTTACAGACTGCCGAGAAGCATCCAGGAACTGCAGCAGCCAAACGCTGCAAAATTGCGCTCCTTCCTGCGCCCCGGAAGAGACGCCGCAAGTGCCGAAGCGCGCACTTGCGGTGTCATTTCAGGGGCGTGACGTGTGGACGCAGTGCGTCCGCTATGTCAAGATGGCGGCGGCCGTGTGGAACGGCCGCTGCCATTTCATACGGACTCAGTCCGTACTAGGGTTAGGGGCATCTGGAAGAGACACCCCTTTCTAACCCTAGTATGTGCTGAGCACGTACTTTCCTGCCCGTTTGTAATGGGCCCATGTTTCCACATTAGAGAATGTATATATACAGTGCATTCTCTCTCTCTCTCTCTCTCTCTCTCTCTCGCACACACACACACTCACTCACACACAAACACATTGTGAGTAGAAAACTTCCCAGATGGAAACAGCATATAGTTTGTTTGCAAGTGTGTGATTAGGCTTATTGCTAGGGATTTAATATAGAGGTTTGCTGAGAATTAACTTTCATTCTGCTCCCAATTCTGTGTGGCTAAATCCTTTCCAGTAAAGTAGTGGGGGGAGCAGTCAGCTTGTTAAGATCAGAATAATAAGGACAACAGTTGAATGAAATTTGCATCTCTGAAAACGTGTATTATATTTGTCAGTAATCACTGTATTAATTCAGGGACTTTTCTATTATGCTAATCACTGTCATTATGTTTCTGAGCACTTCATATGCATTAATGAATTTATTATTTTAATGCACTTGTAAAGAACAGTAGTGTTGTCCCAGTTTCATAGAAGGAATTTTCAAGCACAGTGAGAATAAGAGGCTCATGCAAAATTGTACCAATTTTACAGAACTTTGCAGTTATGGTCTAGACCAGGAGGAATGCAGCAATAGCCACTAGTGTGATAATTGAATCAGCTGCAGTTTAGATGAATATTCATCACACATGAAGTATGAAACAAGGAGACTTTATTGCAATATGTACTCCAGCTTTGTGTTCAGATCATTGGTTCAAATAAACCAGAGCTAATTACTAAGCTTTGGGCAAGTGACACTTTCCCAGTCTCAAAGGAAGGCAAAAGCAATCAAATCAAGCCAAGAAAACTAAATGATGCATTTGCCTTAAGGTCACCATAAGTCAGAAATGACTTGAAGGTACATAACAACTTAGAGAAGAGAGATGTTTGGTTAGTCACTCAAATTTTGCCCACAAAGGACTCAGAGGGGTTTATCTCATGAAGGAGATCAGGGGTTTATCCCATGAATATCCTGGAAAAATTGTGTAATCAGGCAAAAAGATTTCACATGATGTCATGCAAAAAGTGGTCACAAAGAAGTATTAACATACAATGTGAAGTCGAAGGCTTTTATGGCCAGCATCCATAGTTTTTTGTCGGTTTTTTGGGCTATGTGGCCATGTTCTAGAAGAGTTTCTTCCTGACATTTCACCAGCATCTGTGGCTGGCATCTTCAGAGAATGCTTGCCTGGAAAGGAGTTGAGTACAGTGGTACCTCGGGATACGAAATACCCAGGTTACGAAATTTTCGGGATACGAAAAAATCCCATTGGAAATCATTGTTCCGGGTTACGAATGTTTTTTCGGGTTACGAAGAAAATTTTTGGTGCTTTTCGGCGCTTTTTCGCACGAAACGCGGCTTTTCCCCATTAGCGCCTATGGCAATTCGGCTTATGAAGGCTTTTCGGGTTACGAAAGCGGCCGCGGAACGAATTACTTTCGTAACCCGAGGCACCACTGTATATATATATTGTGCGATCTGGAAAGGCAGGAGTGATTTGCATGTGTATTGTTCTGTTGCTAATGGCAGGATTCAGTGTGGGAGGGTATGCAAAGGAGGATTAGTGTCTGCTTGATTAGTGCTCATTGTCTGCTGGAAAACCCCTGACCCTGGGAGATTTCTCATTTGCATTGGTGAGTTTTCTTCTTGCTACTTTTCAGGACTGGTAGCCAAACCTTGTTTACTTTTTTTCTTTCCTGTTGAAATTGTCCAGGCGTTTGTGGATTTCAGTGGCTTCCCTGTGCATCCTGACATGGTAGTGGTTGGCATGGTCCAGAACTTCAGTGTTTTCTGCCCAGGATGGTTTATAACATGTTCTGCTACTGCTGATTTTTCTGGCTGACCCAGTCTGCAGTGTCTCTTGTGTTCCTTGATTCCTGTTTGCACATTATATTTGGTGGTCCCTATGTAGACTTGTCTGCAGCTGCATGGTTGTGTTTCCAGGTCACACAATATATATATCCAACTCCTTTCCAGGAAAGCATTCTCTGAAGATGCCAGCCACAGATGCTGGCGAAACATCAGGAAGAAACTCTTCTAGAATATGGCCACATAGCCCGAAAAACCCACAAAAAACTATTAACACGCATCTTTTTACTTTAGGGATTTCAGTGACAACACATTTCCAATATCACTTTATTTGCGAAATTGCATGTGATACTTGCCATTTTTTCTTTATTGGCAGGAGGCTTTAAATGCACTTTAATCTCTTTTTACTGCCAAAATTAGCCCCACTGTGATAAACTCCAGAGATCACTTATGGAGATGGATATTAATTAATGTAGCTTTGATGAATATGTCCCTCATATATGGCCATAGATATATCCAGCATTAAATGTAGACCTGCCTGAAATGTTTTTCATGTCCTCTCACAATTCTTAGTTCCTGCTCCCAGGCTGGGCAAGTCCCTTTCTAGGGACAGTCTACAGTAGGGGCAAAAGTCCAAATGGACTCCTGCCCTCGCACCCATCCCAGAACAACACTATATAACCTTTTCTCTGCAGGGACATTGGATAAACTGTCTACACTACCCAGCTGTCCCTACAGAGTTTCCAGGGCCTGCTGCCCCAGCCTCTGCCTCTTTTCAAACAGCTTTAATGTCTGAGTCTGTTCCCAGTCCAAATGGTGAGATTTTTTGTTCCTCTTCTGTTTGCATCACCAGCTCTTCTGGTGTGTCCATCACTCTGGACAAATGAAGCACCCATCATGTGATCTGAGCTCCTCATCTGACTAAAAGCAAGTGGTTGAAAGTCAGTGGTGGTGGTGGTGGTGGTGCCAAAGGAAGAGATGTTCAAGCTGTTCAAGCTGAGAACTGATTGAAACATTAAAATGGCAGGCAAACTATCAGGGCAAACTACAGAGAAATCTCTGGAGTTTAAAAAACCTGTGATAAGGTAAGATACCCTGAATCTGGGGCAGAGAGGGCCAAACATCATGTGGCCTTATCACCTGAGATGTGGGGGGAGGGCAGGTTTTTAAAGTGCTTCTTGACTCGTCGCTTCACCTGACTGCTCAGGTGAATGCGACGGTCAAGAGTACCTGTTATCAGCTTCGGCTGATTCGCCAGCTGCGCCCATACCTGGCCCAGAGGGACCTAGAAACTGTTGTACATGCTCTGGTAACTTCGAGACTGGATTTCTGCAATGTACTCTACATGGGGCAACCCTTATACCAAACTCGGAAGCTTCAAATGGTGCAGAATATGGCAGCCCGGCTGGTCACTGGTGCTCCCAGGGCCAGCCATATAACACCGGTTTTAAAAGATCTCCATTGGCTGCCCATCCGCTTCCGAGCTCAATATAAGGTGTTGGTAATTACCTATAAAGCCCTAAATGGCTTGGGCCCAGGATACCTAATGGACCGCCTCTCCCCGTACATTCCGCCTCGCACCCTCAGAACGTCTGGGCAGCAGCTACTGAAGGTGCCTGGGGCTAGGTTAACCTCCACTTCACGGAGGACATTTTCCATAGCTGCCCCAGCCCTTTGGAATGCGCTGCCCACAGAGCTCCGCTCGTCTACTACCCTGGCCCAATTTAGGAAGGATCTTAAAACCTTCCTATTCCAACAGGCATTCCCCGAATAAAAATCCTGTGGGCCTCCCTCCTCTTCCGTGGCCAAGAGGTTGGGCTATGGGGCTTTTTGCCTGTTTGTTTTGATTTTATTGTTGTGGATTTTATTCTGTTTGTACACTGTGTTTTAATCTGATGTAAACCGCCCTGATCGTAGGAAGGGCGGCATATAAATAAAAATGTTATTTATTTATTTACTGTATTATTTAAGTGTAGACAAGTCACTAGAGAGGTTAGACTGGTGCCCTTCTTGCTATACTTCAGTAGGCATACCTTTGAGGGCTGATGCACTTAATAAGGCTTTTAAAGCTATGTTTTTTCCAGATTTTGCAATGTACTTCCATGGCATTACACTCAGTTCCCATTCTCACTGCCTTTTAGAGTGTGAAGATGCACCATCAGAGCATCATCACAGCATCATAAAAATAAAAGCACCCCAAAAGCAACAAAAGTAGTGCTTTCAAAAATCTCACCACTACCAAAGTGAAAGCATGGCCCGGGGGGGGGCACAAATAATATGTTTACAACAATCTATTGCTTGGCATACATATTTCATCAGATGCACAGAGTGTTCTTCTCAGTTGGGAGCTACACATATAGGTCTAATACACAGATATGGGTCTAATACAGGCCTTGTAAACATATATAGGTCTAATATGGCAAATTAAGTCCTTCCCCGTGGGTATAGCTCTCATCAGCCCCACCCAGCCTAGCTATTAGTGAGGAATGACTGGAGCTGTAATCCAACAATGTCTGTGTCTTCAAGTCATTTCCAATTTATGGCAACTCTAAGGCAAACCTATAATGGGGTTTTCTTGGCAACATTTGTTGGGGGGTGGGTGCCATTGCCATCCTCTGAGGCTGAGAGAGTTTACATGGCCAAGCTGGGATTTGAACTCTAGTCTCCAAAGTCATAGTCCAACACTCAGCTATTCCACTATTCCATACTGGTATCTTTAGCACACATGCGCAATTGTTATTAAAAATCTATTTTCGTGTTAGAGAAATGGGACACTATGTGTAAATGCCTGAAACAGCAGGAGTGTGCCAGGAAGTTAAACTGTTTAGACATGCCTCTTAAGATGTAGTCTCCTTTGGAGCAGCAACAATAATTTTACACTGTTACAAAAGCACATGAGAGATTTTTCCAGTACGCAGTAAAACCTCCCTTGGTTTAAGACTGTCCTTGGGAGTTTTCTTTCTGACTCAGGCACTGGTAACAGTATGCTCTGCATGTGTGAGGTTCTTCTTATCTGATGGTTGAAATGAGTTGGAATGTTATTACAGCAGCTCCCCTGACTCATGGGGGAGTAGACGCTGCACTAATATTTCACAGCATTAGCCAGATAGTCCACAGGGGTTGGGGAAAAATCCCATTCCACAGGAAAAAAGTTGATGTTACAGTGGACCTTTCTTGCTAAAAAGATCCCTTTATAGATTAGAGAGCTATCCATTTCCAGTGCAGGGATGACTTGATATCTAAGCAGTGGGAATGTTGCATTACAGTATTTGCAACAAACAGTCAAAAATAATTTTTCCCAAGGGGAAAGGATGGTAGAAAGTGGAGGGAAATAGGAAAGAAAGAGTAGTTGAAGGCCATCATTGTTAAATATAGTAAAGGATAATTAAAGATTGTAAAATAATATAGCTAGAGGTATGTATGTTTGAAAATATGTGTTTGTGTAAAAGTGTGATTGCTAAATTTTGATATTGTTTGTTATGTTTTTAAGATTTCATGTGGCAATTTTAAAATGCATAATAAAAATTTAAATTATTTTAAAATAATAATTTCTCCATTTGAATGCACAGAACTGAGCAAGTGTGAACATTTCTTAGATGAGCAGTGTCACTTATGGGATGAATAATGTCACTTATTCTCAGTTTTTCAGTTCCGGGTTGACATAAAGGCAATATTTTCTTGTTTGTCTTTCCCCACAAACGAACCACACAAAAATGCAGACATGGATGAAAGAGGAGTTTTTGAAAAATTTTGACAAAATTCTTTTGAAGTGGAAGAGGAGATGCATTTCTGAAAAGGGCATTAGACACTCTGGTTATCCTGGACTACTGAATATTTAAGCAAACAATCAAAAATAGTTTCCATTCTTTTTATGCCACATTCCCTTTACATAACTTTCAAATGATTTTGACTGTGAGCCAGCAAACTGGGCTGCCTTTTTAGAAATTGCTGTAAAGGACATAAGATACCAATTTTTACTCAAACTCCACCGGTAGTAAGGAGGGGCTGAGGGACTTGGCCAAAGAAAAGATTTGCAACCTCCATGTTATATTCAGCAATGGAATACTCAACACTGGGAAAAGTTACTTTTTTTGTACTACATCTTCCCAGAATTCCCTAGCCAGAATGGCTAATGGTTGATTATCCATCTTTCTGTTTTTAACCTAGGGTGGGACGTGGCCACAGACAGCATCTAAGCAAGAATAACCTTTCCCCATAGTCTGTTACCACTGGCAGGACTGTACATTTATAAGTAGTAGGTCACATTTGGTCCACACTTGTAGCAGTTGATAGATGCTAATTAATTCCTTATTAGGCTGCACTATTACAAAAACTACAGTGTGGTGTTGTTGTTTCTGATAAAAACATTAATTTAAGCATCTAAATCATCTAACTTTCCTTCAGATATCAGGTAAGTGCTGTGATTCCACATCTTAAATAGCAATACAACCATTCCCAAAGAGAATGCTAAAATTATATTAACATAATAGCTTTCTTAGGGCCAACTAAGATCACAAAACCTTTTGAGCTCTGGAGTTAATTGGACAAGATGTGAAGCAAAGCAGGATTTTGAACGGATGGGTGTAGCTAATGTTTAACTCATGGATTCTGCATCTGGTTACCATTTTAAAATGGAAAGTGGGAGGAGGATGGAGATATTTAAATTATACTCTACCAGAAACTGAGATGGTTTCAGGTTTCTGAGACCCTCTCATAGCTGCTGGGAAACTCCCAAAATAGTTGATACTCCTATTTTAGAATATAAAATCCAGCTGTTCTCAACCATCAATAGCAGGGACTAGAGCATGAGTCTTCCAAGTCATAGTCCAACATGCTGACCATTGGAGTACACTGGCTCTTAACCTAGTTGAAGCAAAGTAAGGAGTGATTAAAGAATGTGCCGCATCAGCTGCTCTGAGTATCTGCCAATGAAGCAAAAGCCACTCATGAGACTTGCTTTCTGCTAGATAATAGACAGATAATGCGTGCACATAATACCCATTATCCATATATACCAGTCCTATTAGTCAACAGATAGATATATGCAAGCCTTATCTTATAGAGCACAGGAAGTGTTAGTTACTTTTTGAAGATTGAGTGAGTTGGCCTATGTTGATGCAGTCCACATTGTGTAGGCATCTGTGGTCTGTCCGCCATATATACGAGTGCACGTGAGATAGTTTATTACAAGGGCAGGCAACATGTGGCTCATAGGCCTCATTCAGCCATCACAACCATTTTTGTGCCCCACCCAGAGATTAATGACCTCTTATTGACTGAAGAATGGTACACTCCTTCTATCTAGAATGGTCATCCTTTTCCACTGAGCATGCAGCTTCAGGAGGGGTGCACATGGAGAGGTGAGGGAGGAAGGGGACTCCCACCAAACTAGCTAGATCAGCCAAATCAACCCTGGCAATCAATGGGGTGGTCTCTGTTTGTTTCATTCCCTCATTCCCTTATTTTCTTTTTTCCTTGTGAGTCATATACCACAAGAGGAATTGCTTACAAGAAATTTCTAACTGCTAACTAACAGATAACTTTATATTTCTCACTGGGAAAATCTGAGCTTGAATAAACTTGGCTAATATTATAGCAATAGCAAGTACATTTCTATACTGCCTATCAGTGCACTTAACCACTCCTCCCAAGCACTGCCTATCAGTGCACTTAAGCACTCAGGAAGCAGAAGCAATCTTAGGCCCTGTACAGATGGGCCAAAAAGCACGTACTCAGTACGTGCTAGGGTTGTCTGGGAGCGTCCTTTTCAGAACCTCCCTAACCCTAGTACGTACTGAGTATGTCAAAATGGAAGTGCCCTGTCTTGACATCTGTTTTCTCCCCCATTATACAGTTGCTATTCGGCTAGTTTGTTTCTCTGGTTTTATTTTTGAAAATTGTAAATGTTTTATTGGAATGTTTTTATGATGTTTTTAACTTGGTATGTTTTATATTGTATACTGTTTGATGTATTCATGTTGTAACTCACTTTGATCTTTGGAAAAGCGGGCTAGAAATAAACAGTATTATTATTATTATTATTATTATTATTATTATTACATGGGCGCCATCGTTTTGACATAACGGCCATGTCGCATCCAAATGGCGTGGCGCGGCCATTACGTACTGGCGCAGCTGAAGGGCGCTTGTGGCACCCTTTCAGCAGCGCTGAAAGGAGCTCCAAAATGGCCGCGCCAGCGATACTGAAGAGAAAGAGGCTGAGAGGCCCCTTTCTCTGTCTCCCCGCCGCTGTCAGGGTGTCCTTGAGGCATGAAGCCCCAAGGACAGCCCTTTCCAGGCCGTGGGGAAGCAGTGTTTTGCCACTACCCCGAGTTCTGGAAAAGCAGTGGATCGGGGCCTCTGGGGCTGCCGCTGTGGCACCTCAGACTCCGATCTGTCGGGGAAAGGGGCGGGTGCAGGTTGCCCCAAAGGGGTGGTCTGTATCCTGCTTTAGTTTATTTTGAAATCTCTGCTGTGGAAACAAAAGCTAAGTTACTTTACCACAGAGAGGCACTTGTTAAAACTCTTCCTTCTATCAATATTTTCATAGTTGCACTTTCTACAAACTCAAATGCTTACTATAGTTTTTTGCGGTTTTTTTGGGCTATGTGGCCATGTTCTAGAAGAGTTTCCTCCTGATGTTTCGCCAGCATCTGTGGCTGGCATCTTCAGAGACTGCTTGCCTGGAAACAGTTGGAAGAAACTCTTATAGAACATGGCCACATAGCCTGAAAAACCCACAGAAATATGGATGCCGGCCATGAAACCCTTCGGCTTCACATCAAATGCTTACTTTTATCACAAAGGAGAACCACCCTGATGTACAGGAAGAGGAGGAGAAATAAGAAGAAAACAGAAAAGTTTGAGTTTTGTCTGAGACTTGGAAATGAACTTGGGAGAGTACTCCTGAACTTAACAAACCCAGGATACTGTGGAAATTAACAGCATTTGGAACCATTCAGTCTGAAGTAACCTATGGACATAACAGGCTGTCTATCAGTGAAATTATTTGATCCGCTATTAATTTGATTTAATCATAATTCAGAAATTGGATGTGTTATTCACAACTTTGAACAGAAGTGAATGCTGATAAAGTAAGAGTTTCAAAATCATTTTATTTGTGAGCTTTCTCTACTTAGTGCTGTGTAAGTCTGTAGAGACATCAGTAGTATTTTGGCTGTTTGGCTAACAGCATCTTAAAAGTATTTGAATATTAAGATGCACTTTAGAAATTAATTAATTTAGGTGTACACACACACACACACGAATAATGCATTCTTAAAGGCATAGTACCAAAGCGTATTGCATAGAAGGACTAAACAGATTCTTATATAAACTACTTGCACCTTAATATGGCCTCTACTCTGGCCCAATTTAGAAAAGCCTCAGCTCAAAACGTGTTACCCATTTTACTCCATAAATCAATAGAGTTTATCACACAAGAGGAATTTCTTAATTTCGAATGAAAAGAAAGTGGGGCCAGAATGCATTCACATGAATTCAAATTGCATTCGAACTGACTTTCCATTGCCCCAAAATAGCATGTCATTGCCCGAAATTGCGTGTGGTAGTCTATCACGCAGTAACGTGAAACCCCATGATTGCATTCAGATTGTCATTGGATTATACTTCCAATTTCTCTTGTCTGATAAATTCCAATATTGGAATATTATGATTTAGCAAATGAAAGAAAGGAATCAGAAAGAAATGAGCAGTGGCTGGAACCAGAGGTCACAGAATTGCCTCCAATAGATAGTCCTGGTTCCTTAAAGAGTGCTGGTGACCTCTTATTGGGCATAGGGGCATTTGTTTTCATGTTTTGAAGGCCCTTGGAAAAATTCAGGCCAAGTGGAGTCCTTTTTCTAACAGGAAGTGAATTGGCATGCCATTGGCCAAAGTAAGATGGACTCAAGCAGCTGACTTGCAGGATCATGAAAGGGCAGCAATTCTTATATATTTTAACATTATCATTCTGTTTTTACTGGAGGAGGAGGAAGAGGGATTGCCTGTAGAATATTCCTCCACCCCTGGTATGAACAAGCTTGGCCAGTCTTAGCTACCTTGGCCAAGGGAGAGCACTTTGACCCATAAGGAAGACTAAGGACTCTGCCATTCCTCCTTAATCTTAAACCATCCCTGAAGTCCATTCGTGTTATCTGAGCTTTCCAGCCAATATTATTCTGCCTACCTCATATAATTGCCTATCTATTACCCTTCCAGGCTGTTACTTTTGTGCACGACATACATGTTTCTGCATAAAGGCTAATTAGGCTAATTATAAAGAACTGGGGGATATTAATGATCTAGGCCTGTACTCCTCATTGATTTTTGTTTTATTTTGGTTCATTAGCTTGGCATCAACAGTTTGGCTAAAGGCACAGAGAACAGGAAAAGCCCTCAGTTAAATGATAGATTGTTCCAGACTGAACTACCCAAAGGAACTCAGTAGCCTTTGTAGCAAAGGTCATGGCTTAGCATTTGCCTGTTTGTAAGCATGTCAGAGTCAATAAATACTTCAGTTGTACTACAGAGATGTGGCAGCACATGTGGTTCCTATTAGGCAGAAAATGGAACTTCAGAACAGAAAAGAAAAGGGATGTTGGCCAAGAAAAGGGACATTTTCTGTTGTCAGATAACATTGCCCTTAACTCCACACAAAATATCACTGCTTTGCTTTGAGGGGTGTAGGTGGGGATGAGTGTTTCATCTATTTTGACACTATGGCTCAAGAATTGTCCTTAAGTTTTGGGTCACGACTTTTGAGGCACCTTAAAAAATATATCAGTGAGGTTGACTGAACTAAATAATTCAACCTGTATACTTTGGATAGTTTCCAGCATGGCCAAGATGGACTGTAAGCTTCCCGTGTTTCCCTGCCAAAAACAGGAGCAAGATAAAGCCGCAGACTAAATTGAAAACTCAGCTTTGACAGCTTGAAGGCTCAGTATAAAATGCTTCTGACATTCCTGCACCTATGTTGAATTACTCCCTGTAAGTCTTTGGCTTTTGAAAATGGCACACAAACAGCCTGAGCTCATGCTCCATTTGGGCCCTAAAGAGACATTTCAGGAAGGTAAACAAAGCAGGTAAATTATCAGACTCTGGGTATTGTCAATTAAGAAGGCCAGTGGAATCACACAACTCATTCCAGAAGTCAATAAGAAAAAACTCCATTAGGTCAGCTTTTGCATTTTCCTGAATCTTTTGGACTGTCTTGATGTAGCAGTAAACCTGAGCACAATTAGAGTGCTATGTTGAAACGAAATACATTCTAGTAAAATCCCTAACTAGGAGTGGAATATTTCAATATTAGGATTGGAGGACAGGGCTAATTTGCAATAGTAAGTAGAGTGTTGTCGATATAGATCATTTGCTCTATTTGGTCATGTAATTTCTTCTATGAGTAGCAAAACTGAAACTGATATTACAGCTATGGCTCTAGTCGAAAGGTTTGCAAAGTAGATAAAGATAGTAATGGTGATGATGAGTCTTTCTCAGAAAGAGGCAAAAACAAAACAAAAAAAATTCTCTAGGCATGCATTTGCATGCAACCAAAAGCTAATGATTTCCTTTGTGTTTATGAGCATGTGTATATCTCGCTCTCTCTTTTTACATGCGCACGCACGCAAGCACGCAAGCACGCAAGCACGCACACACACACACACACAAACAAGCCATTGATTGGCCATTGGCATAATGCTGGCGTACTGATGGGGAAGCACTTAAATGACAAAGTAAAAAGCTTGTTAAAAGCCATTTAAATGTATGTTTTGCTGAGAGACTGGATAAATGTCCCTTGTTCTAGGCATTAAAAGCCACTTCATGGTCAATACAACAGGGACCAGTGAAGCAAGGAAAAGGCTATAAACCCTGCTTGTGACATGGAAAGAGTTCACTGAAACTGACAGCTCTAAGGAATACACAACATCAGTGGAGGCTACTGTTTGCCATAGAGATCAAAGGGATGTTTGAACTATTGACCCTGGCAGAAAGTGGGCCAAGAATTCCCATGCCCCATCATATTCTGCCAAGACTAAGAACCCATGACAGTCCTATGTGGCTGCCCCCTGAGAATTAGCTTTGCTGGTAAGCCACCTCCCCCCCCCCCAAAAAAAAAAAGCAGAAGCATTAACTTATTAGAGAAGGGAGTATAGGAAAAACTACAAGGTATCAACATGAGGAATTACAGAGAAACTTTGGCTCAAACCAGATGTGGTCTGATTCAAACAATCATCAATGGCATGAATCTTCTTTCACAAAGATTAATAGGAATCACAATGGGTATGTGGAAGGATCAGAGGACAAGTCCTGTTCATGGGTTCATGTACGTGAACAAAACAGTAAGGAGCAGAGTTAGACCACAAAGCTCTGATGCCAACATCTTGCCTGAGATGTAAGTCCTGTTTCAAGCATAACACAGAAAGATGGTCTAAGCATACATGTTACCCTTTACATGAGATGGAAATGGGATAGTGTGGGGTCTGGCTTGTGTGGTGGCTGGCACATGTGCAGCTGTATGTCTATAAACTTCCCAATTCCCTCTGAAAGAGAAGAGGAGAGATCTTGGAACATGGTACCACCCTTTGTAGATCAGTGAAGAGACAAGGAGAGATTATGCTGCTCACAGTGGCTGTTAAACAAGAGACACTGATTAATTAGGCACCTGGTAACCCCATCATCTTTTGTGACAGGCTACAAAAGAGAGCCTGTATGGGGGACGTGGGGTAGCTATTGCATTTCCCAGAACTTTGTTTCTCTGATTCATATCTGCTTAGAGCTCGGAAGTAACTTGTTAGAAATAGCTATGTGGGTGGCCTGGTTAAGGTGGGTTTGGGGAGAGGCACTCTCAGTCATTGTACTGCTTTGATGACCATTACTGTGAAGTCCGGCTTACTTTAGTGAATACTGAACAGGATGCCAGCCACTGTTTCTGCTGCAACAGACTAATACACTACTGCCTTTCTTTCTTTTCTTTTTTTAAAAAATTGCAAATATAACAACAACTAACTGTTATGCCCCCTGCACTCCAGAAATGCAACTTTAGATGGACACTTTTAAATAGTAACTTTCCACATGTTGTCACTGCTTGTTATAGCCACTGGTCACATCTTCCTAGTTTTTAGTTTTTTCTTCTAATGCAATATGTGAGAAATACAGTGGCCAATGATCAGGCTCTGATATTCTCCCTATCATCTTGGGAAGAACATTTTAAACCTCAAGAGGCTTGGAAGTAGGGGGAAAAGAGGAGGAAGAGAGGCAAGAGCATGCTGGGCTTTCTTAAAGAGTCTCAACAGATCCAATGGCCTTGGTCTTATACTTTTAGAACAGCCATGCTCTTGTGTCCCTGGTCTTGTATGGTTCAGATATTCTTGAACTACAACTGCCATAAACCCTAGCCAGCACAGCCAATGGTGAAAAACACTGGGAGTTGTAGCAAAACAATATGGGGGGGGGGGCAATGTGTTCCCCAACCCTGCTTTTTAACAGAATTTCAGTTGCAGACAATAGCAGATGTTCATATTTTTACCTCCCCTGTAATGAAAAAAGCTAAACTTGCTGTTTGCCAAAGATCATACCATTGTTAAAAGCACAGGAGCATCTTATTCTGGTCTATATAGCGATTTTAAGTAGCTCTATAAGCTGTGGATGTTGGAACTGGGTATCAAGTTTTATCTGCATGATGGATAAAAATGTCACACCTCTAAATACTTTCTACTAGCGTACTGAATATTTCTTTCAGAAAATTTCAAGATGAAAGAGAGCATGGGAAAGCAGACAAATCTTTCAAAATTCTTTTCCTCTTTTTTCCTTTTGCTTTATAACAACACTTCTTGTTTCAAACTTATTTTCTATATGAAGTTTTTCTCCAACAAGCTGCAGTCAAATTTGGGTATGTGGCAATGTCACTCAAGGTAAATGAAACCATGCATTTTCCTCAGTCTGAATTGCTGTGAAGAGGTGAGGAGAGGTACTTGCAACAGGAACGTATTCCCTTGCTCTACAAATATTTTCATAACCTTTTGAAACCTCCACAAAATTGCCATAAAGCGGGGCGGGGGGGGGTATTTTTCAGTATGTATGCAAACCTATTCACAAAATTCTTCTCCCTCTACATTTCTTATCATCTTTATCATATATCAATACAAGCTGTTATTTTAGGGCTATTGATCTTGACTGTACTTCTCAAATCTACAATAGGATATTTTGTTTTTTAAAAAATTAGAATACAGCTATGGCTTTAATAGTATTGTAGCACAAGAAAGGGTACTTTGCAACAGTATTCATAAGGGACATCACACTCTTCAGTTGACAGCTACTTTTAAAATGTAGTATTTTATGGTTATAAAACACATCACAAAATCATATGTTATTGTTGTGACATGCCATCCATGAAAGAATGGCTTGTCTGAAGTGTGGTGGGGGAAAAAAGCAACCAAAAGAGAGAGAGAGAGAGAGAGAGAGAGAGAGAGAAAATAAACTCTTTAAAGGTGAAAAGAGAATGGAAACTTTAGATGAAGTGTAAGGAGCTCTTTTAGATTGAAATTTAACCTAAGAATATGGGTCAGATCTCTATGTTAGTCATCATACACATATGGGCTGTGAAAGTATTGTTTCCTGGTGGATTGTGATTTGCAAATGTTAGTGTTACCTTACATTTTAAGCATTTTGAAGCAAGGCTGATGCACTTCAACTGTAAAGGCCCTCCCTGGGATCCTGATATATATAAAAAAGTATTAGCGTCATTGAATGTCTAGCATAACTTGTACCCCTGATGAGGGGAAACCTTTTGCTTACTTTCTTGGATGTATTTTGACGTATTGTTGATGCTCCATTTTTCCCCCTTTTCCCCTTTAAAAATTTTATGTGCACAGCTAAGAACAATATCTGTTATTTTAAAAAGTGATTAATATCTGCTGCATGCCAATGAGTCATTTCACATTCAATGGTAAATCACAAGTTACCCACCATAACATCATCACACCACCCTGAATACAGCTGATTTTGTCTGATTTCATACATTAGGCAGGGTTGGACCTGGTTAGTACTTGGATGGGACTAAGGCACTCTGCAGACCAGCCTTAAAGGCTGCACTGGGGGCGGAGTCAGAGGATATGTAGCATCCATATGATGCATGCTCCGGCTCCACCCACAGGGTAGTGTGACACTGTGCATCTCATGTTGTGTGGCATCACAGAGCTCCTCTGGCATTGCGTCCACATGATGCAGAGCTGAAGGAGCACCACAAAGCCACAGCACCACCACTAGCATGCCCTTTCTGGAGTGCAAAAAGGACTTGCTTTTTGTGACTCCTTTTTGTGGCTCCTTTTTGCACTCTGGAAAGACCAGTTTGGGGCCACAGTGTGTGGTTGCCATGGCCCCAATCTGGCTGGAAAATGGGCTGCAGGAGGCTGTCCCTTCAGCACCATCTGTACACCCCCTAAGTGCCTCTGGATACCAAGGATCTCCCAATAGGGCTAGGAAACATTCCTATCTGAGATCTTGAAGAACCATTGACGCTCAGAGCTGACAGTACTGTGCCAGATGGGCTAATGGTTTGACTCACTGCTTATGTTTCCCCAACCTTTTCCAGTTTGTTAGTCCTTCATATACTTTGATGAGTTACTTCTACTTTTGTGGAAGAATGTCAGTGATGTATTTCTGTCATGTAGCTACCCTCCATAATTTCATCGCCTGGTATTAACATACACACTCCATCCACCTTATAAGCAATGCAGGACCCCAAACATGGCTATTTCCATATGATCAGAAAACAAAGGAATTAGCAGAAATGCATGTTTTCCCCTGATAGGACCCAAGGCAGCTTACAAAATGTCTCCACCTGAATTTGCATGCAAAATGAGGCTGCAGTCCACACAGACAGAACCTGTAGTGGAGCCAGAACTCATAGGGTTTAAGTGCTGGGACTTTTGAGTTAGCAGAGATGCTGACATCATCAGTTATCAGCCTCAGCCTTCTCTGTTTCTTCTGAGCTTAGCTACAATCATAATAGCCACAAGGGGAGGGAGTGGATTTCCCTGCAACAATATATTGTTGTGTTTTATCTCTGCTCTAATGCAAAACATTTGTATTAGCTTCATTTTGAATGAGTAATTAAGACCCATTAATTTTGTAAAAGACCGACAAAAGATACATTCAATGCACACACAGAAACACAGATGTGCATCAATATAGCTGCCTGTATTTCTCGATTCTCATTGGGGTTGTGGCTATGTTCCTGCACTTCAACATTTACCATTGTTCCACTGCCCAGGGACTCATCTTCATCTACAAGTATCCAAAGATCAATTTCTCCTCTAGACAGCCGGTACATAAAATGCCAACCTCATGTGTGTTTTATTACAAATAATGTCAATTTGACCATGTGTTCTGAAACATTTTCTGAATTCTTCTGCTGTTTCAAAAGAATCTGCCCATCCTCCCTAACTACCTTATGAAATCATGCCCACAAAGCACTTGTGTGATGGTGCTGCTCCTATTTTATTCCAATTCCTCCTCAAAATCCACCTTTTCTGGAAACTTTTAGCTGATATTTCCAATGATGGTGCAATGAAAAAAACAGTCATAGGCAGGATACAGACGGGCAGGGGAAGACGTCTTGGAGGTGTATTGTGCTGAATACGGAGCCTCCAGACCGCCCGCCCCGGGGGTGTGGCTAAGGTGTATGGGGCTTCCACATGGGGGGCAGTGAAGACGCCTCACCTGGGACCGTTTGTGACCCGCAGTTTCCATACTGCCACCTCGCAGGACGCTGCAAAGAGAGAGGCAGCTTCCTCACGGGCGGCCAAAAACGGGGCTTTTTTTTCTTTTGCCGGCTGGCGGATGTGCAGCTGCGCAGCTGCAGCGCTCAGCACCGGCGGCAGAAAGCATATGTGCACATTTAAAGCACCCAAGCCCCTTTAAACTTTTTCCCCCGCCCTGGCCAAGAACAAAGGTGGTCTCCTGCCAGCTGGTGATCAGCTGGTGTTGGCATCCTTGTCCACTTGCACGTTACCAGTGTCACCAGCATCATGGATGCCTCCTCTCCTTTGGTCCCTGTGCTCTTGCTGAATCTGCAATGCAGAGCCACAGCTGTCGCCACTGCCACCGCTGTCCCCCTGCCATCCCCCATCACCTCCTTTGTACATATGTAAATATTTAAAGTTTTAGCGTTTTTTTATTGTTAGGTGAAAATGGCGCAGGAATGTGTGTAGGGGTGCACTTTAAATTCCAAACTTTCCACGATTCTAGCAGCGCATGCGTACATGCAGCTCTAGGGTTAGGATTAGGGTTAGGGTTAGGGTTACGAGTCTTAAAATGCGCTGCAGCTGTGCTGCAGCTTCCACACCTGCATGGCAGCTGACACTGCAATTAAAGCCTGACTGCAAACTGCGCATGTTCCAGGACCCCGACTCATTATGCGATGCAGCAGACACGGAGCTTTTAAATGGGCAACTTAAATTAGCGGCGTAGCAATTCTGGCGTACCGGTGCAGCAGCTTACAGAAAAGAAGCAGGGAAAAGCAGCACCTTTTTAATGCCGCTTCTTCCCGCTTGGGGCGTGCGGGGGGGGTGTTCATGGCAGCATTCAGGTAAGGGCCGTCTGAAGGCTATACCTTCATGACGTCATGAACACACCCCTTTTTGCCCGTCTGTATCCCGCCATACTTTGTTATTACTGCTATTTCATGCATAGCTGCCTGTAAGCACATTCAATTGAAACAACTGGAGGTTCAACAAAAGGGCAGAGGTTGGAAAAGTTACTTCTCTGAATCACACATTTCAGGATCCTCTTTCAGAATGGCTAGTGGCCATGTTGTGCTCCAAAAAGGTAATATTTGTGGAAGTTGTCGTCCAAAAAAGTAATATTTCCAAGCTCTAGAAAGGGTATTTAACTTTTAAAACTTATTTCTCTGCATCTGGGCTCTGAGACTGGAACTTCAGATATAGCAGTAGCTTTATTGCTTGAAGCTTTAATGAAACCAAGGTAAACTGCGTAATCCTTCAAAGCAATAGTGGTGTGTTGTTTACATTTCCATATTCCAGTAACTTGCTTTTGCTTATTATGTTTCCTGCACAAATAATTTATTCTCATGTGTATAAGTCTCTTAGGAACAAATGTTTATAGCATAGATCACTGTGAACAGTTCGCAATTTCATGTTGTTTGAGCAGATGAGAGGAACTAACTGCGTCAAGCCCTTCAATTATTAATATAATTGTTTTATTTTCTGTCACTTGAAATAGTCTAAGAAGGCCTGATTAGTTCAAATAATGCATTCCAAAGGATGTTATTGTCATAAACATCCAGCACAGGTCTGGCACATACCAGCTCAAATGTAAGCCCCACTGAATTCAATGGGACTTGCTGTCTGGTAAATGTGTTTGGCATTACAACCTCATGGGGAGGGGAGGTCCTTCGGGTATGACTGAACACACTATTTGCAATTTAAGACTCCTAATAATTACACTAATGTACAGCATAGAGTGTAGTGAGAATTTACACATAAAATAACAGCACATAGTTGATCTATTTGATGAACTTAAATATTCTAAAATGTATATCCTGTCAGCCTATTCAACAGTTTCTCTGCATCTGGGCTCTGAGACTGGGACTTCAGAAAACAGTGGCTATCCTCCTAGACTATTCAATAGTAAGCTCTCACAAGTCCATCCTACTTCATCACGTATGGAAACTGCTAAAAGTTCAGCTGATGGAGTTAGCCTTATGTAATAGTGCAGGCACATATTCACACCATATAATTATTGCAAGCACACACACACAAACCACATACTCACTATCAATTACTATAATGTATGGGGAAAAAAACAGTAAGTCCCTCCCAGCAGAGTTACAAGAGATATAGTCACTGCAGGGGTTGAGGGTTGCACTGGTCCTAATGGGACTCCAGAAGGCCACTCTGATTTTTTTTATTTTACTTTTTTTTTAAAGATGTTAACAGATAATAAGAGAGCCAGTGTGGTGTAGTGGTTCAAGTGTTGGACTACAACCCTGGAGACCATGGTTCGATTCTCTGCTCAGCCATAGAAACCCATGGTGATCTTGGGCAAGGCACATACTCTCAGCCCCAGAAAACCCTGTGATAGGTTTGCCTTAAGGTTGCCATAAGTCAGAAACAACTTGAAGGTGTGTAACAACAACAATAAGGAATACAGCTTCAGATTGTTACTTAGGGTTAAATAAGGCACAATGTTCAGTTTATACAGGTTTAACATTTCAGGTAGCATCTGGTGGTGATGGGAGCTGATAGTTATCAGGGTTACAGAATTGAACCCTTTCCCTTCACCTGCTGTGGCCCAGAAGTAAACAGCTGATTTGAAGTTGCGAATTATCCTGTACTGATTCCACAAAAGGCAGCAAGTAAAACTTTTCTCTCTAGAAGGCAGCCTTCCATCCTTGTCTTCCAGCTTTTTGTTTTGTTTTATTACATTTTATTGATTTTAAGTTCTGCCTCTAGAATCAATAAGTGTGTGGAGTTCTCACCTCTTGTATCTGTTTGTGGTGAACAGCTCTGGCCCTATAAGGAATTCACCTTCTGGGCTGCCACACTATTAAAAAGGCACAGCTTTGATAGGTGGTGTTTCTGTCATTAACTCCGATGCCATGTCAAAACTGGTACACCTTCACTGCCATCCTTGGTGCATTGTTTCCTGGTGCACAGTTTCTTCTTGACCTCATTCAGCATGTGCACTCAACTAGATATGCCTCTGTCTTAAGACATGGATAACTTTGCTGAGGTATGGAGAATGTAAAATAAAATACAAGTGGAATTTTGACAAGGCATCGCTGTGGAATTGCAAAGCTGGTGGGTGTGCAAAGTCAGGAAGAGATGCAAAGTTGAAATGAGGTTATTTGGGTGAACAAATGCAGATTTCTCTGATCTCTTACCAACTTCACTGGTTAACCATTTGCTTCCTACTTCAATATAAGGTGCAGTTAATAAAGCCCTAAATGGTCTGCAGCTAGGAAATGATTTGAATTGTTTCTTCTAATACAAATGTGTCTGTTGTTGCTGTATTGCACTTTGGAATGCTTCTTCTGTGTTTCCTTGATAGTTGGTGGATGGATTTCCTCCGCTAAGATTATGGAAACCCCACAACCCATCACCACTAAGGCCCCATCTTCACTTGTCAAAATATTCTGGGGGCACGCTGGAGTATTCTGGCCCCAAATCCCCCCTCCCCACACACACATATACACACAAATCTGCTCTTTTTTACTGCAGATTTTCGGTTCACAGGGATCACAAGTGAAGGCAGCCACTGTCAGTGCTGTGAAGAGAACCAAAAATCCACAGAAAATAGTGAGTTATTTAAATGCAGGTTAGGGGGAGGAAGCCCCGAATGAGATGTGGGTAGTCCAGGCGCAATTCAGGATTTTGGCCCTGCATCATGTAAACAGGATGCCGGAAACCCGCGGGCAGGTAGTACTTGGATAAGAGACTGCCAAGGAATACCTGGAGCTGTAGCCTATATTTCAAAGGAAGGCAATAGCAAATCACCTCTGAGCATTCCACACCTAAGGTAATCGTTGATAGGTGACTAGAAAGCACATAAACACACACAGGCTGAAGTTAGGAGTATTCACTATAACAAATAATTCTGCAAAAGCCCACCAGTGTTGATATGACCAAATGATATCAAAGGAAATCCTTTTTGTTAAACTGAATGAGACAGCCTTCAAGTCATTTCTTAGAAAGATGTTCTCCACAGTAAATTTAGCTCATGGCCCCAGCACCTGATTAACAGCAAGCCATTTGCAAGACTCCTCTGCCCACCATTTTGGAGTAATAGGCACCTATTGTCTATTATATAACTAAACTCCAAAATACACTGCAGAAATAATCCAGTTTGAGACCGCATTAACTGCCCTGGCTCAGTGCTAGGGAATCCTGGGAATTGTAATTTATTGTGGAACCAGAGCTCTCTGACAGAGAACACAAAAGCATAGTTCCTGAAATTCCCTAGTATTGAGCCAGGGCAGTTAAAGTCATCTCAATCTGGATTATTTCTGCAGTATGTTTTGAACCCAAGTTGCTTCCTTTTGGCACAGTTCTATCAAATTTGCATTTGCTTGTTCAGGATTGCATTTTGGCTTGTGGTATTGTTCCACAGAGGCTTTCAATACAAGTTTGGTAAATGCTTATTCAAAGACTTTAGTGGTAGTTAGTTAATTGTTCCTCTCAAGAAGACTAAACAGAGTCATTGCAAACACAGCAGAGTGCTAATTTTTAAAAAGTTTTTAGCTCAGAGATAGAATGCATGCTTTGCATCAGAGACGTAGCCAAGGGGGGGGGGTCTTGGGGGCCGGGCCCCCCCCCCCCCCCTTAGAAAAATGAATGGTGTGTGCTGCTGCACCACTGCACCCAACCCCCATTATAATGGGGACTCTTAGTCGGCCCCCCCCCCCCCCCCAAAATCCTAGCTACATCCCTGTTTGCATGCAAAAAGTCCTGAATTTCATACCCAACTTTTCCAGGAAGGGATGGGAAATGCACCTATCTACAACCCTGGGGAACCACTGTCAGTCACTGTCTACCTGCAGACAATATTGAACTAAGTGAGCCAGTGGTGTAACTTGTGATGCAATCGTATGTGTTCCCATTTGGGTAGTTGCCAATCCTGAACTGCTTGACTTGTTCTTGTTCATCTGCTCCAAAAAGACAGAGAAACAAATTAAACTCTTGTAAATTGCCTAGTGCATATATGATAATGTTCCTTCATGGCTGGTTCTGAATTGTATCATTTATTTCTCTGCCTGCTGTCTGCCAAGTCTTTTCTTCCCTAGGGGGTCCACGGTTTACATTGGTTTGAAAGGGTTATGGGTGCATAGAATACAGTTATGAGCGGTTTCCATAGATTGCCATGTGCCTCTCTTAAAATGACTTCCCTACAGAAGCTGTAAAATTTCACTAGCATTTGCATTCATTAACTACACATGAAATCTAATTCCATTAAGTGCAACAGCATCAGATCTATCAGTTGAGGCTGTGGCTGATGTTAACAGCTTGAGGACATTACCTCTCGTGTGCTCAAAGAGTTTCATAACCTAATAAAGTGAGGAATTAGAGCCTGGCTTGGTGCCTCAGCAAGACCAGCTCAGCGAGCCTGCAAAACAGAAGCTGGATCTGTAAATTATTTATACCCCTCATTGTCCAAAATATTAATTTACCAAAAAAGGCAGGAAGACAAAGCAACTGTAGGCACTCTGCTCAACTGCAGAAATCATGTAACAGCCCCTTTCCCTGCCAGCAATGGTTGCTGAAATGGAAAATACTTGCTTGCTTGCTTGCTTTTCAGAGCTGCTTCTTCAACCAGCTAGAATGGCTAATAATTTCTGAAGTCTGTTTACAGAATTTAAGACCTGATTTCCCCAAGGTCCCAGCAACAATTTAGGTGATATCTGAAGATCTGCACAGATACTTGGTTTGACCTGGTTTCTGTAGTAATAAATCTTAAAAGTTTTTATAGAGTTCAAAGCACTGTCCATACATTTCCCAGTATGGCAGACTGGCATTCTGATCTCTATTTTTCAGATGGATGATGAGGCTGAAAGATAGCCACTTGCCTAAGGCTACCTACTGAGTTTAGGCTAAGAAACAACATTTAAACCAAAGACTTCCAGATCGGTAGCTCAGTTTCTTTGCCGTTCTGCTACCCCTAGTTGCTGTGGCTACTCTTCCTGACTCTCTCTTTTTAAAAAAAGGTTACACAAGGGCATTTAGTTTACAAGATAATTTAAACTGGGGATGAGGGGCAACCTCAAGGTGCTAAACATCTATAACAGGAGAGGTAATAGAGTGAGGCAAGGAAAGAAAAGGAAGGGCTCAAGCTAACACCAAATAAATCTCCATGAGATGTTGACACTTGGCCTCTAAGGCATCTTTGTGTGTATATGTGCCTTCAAGTCACCTGTCAACTTATGCAAACTTCATGAATTTCATAGTATTTTCTTAAGCAAGGAATAATCAGAGGTGGTTTTGCCAGTTCCTTCTTCTTATATATAGTTACAACATCTGATATGTGTTAGTGATCTTCCATCCAAGTACTAACCAGACTGACCTTGCTTAGCTTCCAAGATCAGACAGGATCTGGTACCTTTAGGGTATTTAGGCCTGTAGTGTTTAGATAATGTACTTGGCTCTGAAGACAAGCAGCAGCATACCCAGAACTCTGGGAGAGATTTCTCTTTCTCAGGGCTCCTTCAGATATTGCAGACCACAGATGAGTATGCTGAGAAAAAGCCTTTACAGCTTCCATATGGATAGCATACCACAGGTAAACAATGGTCTGTGTGGTCAGGCTGAGATATCTCCATACCAGTACAACATTATTTGGAGAGTCACTGACATGAAGACTCTTCCTATTATCAGCCTCAACACACCACATGCTTTTACAAGCATGACATTTTCCGCATGCAACACCATCACCCTTGAAAATGTTTTCTTGGTAACACTTGAGTGAAGGAATGTCACACTAGAGTAGCCAATTGTTCTTAGCTGATGGCCTGGCCCACAAGGGGAAAAAATGTGTCTGGCATTAGCCAGAATGGGAAGAACAATTATGTTTAATGGGGAAAGGTTTTGGTATATCCTACCTGGAGAAGGCTGCCTCAGATGAGGAAGAGGGAGAATGAAGATCCAGCAACAAGGTTCAGTGGGAAGCAGTCAAGACCATCACATGTTGCATTTGAAAAGAGGGAGTTGGATGCTGAGCTGCTTCATCCTGTCAGGCATCACCGTCTGAAACAACAGTAGAAAAAACACAGGCATGGCACTGGGATAACAAAGCCAGTTCTACTGAGTAATAGCTGGCTAGAAATGAGCAAGTTAGGATCTTTTCTGTGCTGCCAAACAACAACTCCACTATCTTGTTCTCTAGTTTCAACTTTGGTTTGTTTTTCATTATTCTCTTTGGGATCTCCTTGACTGGCATTTGACTCATCTTGGACTGTTTTTGCATTCCAGATTCCTTTGACCACTCTTCTGCTCTTCTATTTTATTCTATGGGGAATACACAAGAAGTATAATGTTGTTTCAAGTGAGATAGACATCCGTCACCCAGCCAGCGCTTTGGCTGAAGAAAGTACAAGGAATCAGTTTCACTAGAACTGGCTGAGAAATTTAGATGAATCAATTTATTTGGCTTTGCGAAATTTAGCTCTTGTAGTCATTTTTATGTGCCTTGAAGTCAACTCTGACTTATGGGGACCCTCTTCCAGGATTCTCTTCTCAAGATTTATTAAAAGAAGGTTTGTTTTTCTCTTTGGCTGAAAGAGCACACAAAGGATTTCCACAACTGAACAGAGATTTGAATCATGGTCTTACAGAGTCATATTTTAACACTCATAAATGATAAATAAAAATAAAACTTTTATTTATATCCCGCTTTTCTGTGACAAGACAATCAAAGCAGCTACAACATGTTAAAATCCACATTTACAAATTTATGTCCCAAATTCCCCCTCTTAAAACAGGATTAAACAAATTACAATTAAAACATCTATTAAAAACACAATAAAACACAGCGAGGACAGGGCTGATACATGATGCGGGGGGCAGTCATTCTGTGGCTGGGCACTTTTATTCAGGAAAGGCCTGCTGGAAGAGATCCGTCTTGACAGCTTTTTTAAAGCTGTCTAAGCTGGCAATTTGACAGATCTCGTCTGGCAGACCATTCCACTCAGATCACTACACCACACAGTTCTTGCAGTGGAACATATAAAGGTTATCATTATCAGCCTATTTGCCTGCATGCAATTTTTAAAAATGTGCCTCACTTTTAAATGATCTATCAACACCTGTTCAGATTATTACAAAGGCACCTTAACTTTTATGTGCTGCAAAAAGAGACTACGGTAATCCTGTAAGAAGAGACATCCTGAACTTTTCACAACTTTAAAAAGAGAAAGTTCTGCATGCAGTGCTGAATTAAGAAATGCTGATACCCTAAACTCTGCTATGTTTAAGATATTTCAGGGCATTGTACCCTGAAAGTGAATTATTCTGACAGAAGTTTGGGTTTTGGTGTGTGTGTTGAATGACCTTCATAATTTTATCTAAATTTATAGCAAACAACGTATATTTTAACACCAGGAGCTCTTCCACTGTACATATTTATAACACTAAGACTCCACATTAACTGTCATGGCTGCCTCCTATGGAATCCTGTGGTTTGTAGTTTAGTGAGGCACTAGAGCTCTCGGGCTGAGAATTCAGATATAACTTTGAATACAAAAATTAGGGTGGTCCATGCCATCATAGTTCCCATTTGTATGTATAGCTATGAAAGCTGGACAGTGAAGAAAGCTGACAGGAAGAATATCAACTCTTTTGAAATGTGGTACTGGATGAGTGTTCTACAGATAATAATAATAATAATAATAATAATAATAATAATAATAATAATAAAATTTATTTATATTTTCCCGCCTCTTTCAGATGGATCAAAGCGGGATTACAGCCCAGTACATACAATAAGATACAGCATTAAAACATACAGTATTCAGCAATTAAAACAGTTAAAATAGTACAATCAACAACAATGGGTGGAGTGTTGTAGAGCCTGAATAGAAAAGTGGGACATCTCTTTACAAAAGATTGGGTGGGTAGGCCTGCTGGAAGAGATCCGTCTTAACTGCCCTCTTCAAGGCCTCCAAGGAGGTGATGAGTTGGATCTCCTCTGGGAGGCTATTCCACAGAGCCATTGATGTAAAAGTTCTTTGAGATGTTGAAACTAGTCTGGTTGGATGTATTTCCAAAAGATTTTTCCCAGATGACCTGAGAGTTTGGTGCAGATCATGCTGGGAGAGGTGTTCCCTTAAGTGACTCAGGCCCAAGCCATGTAGGGCTTTATAGGTGATAATCAACACCTTGTATTGCGCCCGGAAGCTAAGAGGTAGCCAGTGAAGATCTTTCAGAATTGATGTTAGGTGGCCAAACCTTGATGAACTGGTGATGAATATAGCTGCCATGTTTTGAACTAATTGAAGCTTCCGAACTTGGTACAAGGGTAGCCCCATGTAGAGTGCATTGCAGAAGTCAAGACGAGAGATTACCAGTGCATGTACCACTGCTTCAAGGTCCTTTCAGTCCAGTTAGGGATGCAGTTCGCATATCAAGCGAAGTTGGTACCAAGCACTTCTGGCTGTCACATCTACTTGAGATGACAATTGTAGCGAAGAGTCCAGGAGTTCTCCCAAACTGCGTACTTCGTCCTTTAGGGGAAGTGTGACCCCACTCAGGACAGATTGACAAATTTCCTTCCCCAGGCCTATGGAACCTATCACTAGTACCTCCGTTTTCTCTGAGCTTGTTTTCCCTCATCCAGATGCTGGGGACTGCTAAAAATCAATCTTAGAAACTTATATCAAGCCTAGAAGCCACGATGACTAAACTGAGACTGTCATACTTTGGACATATCATGAGAAGATATGACTCTCTAGGGGAAAAAACAGTAATGCTTGGTAAGGTAGAAGGCAGTAGGAAAAGAGGAAAACTGCATTACAGATGGCTAGTCAAAATCAAGGAAGCCATGGTCCTGAGTATGCAAAATCTGAGTAGGGCTGTTGATGATAGGGTGACTTGCAGTTCAGTACAACAATAACACTCCAAATCCCAGGATGTCATAGTTGTTGTTAACTCCCCTCAAGTCAACCCCAACTCATGGCAACCATGTGAATGAGATATCTCCAAGACCCCCTGTTCTTGACTGTCCTCCAGTGGCAGTGGCTGCATGTCTCTCTGCAGGGGTGTGGCATAGGCATGTCCTGTTGCCCCCAGTTCCACTTCACTGCCCACCTAGTCCTCTGGAGGCAGTGGTCACATGTCTCTCTGAGAATGCGATAGGGTGCAGCCCAAATCATTACAATGGAATCACAGTACCATAACTGTGTAGTGTGAAAGGTATGTTAAAACATAAATAGCCAGTACACTATCAGTTTTATATTTTAGCATCTTTTCTTTGAAATTTGGAAAAGGGTTAGTAAATCATACCTAGACTATAGAGTTGTTGCTAGATTTATCTAAGTTGTTTTGTTTTTGATAAATTGCAGTTCAGCATTGCTTTTGATTTCCCTGCTGTCATAGTGCTATTCATCCTGTGAGGCTGATGTAGTATTTTTAGCTTACTGAAGGCATGTCATTGTCTTGCCTTATCAAGAGGGCTGCCTTGGGTCATTCGTACTTTGAGAATAACAATGACTCAGAGCAAAAGGTCACAACAATGAGGAGATGCTTGAGAAAAGACCTGCCAGACCATCTCTGGTGAGCTAACAAATTCCAGAATACAGATGTAATCCTTCTCAGTTTATGCATGGCTGATATCACCTCTGGTCCAATGCAAATCCACCCCAGAGAAGTTTAATAATGTGAATAAATTGTAAATTATTCCTGTTTAGTGGGGTACAAGATTTAAGAAAATGAAAAGGTGTAGATAAAATGGGATGCATCATGCATTCCATGTTTTTTAAACATTTTATACCGTAGTTCAGGTTATAAACTACTTGTCCTTCCTTACAAATTCGTATTACCAACAACTACAGCCAACCCAAGGCATTTTTCTAACATAGCAACAAATCCCATCCATGCAACTGCCAAATCAAGTGAAGCTATTTTGGTATGTGGTCTTCCTCTTTTCCTGCTGCCTTCAACTTTGTGAAGCATTATCGTCTTTTCCAATAACTCATGGTGTTTCATGAGTTCAATGATTTTGGCTTCTAGTGAAAGTTTAGTCACTTTGGATTCTAATGAGAATTCAAGCTTCATTTGCTTTGTTTATTAGTCATTTTGGTGGTTCATGCTGTCTATACAACTCTCTTCCAGCATCACATTTCAAATGAGTTTATCTTATCCTTGGCAGCTTTCTTCATTATCTAGCTTTCACACATATACCAAAAAATTGGAACTATTATAGCATGGATGATTCTGTCTTTCGATGATTCTGTCTTTCGTAATTACTGATGAATCTGTACATTTGAGGATCATATGCACTTTCTTCTGGGAAGTATTATGGGGCATAATGCTCTGGACTGGCCCTGAATTAAGTGGCAGGCATAGACACTCTCTCACTCTTCTGATTTCTTGATTAAAGGCTCCATTTTCATCTATGATTGAGCCAAGGTATAGAAAATCTTCAACAGTTTCAATATCTTCATTGCCCACTTTAAAGTTCTTTAAATCTGGTTTCATTATTTTCCTTTTATTCATATTCAGGTGCAGCACTGCTTTTGCACTTTCTTCCTTAACTTTCATCAGTAGTTGTTCCAAGTCTATGCTATTTTCTGCTAGTAATATGGTGACATTTGCATATCTTAAATTGCAGAAGTTTTTCACACTTCCTTCCTCCAAATCTAATCCAACAAAGTATGTTCTAAACAACACAGTACATTAAACAGATTAGATGATAACATGAAGCCTTGCCTGTCTTCCTTGTCAACTGGTAACCATTCTGTTTCTCCATATTCTGTCCTAACAGTGGCTTCTTGTCCAGAGTTTAGGTTATATAACAGCATAATCCAATGTTCTGGAACAGCCATTTCTTTTAGAGTGATCCATGGTTTTTCATTATCTACACAATCTATGGCATTTCTATAATCTATAAAGCACAGGCTGATATTCTTCTGAAATTCTTTCATGCACTCCATTATCCAAATTATGTTCCAGATTTACACAATAACTTCAAGCATCAGGAGGAGTGCACAGAATGTGCACCTGGCAGCTGGGCACCACCAATGCCACCTCTCTGAAGCTCGCGGCTGCCCCATGCACATTCACACATTCACACATGCTTCAAGAGTAGCATGCAGAATGGGCACCACTTGGCAGCTGGACACCATTGCTACCCCAACCAACAAAAGTCTGCTGTGTGAATATCTACATAACAGTCTCAAGGCTCAGGGAGGGGGACAAGGCTGTGCAAACTCCTCATGCTCATTAGCCCATAGAGATAGGATTACAGAAAGAGCCAAAGTAGGGTGGGTGGGGGCTTAACTCAGTCTGCACTCTTATCGCTATGAGCTAAGAAACCCAAGCAAAGCATACTTCCATTCTGGAAAACAGGAGGAAAGTAGCCAGTGGCCAGAACCTTGCTCGGCAATTACAAATGTGTAAAAATTTAAAGCGACTTATCCCGACAGGATAAAGTCACGTTTAGTTTTAATAGCAAGTATTATCACATTCAAACACAGCTGGGTGACTGCAACCTGTATGCAGCCTGGGTCCCAGCCACACTTAGCTGTCCACTTTTCAAAAACGACAGGCTCCTGTTTTTGAAACAAGGCAGGATAAGAGCAGCTAGGACCCAGGCTGCATACGGGTTGCAGTCGCTCAGCTGCATTTGAATGTGATAATACCTGCTATTAAAGCTAAATGCAACTTTATCCCATCGGGGATAAGTAGCTTTAAAATGAATGGGATAATCTGCTTAGAGTTACACCATTTTGACTGTTTTGTATTCACAATCCTTATGTAGCCACTTATCAATCACCACTTATCAGGAAACTGTGATCAAAGGGGGTCAGTTTCCCTGCTGACCAGGAAGCAATTGACTGATGGTCCCACCCACCCTTTGCCCAAACAATCTTCACCATGAATAGGAATTGTAACAGAGGTCCTATTTCTGCCTATTGCACTGGAGGGATGGAGTGGGAGTGTCAGTCAGCTGTTTCTTGATTGACAAAAGAACAGACCCTCATTGATCATAGCAGCTGCTTCCCAGTAATTAGAGGGATCAGGATGGGACTAACTGTGTTGCACCATAATTATGATGTGTGCAGATACATAAATCCCCAGTAGAATTTTGGCTAGTGTCTTTTTGCATCCTTCCCTGAAAACATTTCTGGTTTTGGTCCAGAGTTTTTCTGGTTCCTTTGGGTTCAATTTAGTTTTGTAGTGCAAATTTCTTCTTTACATGGCCTTTAAATTCTAGAAGGATGGTAGGTTTTTTGTTTTTTGTTTGTTTGTTTTTGGATTGTATTTTGGGAATACAATTGATTTAGAGTACTTCTTGAGCTTTACTCTGATTTTTTATATTAGTAGATCTTGGTTTGTAACTTGATATACTTCTGGTCTTGCTTTTGCAAAGAAAGGACCTTATCCACTTTCTGCTTCTAATTGTGCAGAGAGATTACACTTGTTTTTGAAATTTTATCTGGAATTGTCACTCTAATAAATGATGGTGATCTAACCTCTATCAGAAGATAGTGGCAGGCTCCCTTTTCTTGCTAGCTCAGCATTTATCAGTTATATCTGTTTGTCTGCATATATTAATGAAAGCATGTTATTGTGTTCATTTATTGTAGTGATTGTGTGTAAGAGAAGAAGGGTATATGGGTATAGTGAAATTATTATGGGCCCTATCACAGTGATTCCACTTTAGCTGCTATGGCTGCATCCTATGGAATCCTGGGATTTGCAATTTAGGAAGGGATACTTTGAATTTTCAGCCAGAGAGCTCCAGTGCCTTACCATACTAAAAACACCAGAATTCCACAGGATGTGGATGCAGCCATGGCAGTTATAGGGGAATCATAGTGCTCCAGTCTGAAAGGGCCCTATTAGAAAGGAAGCCCAACTTGCAAACTTTTTTGAGTTTCAGCTTGTATATAAGACTTTCTGAGTGTGTCTATGTCTGTGTATACATTTGTACAAAGTGCTTGATTAGCCCTGTAAAAGCCCATTATGTGGCAGTACCTCATTCTTCTTTCTTCATATCTTGAAAGCTCAAGAGATAGCAATTTTCTAATGACTGATATGTATTGGATTTGAGCCCAGGCCTTTTAAAACAGAGCTCTATTACTTGAGGCTGATCAAACTGAACTTCCTACCAGACATTAAAAAACAAAGTAAAGTTAGCTATGTTGGCTCTTGAGGAAAATAACAAAATTCACAGATTGACAATATTTTTATTAGAACCAGCCAAAATTCCACAAGTGTGCAAACTTTTAATATTCCAGAACTCTTCATCAGGCTAGGTAAAGCAAACATGTAGTGGATAAGAGATCAATAAGTTCCCATATGAAGCCTGATGTGATAGATATAAGGCGTGCAGTTAAACTGAGGCCCAAGATAGAGATGCAGTGTGAATGAATCATTGCTGGCTATACAGGCATCGAGCTACACCAACAGGGCATACTAGGATAAAAAACTGATAGTCTCCATTTCTGAAAACACAACAGTTGCAACTCAGAAATCTGTCCTCTGCCTTCGATGGAACACAGGCTCCAAAGTTGGCATAGACAAAAAGTAGAGAGAAATATACAATTCTGCTGAGTTTTTTACATCATTCCGCCCCTCTCCCTTTGTAGTCCAAAGCCATAAGGCAAATCTGAGGAGTACTGTATTGATCCCACTATTGATTTTTTATCAAGTCTTTTGTAGATAATGACCCACGTCATCAGATGCATGGCTTTTCAGTGAAAATGCTATTTGGTTCCATTTATTTTTGGTGTTTATTTCTTGCAAATGAAAGAGCTTCTCTGGATCAGATTCCATCTTGGTGGTGCTGGATGCTTATGAAAGGATGTGACACGTCCCCAAGAAGATCTAGAAATGAAGAAACTAACTTTTAACACTATGGAGAATTTACAGCGCTTTATAAATAAAGGTTAATAATAATAATAATAATAATAATAACAAACTAATTCTCCAGAATTTTCTGCATGTTACCTTTTGAATGCTTCCCTTTAATAAATGCTGACTCTGTTAATAGCCACTGAAGGGCATGCCTGCCAACATCAGCAAGTGGAGACTCCAGACTCCAGTGTTGTGACTTTACAAGGGAACACAAGGAAATTGCTCCATTTTCTCCAAATCTGCCTACACTGTTTTTGCATTTCAGCGTGAAAACCATCTGCTCCATTTTCCACTCCAAATAATTACATAGCATTAGCTATTGTGTGACATGGAACAACATTGGACTTTCAAGTGGCTAAAAGGGCTTGTAATGTGGTAGTGTTCAACAGCCAAAGGTTAGTGTTGGATAATGTTTAATACATTTTAGATAACGTTCTCTGACAGGGATTTGGTAAAGCTCAGTCCACACAAAATGGCAAAATGGACCAAAGGGACACATCACTTGTTGAGCTAATCAACAGCTCAGTCATGCTGCCTTACTGGAATAATTGAGTATAGACAAAGGGGTGAAGCAGACCAACCTGAAGGGGTGGCTTGAAGCCGCCCCTGACAAAGCCAGATTGGAGCCATGGCAACTGCACACCATGGATCCAATCCACCTTTTTGCTGCCCAAAAAAGAAGTGGCAAACAGCCACTTCCTTTTGCACCAGCAAAATGCTGACTTTTCTGCCCCACCACAGCTGTAAGCCAACTTTAAGGTGCTCTGGTGGTGTGCAGCATCTAAACACTGCAACCCCAGAGTGCCTGGAAGCCAACCCAAGTGTGGGTAGACAGACGGTTTGAAGCTGGCTTCCAGGTGTCTCTGGGGCATGCGTTGTCTGCACGCCATACCCCCAAGCTGGCTGGAAGCCGGATTTTTATGCTGGCCTGTTCTGGCCAAAAATTTGGAAAACATTATCTTTTTAGACTACAACTTCCAGAATTTCTTGGGCAGTATGGCTGGGAGGTTATGGCAGCAGCAATTCCCAAAGTAATTTTCCACACAAGGAAGGGGAAACCTCTCAGTTTCATTCCTCCTTCTTCAGGCATCATGTTGATGCCCCCAGGCCACACAAATAAAACATAGCCAATCACAGAAGACAAGCAAAGTTGAATCCATTAGACCTGAGTCCACCACAGTAGTGTTACTCAAATTGATCTCCACAGACTTGTGCTGATCCCCAAGCCATTGACTGTCATCCCTGCCTCCTTTCCAGGAAAGAAAGAAACCACTGTAACCAATGGGAAGAAATCTGGTCCTTGGCATAATGAGGAAAAATAATTACCCTGACATCATATACAGTAGCTTGAGATGCACTAAACTACAGCATCCAAATGAGAATTGATCCAAATGTTTGTCTGCCCTGTAAAAGTAGATCAAACTGTGTCTGGACTAGAGATGGGAAGGTCCTGAAAAAAAAATTCCGTTTTTTCCCCTGAAGCCTTTTTTGGTGTTGTTTTTTCCCCCAAAATTTGGAAAAATTGAAAAAAAAGGAAGAAAACCAATTATGGAATATTTTATTTTAGCATCATTAACAAAATCTTTAAGACAAGGTGTTCATATATTCTCCAAATCATTTCTACAAACTGTTCTACAAACTACAGATTATTCTAAATTTTGTGCCCTGAATGAGGACAAGCAAGTCCTAGGTTACAAACTGAACTCTCCAATGCAAGGACAAGATGTGTTTCTTCCTTTAGGGAGTTCTGAAAGTATCTGGTCTATGTTTGGAAATATTCACACTAAATCAAGAAATAAACTGACATGTGAAAGGGTAGAGAAGCTTTTTTTAATCCGGGTACACCTTTGGTTTTTAGAAGTCCACAGTAACTGTGATTATGCCAAATGTAAAAGAGAAGAAGCAGAGACAGAAACTGAAACTGATAACCCAGACTGTATCCACACTGCAGAAATAATGCAGTTTGACACCACTTTCATTACCATGGCTCAGTGCTATGGGATTCTGGGATTTGTAGTTTTATGAAACATTTAGCCTTCTGTGTTAGAGTTCTGGTGCCACAACAATCTACAATTTCCAGGATTCACTAGCATTGACACATGACAGTTAAAGTGGTGTCAAACAGGAATATTTCTGCAGTGTGGATGCAGCCCAGAGCTCGGAAAAGGAATAATTAAATTTCATGTTTGTTAGTTGAATCTTAATCCCTCCTCCCTTCCACACATTCCCCCTCCCCAATTCTTTTAAAGGGAATGGTTGGTTTATGTGTATTTGATACTGTGGAGAGGGTTTATGATTTTTTGTTACTAATGATGATGATTTCTACTGTGTTTTTTAAAGGTTTGTTTTGTTTTGTTTTGTTTTGCCTGTTCCACATAAACTAGCAAAACCAAAGTTTAGGAGATTATTAAAGGTAAAGGTAGTCCCTTGACATGAATGTCTAGTCATAAGCAACTGTAGGGGGCAGTGCTCATCTCCGTTTCTAAGCCAAAGAGCCAGCATTGTGTGAGGACTGCTCTGATGGTCATGTCGCCAGCATGACTGCAACAAACACTGTTGCCTTCCCATCAAAGTGGTACCTATTTATCTATTTGCATTTGCATGCTTTTGAACTTTTAGGTTGGCAGAAGCTGGGACTAATGACAGGAGCTCACCCTATCTTTACTCCTCCATCTGTTACAAATAAGTTTTAAAAAAAAATAAAAGTAAATTATGTTTGTAATAATTGCTTGAATAAACTGTACAGTTGGCCCTCCTTATAAGCAGGCTTGCCTTCTGCGGCTTTGAGCTTACGCAGAAGGCAAGCCCCCTAGCAGAAATAATGGGGCATAGACTCATGCCCCGTGCCCCGTGTGCTGCCGCGAGTACGGACCACATTATTTTCTATGGGGCTTGAGCATACGCTCTTTTCCCCATATGTGGAGGGGGTCCGGAACGGATCCTCCACATATGGGGAAGGCAGACTGTATTTTAATATACCAATTGTGATAATTTTATGCCAAATCAAACTGTACATAGTCATATTTATGTTCCTAAAGTAACAGACTGACTTTCAATCTGTACAAACTGCTAATGTTGCTTTTTTTCAGTTTTCCAAAAATTTCCAATCCCCCCCCCCCCCCAAAAAAAAAACACTCAGAAAAAAATGATTTTTGTCTATGGCTTCAAAATTTCTGAAAATTTTACATCTCTAGTCGTGACTAGATAGACTTTTAACATGTTCCAGCAGAATTCTTTTTATGTTTTTATGTCTTGCTATGTTGAGTGGCTCCCAAAATCCATGTAATTTTGGCACTGTATGACTTCAACCCTATGAAATGCCAGTAGTGATGCTTGCAGCCAATACTATTATAAATAAGGGAAAATATAGCAACTGTAAGAGACATTCCTACAGTACCTATGCAGATCAACAGAGCCACTACGTTAGTCAGGCACAGAAAGAACCTGTCCATGTGCAGCAATAATGGTATAACTCCATAATATCACTCTGCACCACCACATATACATTGCCTAACTCTACAGCTTCAAAGAAATCTCTACATTCTGTGCTACTTTGACAACATGGTAGCAGAGCTACCAGAAGCCCCAATGCCAGTGGCTGGATACATTTGAAACTGGGCCAAAGATTACTCTACACTTGAAGTCTGCCTTCAGATCTCTTGCTACTCCTCCTTCATCATCTTGTAATTTTTTTTGTGGAGCTCAGGCTGACAAGACAGGTAAAATATTTTGGTCTGGCAACAATTTGTTGTGTACTCTGACACATCAGAGCTGGGTGGTGAGACCACTGCCCTTCTTCTCTTGGTTCAACCCAGTTTTCAAAGGTGTTGACCTACACTTTCCTGAGCTGGCTGTGACATATCAGTTATGAAGGATGTGTGAAAAATTCACTTCCTCAAGTCTCCCCCCCCCCACCCTTTTTTTTAAATTGACCTGTTTTGTACCTTCCAGTTTGAAGGTGGAAATAGAAGCAATCTGGAGTTCAAAATCTGAACATATCCAAGCTTGAGATAAATTCCATGAGAGAAACAAAAATGTATTCAATATGTGACACTTTGAAAAAAATGTACAAAAATGCAGTGTACATTTCTAAACAGACACAAGCTTTATTCTCTGATGAGAACTGTGTAGCCCTCCAGCTGACACTGAACTGCAAGTCCCAGCAATCTTTATCATACTCTATGCTTACTAGGGCTTATGGGACTTACAGTACAATAGCATCTGGAGGGCTTCATGATTGCTGCCCCTGCATTAGTCATTGGTGGCATGTGTGAATTAAAGCATCCATTAATACATCCAACTGAAAAATGTGCTTCAAAATAATGATCACTTAGAGACAATTGTGACTTCAAGGGCCTGTGTCTTCATCAAAACCACTCTTAGATTTCCCACAAAACCAAAGAGCAGTTATCTTGGACAGTGAACAAGAATGTTCACTTTCCCCTCCCAACAATCCTATTTTACAGTAAAGTAAAGTGTTGCTGACGCAGCCTCTCCCACCATATCAAGGAACATGGGTGAATAACTGGTGGAGGACAGACCTGTATGTGCCACCCAATCTGCCACATGTTCCTAAATTAATCTACTGTCCTCATGTGCAGTAGACCATGCTGCCATGTTACCAGCTGAATAAGATTGCCAGCCCAGATGTACATGGAACAGGGGTGCCATCTTGTCTTTTAAATCAGGCAGCAAAATATCTTGAGCCCGTCTTTGCACTAATTTGCCTACATAGGGATTATATGTGTGTAGACATAATATATTTGTTTAAAATAAAAGCTATTGGATAATAGAGTAGGGAGAATGACTGCAGACAAAGTAGAATAAGAGGATTATTAATGAATATTTTTCAGTAGGTAGATCCATTTGGGACACCAATAAGCTAGGTAGCCACATTAGTCCTCCAAGAAACCTTGTAGGGCCATACACAAACATATCATACTCACCACCAGTTTGCCCTCAAACACTCTTTAGATGCTATGATGGCATTTTCATCATGCAAAGGACTTCATTTACTTCCTGTTTTAGGAAAGGGGACTGCCCGACTTACCAGGCCAGGCCGGTTGCTGTGGTCTGGGGTAGGGCAGCCTCCTGTGGAGTGTGGGCCTACAAAGAGGTTGGGCCTGTGGGCCCCATGTGGTGGCTCGTGTCAGTTCTGATGCTTCCGGCTCGCCAGGACTCCCAGGAGGCTGGGAGGAGAAGCGCTGAAACACCATGCCATTGCCTGGCTAGGCCACTTCCAGTCCAACTAGGACTACAACTCCCAGGGCTCACCTAGGTGCTGAAGTTGCCGCAGCCCCAGGATTGGTCAGGAGCTGCCCCCACCTTCTATCTGCACATTGGCCAGCCGGCCATTAAAGGGCTGCATCTCCCGGTACTCGGCACAATTTTGTTGCCGGCTCCCACCCTCCCTCCCTCCCTCACAGAGTTGGTGTTCTGCTGTCACAACTTTCCTTAGGCGGCAGCGTAGGTCTTGGATTCAGGGGTCCCATGGGACCAAGGGGCGCTGAAGGCGTAGCGATGTTCCAAATGCAGGAGTTCCCTAGTGACAATACAGCGTTCCCCAGTGACAAGGGGCGAAGATGTGCATATGTGCATAACTAGCTGCCAAGGTGGTGGGACGCCTTAAGCCTGTTCCCCTTCTGTCATCCCAAAGCCTGGCCGTGACCAGGCAATTTGGTTCATCGACCAACACTGGTTGGTAGGTGACAGATCCAGACCTTATGCTTTCAGGCCAACCCTCTAAATATTTGTTTGCTGTATTCAATAAAGTTGTGGCCTTTTTCTGCCAATTGGTTGTCCACTGTGTTTTTTCCACCTTTCCCCTTCCATCCACAGCAACAAACATTTATCTGCAGTATTCTCCCTGTAGAGATTCAATATGATGTAGTGGTTTGAGCACTGAACTATGACTCTGAGAATTAGGGTTCATATCCTGCTTAGTCATTGAAACCCACTGGATGATCTTGGCCAAGTCACACTCTCTCAGATTCAGACAGTGGCAAAGGCAACCCCCCTCTGAACAAATCCTGCCAAGAAAACCCCTTGATAGGTTTGCCTTAGGGTCACCTTAAGCCAGAAATGACTTAAAAGACACAAACAACAACAACCACAACAAATTCTTCCTGTATCCTAACATCCCAAAGTATTTGAGAAGTATTATTCTATGAAGAAGTGTGTGTGTGTGTGTGTGTGTGTGTGTGTGTGTTTGGGTCTGGCATTATTTGCATTCTGTAGAAAATAATTTTCTGCACAAAAAAGCCATGTATAACTCTCCACAGAATAACTCCTCTTCAACACTTCGGGATGTTTGAATATCAGGGAAAACTATGCAGACATATCTCTGCTCTAATATCTTTCTCAACAGAAATATCCTTCCTCTGATAGGAAACCCATTTTATTACCTGGAATGAAAGAATTGCTAATATTCTTTCCATCTCTGAAGATGTTACTGAGACTGCAGAAAAATGCCAAAAAGTGATATGAAAACCTGAACTTTCCCACTTGATCTTAGCCAAAAGTGTACATAAATCAATTTTCATCTACACATGCTCTGCTTCATCCCATGAGAGGATGTAAAGTTGCAAGCAGTCACCTTCTATCTGCTGTCAAACGTTAACATAGCAACCTACTGGCAAGCTCCCACTTGCCATTTTCATATTAATTTAAGTCTAATCTTAACACAAGACACATGTGAATTTTACTATGGCAAGAGATATTTCTAGGTTAGTCACACATCAGATCTCACCATGAATGACTTGTGCACATCCCTAGAGAAGCCTTGCAATTTAAATATAGCCTCTGAGCGATGCAGAGTTAAGATGACCTATTTAGGCTCCAGATTACCTGCAAGGCATAGAGAGGCAGGTGAGGATGAAATATTTCACCTGGACTAAATGCCATAAACATTTACTGTTCAAATATAGAAAAACAACACATTCTTTGCCCAAAATTATACTGGAAAGTGTTTTAACCACACAGAACACTCAAGGGGAGAAAAGCGTTGATAGTAAGCAAGTTTTTTCTGAAGTGATTGAAAGAACCTACATATCAAGATGTATAGTGGTTTGAGCATTGGACTACAACTCTGGAAATCAGGGTTCAAATCCCTGCTCTGCCATGGAAACATGCTGGGTGACCTTGGGCAAGTCACACTCTCTCAGCCTCAGAGGATGGCAAAGGCAAAATTCTTGTCAAGAGACCCCATGATACGGTCGTCAAAGGTGAGAAATGACTTGAAGGCACACAATGATAGAAGATACCATTACTGCTGATGCAAAAATCTTCAAAATACTTGTCTGGCGCCTACATACCTAGTTCAACTACATTCCAAAATACACAACAACAACAACAACAACCCCAAGACATTTCATTCAGGCTGATAGGACACTGGGCAAATGTTTGCTTTCTCTGTGTGATTCTCATATAAGGAAACCACTGAGAAGAGAACTCTCCTACCTAACTCCATTAAGAGAGATGATTACTTCCCAATAGTATTTATCTGCATAGTACACATTTGCTTAACATCAGCGGGGAGAAATGGGTTAGCAAGCTTTACGCCACTAAATGGGCTCATCTGATTCATACAGTCCATCTCAAAGTGTTGCCATCGATGGCAAATGAAGCTATAATACATATTGAACCAGATGGGTAGGCAGGGGATTTTAATAAATAAAAAGATGGCTTTTCTATTAAAAAAAAAAGTAATTGCTGTAAGCTATATAAGTATTGCCAACACTTGCTTTGGTTTGCCTCTTTCCAATGTGATTGTGTCTGCATTGCTATGGCAACTAATGACTTATTTCATTTACAAATCTTGGTCAGCAGCAACAGTTCAGTGTTTAAAGATATTTTTCAGTACAGCCTAAGATGGTTTGGCTACTGTGCATGATCATATGGAAAAAGTATAAATGCTTAATGCGCAGCCATCCAGTGTGTTTACTTGTCAACTCCAATAGTGGAAAACTAGAGCTTTAGCTAATGTGAGCATGGCCATAAGTTAGACTGTAGGCACACATTAAAAGTTACATTTCCCCCATTTCATTGTCAAAATACACATGGTGTTGATTGCTGCACCTAAAATAAATGTACACTATGTGTTTCACTGTAGATTTGTGCAAAGAATCTAGTATTGATCATTATGACTATATAGAGTAGTCTAGCAATAAGGTACATTTGGTCTTTAGATATTTTTGGACTGCAGTTCTCATCATCCCTCAACATTTGCTGTGTGTACTGGGGTTGATGGGAAGTAAAATCCAACATAATCTGTAGAGCCATTTGTTCTCCACCCCTGTGTTAGTCACTAAGTTAATTTTAGACTTTGAACTTAATGGCCCATTTCAGACTTTTATGGTGCCTTTCCTCACTTGTAAAACACACAATTACAACTTTTCTTTTTATCATCCCTGCAATCCAAACTTTACAACTGTATGAAGAGGAAAACTTGGTTAAGCGGGCTCTAGTCAGCAGGCTCCCTGATAAAATGTGAACCCTTGGCAGGTGCCTAACCATACTGACCCTTGGCACTGGCTCTGACAGTAGCTGTATTGTATGCTCTGGAGAGCAATGCATAACAATGACTATGACTGCAGTCCTGAGGATGCTTGTGAAAGAGGAAGGACTTTATCACATGAAGATATAAAAACAGAATTTTAACAGGATAAAAACATATTTGGTAGTGTCCACCTTCCTGCTGCGTTGCATTCCATTTCTTAATACTGTGCATCTTTTCATTGATAGACAAAGCCCATCAAGAGGTTTTCAATCTGACTGATGTTCTATTATTGACTTTGTGCAATAGGTCCCTTCTGCTGCAATTCCATTTCTCAGGCAATCACATGGTGTAGGTCACAGCCACCAAAACCTTCCTGAAGTCAAATGCCCTGTGTATATTCACATAGCAGCCCCTTGCTTCAGGAGGAAGTTGGCAGCCATGATCACTCGTTGCCTCCCCTTCATCCCAGGCCATGTTTGGCAGCGCAGAAGACAGATTGCACAACCATGGACTGCCAAAGCACTATCATGGGGAAAAATGTGATAAGAAATTTTGTCCAACCAGTATGCATCCACTCTTCAATGAGTGTGATTGTGGCAGGATAGCAGACTAGTGTAATGAAGTCCTAAGTCTCAAAGAACCAAGTCAACTTGGTTATGCTTATGATTCTATGGCTAAATGTTCTGGGGTAAAATGTTTCTACATTAATCGCTGAAATTTTGTTGGGACAATATGGTAATGTAGAAATACTTGTGCACATGGCTTCACTTTCTCGAAGAGTGAATTGACCACTTCAGTAGATGAACTCAAGGCCTTGGCCACCATTGTGCAATCTGTTGCACAACTGCTTCACAACATTGCTGCATGGACCACAGAACAAGGGGGTGGGAGGGCTCAAACCCCCTCATCAGGCATAGAAGGGCTGAGCTGAGCTCCTGAAATGATCTAGCAAAAATGGACCACCAAAATGCCTTTGTAATTGAACGTTCTCAGGAATTATCAACCAGAAGTGTACTAAATGATCAAGCACTAAGTACACACACACACACACACACACAGAGAGAGAGAGAGAGAAATCAATCAGTTAATTAAAATCTAGTTACACTCTCCCAGGAGTAATAATAACTTCCTGCAATCAATCCTATACCCATCTACTTGGGAGCAAGCTACACTGGATACATGCCGGAAATGTCTTGCACATGGTGCTTGTAACAGTCTTCATATTTATGGATGTTTGGATGATAATGAGTGGCAAAAGTAATTTCCCCTACCCTTGCAAGTACCTGCACATAAAAAAAAATTAATACCAAAGTACTTGCCAACGCTGAGCCAACTCCCAACTTTAAAACAGATCCAGGATCCTTAAACTGGTGTATACCGAGGTTACATTTAAAACATATTGGATCTTTGCCTTGGTTTCATTCTGCTCACCTCAGCTATTCTAGGTGTTGACAGGAATACAAGGAGAAATGTCTCTTGTCCTGAGGTCAATATCAATCATCCTGTTCGAAGGATGGACAGTACAGGTGACACATATTTGGTACTGGCACTACCATTGTGGGACCCCTGTCAGAGGAGATCCACCTAGTTCTGTCATGTTGCAGGTAAGACCAAGTTACTTTGACAGGCATTCAGTGGTCCTGCATAACATCTAGATTCTGGATGCAGCTCTTCTTTTGACTGTGGCTTACTTTAAGCAGTTTTGACAATCTTGAACAGAAAAAAACAGGGTACATATTTCTGAAAAGAAATGAACATGATCACCCACATGCCCTGTTCACACTACTGTAGTTTCCCAAGCCTTTAACTCGGGCATACATGTCCATTATTCTCTCTGAGAAAGAGGAAGCAGAAACAGCAATGCTGCAGCTATATTGTGTTTAATGTCTCTGATCTTTGTAAAGATTTCTAGCCTCCAACTTTACGTCCAGGCAAATGTCAATGAGGAATCCATGTATTAGATAGATTAGAAGAGATGAATAGATAGATAGATAGATAGATAGATAGATAGATAGATAGATATCAGATGGCATTTTATTTCTTTGGACAAAATCTCAGAGAACCCTTGGCCTAATGAGGGACCCTATTGCATGGAGTTAAAACCCCGTCTTACCTTTCCTGAATTCAGAGCTAATTTGGGAGGCAGCCGGGTCCTATCACACAGAAATCGCTGCTGAATCACTGCCCGGGACTGTCCCGGATGCAGTCTAGGTCCTGTAAACCGCTTCTGCAGCCATTTTTAGAAGTTGGAAGCTTCCAATTTCTAAAAATGGCTGCAGAGGCAGCTTACAAGACCCAGGCTGCATCCAGGATGGACCCAGGTGGCAATTTGGTGGTGATTTCTGTGTGATAGGGCCCAGCTGCCTCCTGAATTAGTACTGAATTTGGGAAAGTTAAACCGGGGTTTTAGCCCCATGCGATGGTTTCCGAGGTGTATCAGACCTCATAACCTCAAAAAGCTGGCAGTATATCAGACACATTCAGAAGTGGTTATAGCAACTTTCTCCAACTTAGTTGCTCTCCAAATATTTGGACCTACAGTTACCAACATCCCCAGCTAGATTGGCAGAATGACCATGAAATTACAAGAAGTGGAATCAAAAATGTAGAGGGCAAATGTAAGGAAAGTTTGAGTTATAGCTAGGCTGGGTAAAGAAGTGAACATGAAGTAGCAAAGCAATATCTCTGGGAGTCATGCAAAGAGTCTGTCCTTCAGTTTAAATCTTTTCTTGTGGGTGGCACATTTATTTTCTTTAAGATAATACATCTTTTTCATGGAAAACAGTATAAACTGACTGAGAAGTGTGCAGCATTTTTACTGAAATCATCATAAATCTTCATCTGAACAAACAATATATTTTCTAGTATGCACAGTAAATTTCATTTCTGTACTCATAGAATTTTATGCTGAAGTGATTGATTTCTAAAGGAGATCGATAGCAAAATAACCAGGGTTTAGTTGTGATGAGAAATTATTTGAAAAGCACAGCTTGGAACAAAGAGCTGAGACATAAAGAATACAATCATGCTGACCAAAGTATATAAACGGATTATTAAATGATGGCTTAGCAATTCATACTAGACATAAGAATAATATGTATATTAAGCAGAAATTTATGCAAAATTGGGCACATCAAACCTATTAAACACAAACTTTTCATGGTTAGGGGGGAAAGCATCTCATCTTAATCCTAGAGAAATGTAATCATCACAATATAAAATAGATAAATGATATTGTTTAATTTAAAGCAGTTTTTATTCAGTCCCAAAGGCTCCTGGAGTAGCTTGCGTAAATCAATAAAAATAGCCATCCTCAAGGTCATGTTTCCCATCTAAAAAGAGACATATCAAAAGGGGAAAGGGTGTAGAACAAAATGAGGGAACGAAACAAATAGACTTCCAGGACTATTTCTGAAATATGACAAGTGTCACTGTGCTCTCCTAAAAATCTCAAATAATGTTTCTCCTGATGGAATGCAACTGGTATAGATTTAAAAGTGGTGGTACCAACAGACTGTGAGACTCTGGAAATACTCTGGCCAAAGATCCACAACAAACTTACTGTACTCCCTCATTAATGGGGATAGGATCAGTTAATGAGCCAGAAAATGCCAGCTCTAGGTCGAGCAGCGACTGGAATAGAGTTCCGTGCTTACAAACAATAGGTGATTGATTAGCTGTAATAGTGATTGACCACTGCATGCAACACAAGTTTCTATCAAGCGAAGTCAACAAAGGCAACAAAGCCTTGTTGCTTGGACCGGCAATTCCTTTGTTGGACTAAAAAATAAAGAGTCAAGCATTGAGAAATAAGACTTTCCTAAAGCCAGTCTGTTCAGGGGTGAAGGCAGGTTAGTAATTTCAATCTGCCAATTAGTGTTAACAGAGATTGCTCTAAGAACTTAAGAGTCAAGGCCACGAAGACTAATAGGCTAATAATATTGGTATGTTGATTATCAACTCTTCTTGTGAAGAGAACAACTACACTCGGTTTCCATCTCATTGGAATTATACTGGTATAATAATTTGATAAAATGACTAATATCGGGTCCCACACTCAGGAAGAATTTGAATATTTCTGGAGGCAAGAAATGAAAACTATGAACTTGGCAAAGTGTTGCAGGAAAGTGAGATCTCTTTCGAAACTGCTGCAATGGAACTGAGCTGCTCACGGTTTTATGATTCGCGGTGTAATGACATAAATTGGCAAGTAATGATTACTGACAGTACCCACATTGCGGTGGCCCTTCGGGACAGCTGGACGTGGACAGCCTCAAAGCATACCAGACTAGAATTTTCTCAGGGGATGAAGGCGTGGTACAGAAGCGCCGGAGAGGCGCCTCTCATGCTGCCGCAGAGTGCCGTAGCAAACCAAATTGCGGGCGCTGCTGCACTGCAAGAAAGGACATGTCCGTTTGGACGCGGCGCTGCTGGCACATCATCGCTGGTGCGCACCATAGGGATGGTGCTGCACAGCTGCGGTGCGCCCATGACCGCTAGGGTTGCAGTGCGGGGGCACGCCCTGTCCCGAGCAACCTAGCAACATCAATGGGGGAACACGAACAAAGGGCCAGTCTGTAAACGGGGCTGAAGTTTATCAGTGTCTGGCAACAGGGAAAGGCTGATATTCGGAGGGCAAGGACAAGCTTTTTGTCAGGGGACGGGAGAGGGAAAAAAAGAGTCGTGATAGAAAAGCGGGCAAGCAGTCAGGAGGAGAGGTGAAGGAGGGTTATGTGGCATATGAAAATATTTCCAGACTCATTTCCCGACAGTGGATTAATAGATGTTCTGGACTAAACCAGGGG